>NC_133370.1:44993753-45204725 GCF_049309525.1 Garra rufa
AGAAACGAATACCTTTTTGGTTTTGATTTTGGAGTGAAATCTAATCCAGGTATTATCTGTTTTTTTTTTGTTTTTTTTGTGAGATCTACCCTTTAGATTCACAGATGGAATTTTTTAAAGTTGGGACAAAATGAAACGACTTTGGCATATATTTTATTATATATTGTATTCAAATCTCTATATTAATATTTATTTTTAATAATACTCATAATAATAATTTTAATATAAGAAATATATTAGATTTTCACAATTTCATAATTTTTCCATCCCAATACAGGAAAAACATCACAACTTTACAGCATCTGGAATTTAAACATTATTCGTGCTAAAAAAGTACTCACGCTTGCTCAAGCTCTCGTTAGTAACAGTGTTTTGTGTGGTGAATGTTGGCGTGTTTATCATATTGTAGCAACTATCAGTTACTGATCTGGGTAAACTGATTCTGTGCTGCACTAAACCAATTTAGAGGCTAAATCGGCCCCTGTGCATTTCTGCTCAGCGATCAGAGAAGATGCATGTACACAAACAACAGCATCCGTTCTGTTTGACTCGTCACCTGCATTGCTTTTAACGGGATTGGAATCGATAGCTAATCCGTTTCCTCCGTCTCAATACGGGGCCGGCGTGAGAGGCGCACATGTGTCCGAGCGAGCAAATCTGCTTACGGATCCTGCTGTTTGTATGGAATGATCGAGGACAGTGTTTGAAGTCAAGGGCGTCTGAGTTTGACCGTCCCAGCAGCTGCGCATTCCCGTTAGGAGGGAAGGGTGCGATGCATGCTGGGACGCACTGAATGCTCTGGTGTGTGATATCATCCGTCTCTGAGCTTCAGTGCCATGTAGTCAGGTGTGAAATTGGAGCTTCTGTTTTGGAAACACAATGTCCTGGGAATACAGATCCAAACAGCAAATACCAGCAATATCTGAGCTTTCTGTTCAGGTTCATTGTCTAAAATATTGGTACCAAAGGAATGTAGGTTGGTGAATGTCACAGACAATAATTCTGACTACATGATCAAAGGTTTGATTTGTGTTTGCAGTACAGCACTTACAATAGAAGTCAAAAGGACAAGGCTTTGTTAAACATTAAAACACGTTTTCTGAAGTACTTTTAAGGTCAAGTCACATTTACTTAGTGCTTTAAACTTTACAGTTTGTTTAAAAGCAGCTTTATGGTAATTAACAGTATTGATGTTGCAGACATTCTTTAGTTTTGAAACAAATGAAACTGAAAATAAAGAAATTAAAACTAACATAGGTAACACTTCACAATAAGGTGTCATTTGTTAATAGTAGTTAATGTATTAACTAACAAAGAACAAAGGAGTTATTACAGTGTTTATTAATGTTAGTAAATGTTCGTTGTTTGTTAGTTCAGTGCATTAACTAATGTTAACAAACAACTTTTGATTTCAATAATGCATTAATAAATGTTGAGATTAATATATTATAATATATATTTAATAACCAATAAATGATGTAGAAGTACTGTTCATTCTTAGTTCATGTATTCACCCAACTATTAGTATTGTAATTTTACAGTGGTGCTGTAAAATAAAGTGATTATTATTGTTATTTTTTTAATATGCGATGTTTTATTTTAAAGTGAAATAGTATTTTTGCTGTAGTAATATTTCCTGTTTTCCTTAATATTTTAACTTTATTTATTAATACTACTTCTGATAATAATTATTATTATTATTAATGTTATTATTACTATTATTATTTAAAAGGTACAGCAAACCTGGAGCTTTTTCAATAGCATTTGTAATATTTTTGCAATAGTATTTCCTATTGTCTGTTTTCTTTTAATTTAATTTAATAATGCTAATACTACTACTACTACTAATAATAATAATAATTATTATTATTATTATTGTTATTATTATTTTAAAAGTGGAGCAAACCTAGAGCTTTTTTTCAATAACATTTTAAATGTAATATTTTTGTATAAATAATAGTACTATTGTCTATTTTCTTTAATATTTTTATTTAATTTAGTAATAATAATAATAATAATAATATAATTATAATTATATATTATTTAAAAAGTACAGTAAACCTAGAGCTTTTTTCAATTACATTTTTAAATGTAATATTTTTTACAATAGTATAATTTTCTATTTTCTTTATTAGTTTTATTTAATTTAGTAATAATAATAATAATAATAATAATAATAATAATAATAATAATAATAATTATTATTATTATTATTATTATCATTATTTAAAAAGTACAGCAAACCTAGAGCTTTTTTTAGTAGCATGTAATATTTTAGCAATAGTAATATTTCCTATTTTCTGTAATATTTTTATTTATTAAAAATAAATATGACATTATTATTATTATTATTTAAAATGTACAGCAAACCTGGATCTTTTTAATAGCATTTCAATAGTAATATTTTTAGAATAGTATTATTTTCTATTTTCTTTAATATTTTCATTTATTAATAATAAATATGACATTATTATCATTATTATTATTATTATTATTATTATTATTATTATTATTTAAAATGTACAGCAAACCTGGAGATTTTTTAATTGTAATATTTTTACAATAGTATTATTTCCTATTATCTTAATTTTTTTTCATTTATCAATAATAAATATAGCATTATTATTATTTAAATGTACAAATGTACAGCAAACCTGGAGCAGCTTTTTTAATAGCATTTTAATTGTAGTATTTTTGCAATAGTATTATTTCCTATTGTCTTTAATATTTTCATTTATTAATAATAAATATGACATTACTATTATTATTATTTAAATTTACTGCAAACCTGGAGCTTTTTAAAAAGCATTTTTAATTGCAATATTTTTACAATAGTATCATTTCCTACTGTCTTTAAAATTTTCATTTATTATTATTATTATTATTATTATTATGTAAAAAGTACAGCAAACCTGGAGCTTTTTAATACAATTTTTAAATCTAATATTTTTGCAATAGTAATATTTCCTATTGTCTTTAATATTTTAATGTATTATTAATAATAACAATAATAATAATTATATTATTATGTTGATACATAATTGCAAATTTTTTTTTTTGCCAAATTGCGAAGCCCTACAAAAAAAGTAGAATAAAAAAAATGTAATTGCAGCCACTATTTATTTTATGCAGCCCAGTATTTTGGCCATAGTGTCAGTATATGTTGAAAATAAGATATCTGGAAACTGAGATATTTGCTAAAAGATAAAAGCATTTATTTCTCTGTAGAAATATTACTGAAAGTCAATAGATTGTCATTGGTAAGCGCTGTGCCAGATTGGTCTCTCACTGTCTGGCATTTTGAAAGGTGGGATTTACATGTCTATAAAAAACTTTGCCACATTGAGAGTGCGGGCAGTGACTGCAGACAGACTTGGTCTAGAGAGTGCATATTTAATGACGGATCTGAAATTACATCGCACACATGTAGCTCTGCGTGTCGTCTGTTCTGTGAGAAAGCTGGCTTTAGCGGAGCGCTGAAAGACAACACGAGAGCCCTTTGACACAGATTCTCTCCGCAGTGACTCTGGAGGAGTCAGACACTTCCAGCAGAGTCATGATGAGGCCATAAAAAACTACAGATAAGACCAGTTCATCCACTGTAAATACATCATGCATCAGCTGAATTTTGTAAAGGTATACCTGCTGTATATGAAGGCTGATCTTCAAAGAGAACACTCATATTTCAAATAATTTTGAGTAAATAGTTTGTGTACAAATTATAATATGATTAAATAAAAGTTTTTTTATTAAATAAAAAATGGTTATTTTATGCTGATCAAGGCTGTATTTATTTGATAAAAATACAGTAAAAACACTAATATTGTAAAATATTACTATTTTTAAAAAAATAATAACTTTTTCTATGTGAATACAGTTGAGGTCAAAAGTTTACATACACCTTGCAGAATCTGCAAAATGTTATTTATTTGACAAAAATAAAAGGGATCATACAAAATGCATGTTATTTTTTATTTAGTACTGACCTGAATAAGATATTTCACATTAAAGTCGTTTACATAAAGTCCACAAGACAAAATAATAGTTGATATAAAAATGACCCTGTTCAAAAGTTTACATACACTTGATTCTTAATACTGTGTTGTTACCTGAATGATCCACAGCTGTGTTTTTTGTTTAGTGATAGTTGTTTATGAGTCCCTTGTTTGTCCTGAACAGTTAAACTGCTCGCTGTTCTTCAGAAAAATCCTTCAGGTCCCGCAAATTCTTTGGTTTTCCAACATTTTTGTGTATTTGAACCCTTTCCGACAATGACTGTATGATTTTGAGATCCATGTTTCCACACTGAGGACAACTGAGGGACTCATATGCAACTATTACAGAAGGTTTAAACACTCACTGATGCTTCAGAAGGAAAAACCATGCATTGAGAGCCGGGGGGTGAAAACTTTTGAACAGAATGAAGATGTGTACTTTGTATCATATTTTTTTTAATTCTTAGTTCACACAGTCATAACACATACGGTCAGCAATGTATCATGAAGGTGCCAATAGATCCACCATGAATGTTATATATTATTTTTTGACTGATGTGAGTTTTTAAGTGCAAAAACAACATGTGCCATTGAACCCATATTAGCCAAGTGTAAGCGCTAATGTAGAAGTTGGAGGCAAGCTTATGTCCAGCAGGGGAAATGATGTCATCTCAGAGCACGGGTGGGATGTGGCTAGTGCCAGACTTCAGACTGACTTTGGCTTTAGACCTGAGAAATACATTGAGCATATCCAACTCTAACCCTGTTCACCACTTAACTCTCCAATTCCACATAACTGACAATTATGAAGTACTTATTCATAGTTATGCAAAATATGGCATAGAAAAATCACACTGAAACAGTGTTGTTTTTGACAACCATCTTAGATTTAGTCTTAGTCTTAGTCTTTTGGACTAAAATGCTTCTTAGTTTTAGTCAAATTTTAGTCACTTCTATATGTGATAGTTTTAGTCCAATTTTAGTCGACGAAAAGTCAAAAAGGTTTTAGTCTAGTTTTAGTCGACGAAAAGTCAAAAAGGTTTTAGTCTAGTTTTAGTCAAAAAAAGGGAAAAAAGTAGTCTTTTAACAAATTAATGTAGGTCAGTAAGTATTTTACTGTTGGGTAGTGTCACTTATAAGTTCTGAAAATAGCAGATCTATAGTTCAACACAATGTGAGCTTCCGGATCGACTATTTTCACCAATAATTACAATAATGAAGAAATGTTTTAGAACATAAAAGACAAAAAAAGGATGGAATGCTAAAACGGCTTGCCATACTAGTATAGCAAAGAGTATTTAATGCTAAAACGGCTTGCCATAGCGTCAGATACTTTTTAAGTTTTAATTGGCATGCACAATAAGCGGAAATGTCATGCATTTTAAACGTCTGACGGACCACCCACTAACATTTTCGTCTATTCTCGTCTCGTCAACGAAAACTCACACACGTCTCGTCATGTTTTAGTCATCAACGAGCCATTTTTATCTCGTCATCGTCTCGTTATCGTCATGGAAAAAAGTGGCGAAATGATTTCGTCATCGTCATCGTTGACGAAAACAACACTGCACTGAAATTCTTAGGAATCTCACAAACAATTACAAAGAATCAGCGAGTAATACACTGAACTAAATCTGAATATTTTGAAAGTGTAAAGAATGAAATATTAGTTTCTTGCAAAACATACTTTAAAAGGTTTTATTTACAACTTCGAAAAATTACTTATTTTGAATTGTGCTATACAGTGTTGGGAGTAACGCAAGTTATGTAATCAGATTACTTTTTTAAGTAACTAGTGAAGTAACGCATTACTTTTTAATTTACAAGAAATGTCTACATTTATTTTTTAAATAAGCAGCGCCAGTTACTTTTTCCCATTTATTGATTGAAAGCTCTCCTGTCCCCATGTTGAGAAAAATTGGGAGTAAGATGTTACTTTAGTTCTAGAATAAATGTGAACATGCATTAATTCATCTCACTCACTAAAAAAACTGATTCAGTCTGTTTTCCTCAAAATGAATAAAAACAGTGAAATGCAACTTAGAATATGTATATAATTAAATATAAAAAGTATAAAAAAAATTATTTAATCCCATTTTAATCCAAAAACAGTAAAATGTTGAAATATTTTTACTATTTAAATTAATTAATTATTAAGTTTTCTATTTCAGTATATTTTAAAACGTTATTTATTCCTGTGATTTCAAAGCTGAATTTTTTAGCATAATTAATCCAGTCTTCAGCGTTACATGATTCTTCAGAAATCGTTCTAATACGCTGATTTGCTGCTCGAAAAACATTTATTACTAAGTAGAATTTTTTCAGGTTTCTTTGATGAATAGAAAGTTCAGAAAAACAGCATTTATCTGAAACTGGAATCTTTTATAACATATAAATGTCTTTAACATTGTTACATTCATGTCTATGTACTTGGTTTCTCCTTTTGTCTCCCCCTGCCATCCTGTGATCATTGGATTTGCCCTCGTTTGCTCATTATCTCCGTCACCTGTGTTTTATGATTAGTTTGCCTTTATAAGTCTGTCTCTTTGCAGTTCCCTGTCGGTCTTTAAATGTTCATGTCGGCGTGTGTGGAAGTTCTTCGTGTTCCTGCCTGTTCCAATCAGAAGATTCTATTAAATATCTTGTTCTTAAAGTGTTTCGTCTCGTCCGTCCAGCACACATATCATAACAAACATCACTTTTGATCATTTTAAAACATCCTTGCTAAATCAAAATATTAATTTCAATCATTTCTTTCCCAAATTCTTTTGAATGGTGTAGTGTTACAAAAGCTTTTTATTTCAAATAAATGCTGATGTTTAGATCCCTCTATTGTCAAATAATCCTGAAAAAAAATACTGATAGTCATAATAAAAAAAAATTCTTGAGTAGCAAATCAGCATATTAGAATGATTTCTAGAGGATCATGTGACACTGAAGACAGAAATAAATATGTGACCCTGAACCACAAAACCAGTCTTAAGTCGCTGGGGTATATTTGTAGCAATAGCCAAAAATACATTGCATGGGTCAGAATGTTAGATTTTTTCTGTTATGCCAAAGATCATTAGGAAATTAAGTAAAGATCATGTTCCATGAAGATTTTTTGTAAAATTCAAATTGTAAATATATCAAAATGTAATTTTTGATTAGTAATATGCATTGTTAAGAACCTAATTTGGACAACCTTTAAGGTGATTTTCTCAGTATTTTGATTTTTTTGCACCCTCAGACTCCTGGTTTTTAAATAGATGTATCTCGGCCAAATATTGTCCTATCCTAACAAACCATACATCAATAGAAAGCTTATTTATTGAGCTTTTGTATCATGTATACATCTCAGTTTTGTAAAATTTAACCTTATGACTGGTTTTGTGGTCCAGGGTCACATATATTAAATATAATATATATTTAAAATACATTCAAATAGAACAGCTATTTTAAACTTCTGACTGGTATTGTATTTGTATTGTTATATATTCTACTAATATATTTTGTACTCTCAGTCAGCTTTGAGTAGACTAGTTTGATCATTTAGAGAATCATTTCAATCAGGATCTGCATCACTTTAAATATAGAGTACAGTACATTCCTAAGCATGAATGTTAGTTTGCATAATAAAAGCACAAAGGCATTTGCACACAAGAACAAAGCACAGTATTTTATTTCCAATCCAATTTCATTCCTACTGTTCATTATTAGTGGCTTAAGAGACCTCTGTGGTGTGATACGGATTGCCATACAACCGCTGTACTACCATGGTACTTAATGGTGCTTTTGTTAGTTGAGTTAGATTCCTGTAACAGTTTCCCTCTTTGTACTATTTATGAGCACTTAAGCTAGTATTAACACACAGTTCCACAGTTTTGACTGAATGTTCCTCTGGCTAAATTAAGCTGTTCTGTGTGTCCGGCAGTGAGCTCATTAGAGCACCAGATGGAGGCCAGATCTCCCTGGATTGGTTTGACAATGATGACAGCGCGTCCCACCCGGACCAGTCCACGCGCCCCACTGTGCTGCTGCTCCCGGGACTGACGGGCACAAGCCGCGAATCCTACATTCTGCATATGGTACAGCAAAGTCGGGACCTGGGCTTCAGGTGAGCAGCCTGGTTCACAGCCTTTAATTTAGAAAAGGGTCATAAGGAATCACAATGTACTTGTTCTCTTGACTTGTTATACAATGGAAGCATACTGTGACGTCGTTCACACATTACAGGTGAGCAAAGTCCAGTCCAGACATAGTGAAAAATAGTAGCACAATGAGTGTTGCCAGGTCTACTAACAAAACTAGCCCAATGGCCAAACAAAAATAGCCCAAAATTATGCCACTCTCATACTTAAAATGTGACCCTGGACCACAAAACCAGTCATAAGGGTCTTTTTTTTTTTTTTTTAATTGAGATTTATACATCATCTGAAAGCTGAATAAATAAGCTTTCCATTGATGTATGGTTTGTTAAGAGGAAATATGCACTCTTAAAAAAAATAAAAGTGCTTTAAAAGGTTCTTCACAGCGATGCCATAAAAGAACCATTTTTGGTTCCACAAAGAACCATTCAGTCAAAGGTTATTTAAAGAACCATCTCTTTCTTACCTTTTTATAACCTGAAGAAGGTTCTTTATGGAACCATTTAGACAAAAAGTTTATTCTATGGCATCATGAAGCACCTTTATTTTTATTTTATATTAAGAAAATCGCCTTTAAAGTTGTCCAAATGAAGTTCTCAGCCATGCATATTACTAATAAAAAAATAAGTGATTTGATATATTTATGGTAGAAAATTGACTGAATATCTTCATGTAACATGATCTTTACTTAATATCTTAATGAAAAGACAAATCAATAATTTTGACCCATGCAATGTATTTTTGGCTATTGCTACAAATATACCTGTGCTCATACACAGTTTCAGAATTCAAAAATCACTACAACAGAAGTAATCATAAACAGAGTCTGTTTTAATAAAGGCAAAGGTTCCTCACAAAACATTGGTAGAATATAAAATGGGTAAAATATTTCAATATAAGCATTTCAGTCATATACAATTTGTGCAATATATCACACCAAAAAAAAAAAAATGGTTGAAAAATGAAAAATCATCATTTTCTCACTTTGAATTTGAGTTTGGAAAGATTCTTTCTTCTGTATAACACAAAAGTAGATACTTTGAAGAATGTTGGTAACCAAACAGTTGATGGTAGCCATTGGCTTCCATGGTATTTTTTTTTTCCATACAACGGAAGGCAGTGGCTACTGGCAACTGTTTGCTTGCCAACATTATTCTTTTGTGCACAACAGAAGAAAGACACTCAAACAAGTTTTCATTTTTTGGGGGGGCTATCCCTTTAAAAGTAGCCTAATCTGCGGGAAAACCGCCAACTTGGCAACCGTAAGTACATCTTTCCTCCACAAGTCAGACTGGTATCACTCAAACCAGTCTTTCATGACAAACAGTGTGGAATAAGTTATGTGCTGAATGTTTGCAAACCTATTTCTAAATTTAAAATGACGAGTTTCTGATTGTCAAAAACGGAATAATTCGGGGAAAATAAAATAGCTGTCAAATTCAACTTTTATGGTACTTTTATGGTATTATCCTTTTTTATGAATTGCACATAATTTTTGTGCATTTTCAGTTCTTTGCATTTGAGTCATCCCATCACAATTTCTCAGTTTTATTAATGCACAACTGCGTTCTCCTTCACCATCTACTGCACCTGTAGTGCACTTCGAAAAGAAAAATAATTTCCATTTGCTGTGCATATTTTGTACCGCAAGATTCAGAAAGGCTTGCTTTTGTAAGCTTTATGCCACACCTGCGGCAGAACATGTGTAGGTGTGGGGTAGATCAATGCATTATGCATGCTTACAATAACCATGTAACATCTTTGTCAGATTCCACTTCTGAAGCTGCCACTTCATGTAGACAGAAAGAGAGTGAGAGAGAGTCAACAAACAGCTGAGCTCTGAATTAAAGCCTTCAGGGATGCAGAGACGGGCACTTTCTCTCCTTTTGGGCATCTGTCAGGAGCTCATTCTTGTAAGTCTCCAGAGGCGTGAGGCCGTGGGACTACAGCAGCTCACTCAGCATCTTTCTTTTGGCCTGTTCTCTGCTTAATGAATTGCAGCTTTGACCAGCTTTGCAGCTTAGCTAAGAGCAACTTTCCATGCCGCAGCAGAAAACGGCCCACCAGCCGCTAGAGCTACAATTACACATAAGCAGTGACGTATGTTAGTCTCAAAGTTTCAAGGAGTCATTTGTGGCTGACTAATGGATGTTGGGATTTCTGCTGTTAAGACGTTAAAAACTTTATTTTTAATTCCAAAAAGCAAAGTTTAAAGGATTAGTTCACTTCCAGAACAAATAATTACAGATAATGTACTCACCCCCTTGTCATCCAAGATGTTCATGTCTTTCTTCCTTCAGTCGTAAAGAAATTTTTTTTTTGGAGCAAAACATTTGAGGATTTCTCTCCATATAGTGGACTTCAATGGTGCCCCTGACTTTGAACTTCCAAAATGCAGTTTTAATGTTTAAAGTTTCTAAATTATCTCAGCCGAGGAAGAAGGGTCTTATCAAGCGAAATGGTCAGTTGTTTAAAAAAAAAAAAAAATGATATACTTTTTAACCTCAAATGCTCATCTTGTCTAGCTCTGTGTGAACTGTGTGTATTCCGGTTCAAGTCATTTAATGTATGTTGAAAAACTTCCATCTCATTTTCTCCTGCCTTTGCTGCAGAAGTACCGACTAAGTGTTTACAAAGTGAACATCCAAAGAAGGTTAACTCCCATTACCAAAAAAAGATAAAACAGTATTGTAGATTTTAAAGTTGGAGGAGAAAATGAGATGGAAGTTTTTCAACATACTCTAACTGTCTTGAACCAGAATACACAGATTTCACGCAGTATATAAATTGTACTTTTTTTTTTCTTTAAATAACTGATTGTTTTGCTAAATAAGACACTTCTTCCTCGGCTGGGATCGTTTAGAGTCCTTTGAAGCTGCATTTAAGCTGCATTTTTGGAAGTTCAAACTCGGGGGCACCATAGAAGTCCATTATATGGAGAGAAATCCTGAAATGTTTTCCTCAAAAAACATAATTTCTTTGTGACTGAAGAAAGAAAGACATGCACATCTTGGATGACAAGGGGCGAGTACATTATCTGTAAAGATTTTGCTCTGGAAGTGAACTAATCCTTTAAGGTTTTTGAGGAAAACATTCCAGGATTTTTTCCATATAATGGACTTCATTGGGGATCAGCGGGTTGTCGGTCCAAATTGCAGTTTCAATGCAGCTTCAAAGAGCTCTACACAATCCCAGCTGAGAAATAAGGGCCTTATCTAGCGAAACAATAAGTCATTTTCTGACTTATTGTTGACTTATTTTATGAAAAATAAAGAAATAAATAATTTATTGAGTTACTTAAAAACAAACATTAACTGAAAATAAAATATAATATAAAAAAGCAGAACTTTATTATATTTCAGCTATAATTGCCAATGCATTTTTATTTTGTAAAATTTAAAATACTAAAATAATGAAAACTAAGTTTAAACCTAATTAATAAAATAGCCAAAAACATAAAATTACTAAAACTTTAACTAAAATTAAAGGGATAATTCACCTGAAAATTAAAGTTCTGACATTCACTCTTCCTTAAATTGCTCCAAATCTGTATAGATTTAGTATTTCTTTTAGTTGAAATTGGTAACCAAACAGTGGATGGTCGCCATTGATTTCCACAGTATAAAAATAATACTGTTTGGTGCCCATAATTCTTCAAAAATATCTTTTTTTTTTGTTTTGAAAGAAAAAAATACATGTTTGGAATAAACGGTGAGAAACGATGACAACTTTTTAAGCTGAAAATATAAAATTACAATTTAATTCAAAATATTAACAAAAACTGTAATAGCATTTCAGTGACACAAAAATAAAACTCATGCTATTAAAAAGCACACTCAACCTTGATATCTTGATAAATATCTACTAATAGTATATTGTTTAATGCAAAAATCTTTCTTAAGTGTTGTCTTCTAATCAAGAACAGAAAGACAGCACATTGCTAAGGTGCTCTCAAAACATGTGTTAACATGGGTTTAACCATTTCTGTTTTTGTCAGGTAGTCAGAAACATTAAAACCTGAAATACATGCACCTAAATGTGCACTCTTAAAAATAAAGTTTGCAAAAGAGTGTTTTTGCATTGAACCTTTCAGTGAATAGGCCTAGTTCTTAATTTTTGTAACTTTTTTCCACTATAAAGAACCTTTTCTGCATTTCAAAGGTTGCATGGATGTTAAAGGCTCTTCATGGGACCATCAATTCCAATAAAGAAACTTTATTTATTTAGTGTGGGCAACAAGTACACATTGTACTTTCTGAATACAAAGCAGGAAGCAATTAAACAAGGAAGATAAAGAATACTCTTTGAATACAGTACTTAATGGTACTTTAATACTGTGGAAGTCAATGGAAACCAGAAAGTGTTTGGCTACCTATATTTTTCAAAATATCTACTTTTGTGTTCAACAGAAGAAAGATACTCATACAGGTTTGGAATAATGTGAGGGTGAGTAAATAATGACAGAGTTTTCATTTTTTGGGTGAACTGTGCCTTTAAATGAACGAAAGTTCTGAAATGAGTGATATAAAAATGTTTATGATAAATAAGAGCGGAAAAGCTCTTAGAAGTAGTCAGTAGTCTGGCCCTAGGAATGTAGTTTGACGGCACAGGGTTACATGTTTTATCAGATAACTCTGGTCTTGCTCTTATCAACCACATACATGAACTGTGTGCGATAAACAGGCAGCAAAACGGGGGGTTAATGCCTTCTTCAAAGCTCCCATGTGCTAGAAAATGATAGCGTTTGAGTTCCAAACACTAATGCACATTAACAACTCATATCATTTGATCAAAGACATGCCTTTGAGGTTCAGAATTATTTAATGACGCAAACACTGTCACTGTGTGTGAATACTGAAGATGTGAAGGCTATTGCTATTATTCATACTTGAACAAACTGATTCCTTGGCACATAACTTTTGCAACAGATTTGTGATCTAATCAGGCAGCTTGTTTAGGATTGGTGTGTTGCTACATTTCCAAGTGATCCGATTTTCACCTAGCAACCTTGTAACAATGTGTACAAACCACTATTGAGACTCAGGGCATGAACTGACAGAAACTGAAGTTGACCCAGCAGCATGACCAGACCTCCGAACAAACTGACCCAATGGAAATGTTGTGGTAGACTGAAGGTCGACAGAACTAGAAAAAACAAACAAACCTGCTTTCAAACATCACACAGCTTTTCTCTCAGGAGCAGTCAAACAAGGCTGGCACAGGAAAATGATAACAGTTAAAGGAAAACACTCACAATAAATGATTTCAGAGAACGTGACACTAGTTTTTAGGTGTGTTTATCATTACAGGGCAAAAATGTTTTAGATTGAATTTGGTTATGAAAAACCTGGAAATATCAGAGCTTACACAGCTCGAAAAGTAATAGGAAATTATTAAAATATTAAAAGTTGTAAATATGCAATTTTATAGAACTTTATTGACTCTGATCTGATGAATTAATTATTAGTTTACTTTGCCATCCAAGATTTTTCTTCCTTCAGTTGTAAAGAAATTATGTTTCTTGAGAAAAACATTTTAGGAATTATCTCCATATACACTCTTAAAAATAAAGGTGCTTTTAAAGGTTCTTCGCAGCGATGCCATAGAAGAACCATTTTTGGTTCCACCAAGAACCATTCAGTCAAAGGTTCTTTAAAGAACCATCTCTTTCTTTTCTTTTTATAATCTGAAGAATCTTCTTTGGCCACAAAGAACCTTTTGTGAAACAGAAAGGTTATTCAGATATCAAAGGTTCTTTATGCCACCATTTGGGCAAAAAAGGTTCTTCTATGGCATCGTGAAGCACCTTTGTTTTTAAGAGTGTAGTGGACTTCAATGGTGCCCCCAAGTTTGAACTTCCAAAATTCTGTGTAAATGCAGCTTCAAAGGGGTCTAAATGATCCCAGCCGAGGAAGAAGGGTCTTATCTAGTGAAACGATCTGTCATTTTCCCAACAAATTGACAATTTATATACTTTTTAACCTCAAATGCTCGTCTTGTCTTGTCTCTGCGTTGCGCATTCATAGTCTATGTAATCCGGGGAAATACAATTAGGGTATCAGGAAAAACTCCCATCTTGTTTTCGTCTTCAGCTTCGCCCAACATCGCTGTTTTACCTTTTTTTTTTTTGTAAAGGGCAATAGATCTTCTTTGCATGTTCATTTTGTAAACACTGGGTCAGGAGGACATCTGCAGCGATGTAGGATGATTTTAAAGTTGAGAAAGAAAAGACAAGACAAGAATTTGAGGTTAGAAATTACATAAATAGTGAGTTTGTTTTGAAAATGACCAATCATTTCGCTAGATACCTTTGCTGGGATCATTTAGAGTCCTTTGAAGCTGCATTTAAACTGCATTTTGGAGGTTCAAACTCGGGGGCACCATAGAAGTCCACTATATGGAGAGAAATCCTGACATGTTTTTTCTCAAGAAATTTAATTTCTCATAGACTAAGGAAAGAAAGATATCAACATCTTGGATAACAACGGGGTGAGTAAATTATCTGTACATTTTTGTTCTGAAAGTGAACTACTCTTTTAATATAAGTACATTAATATATTTTCCATGTGTCTTTTTAATGTGATTATCTCAGGTTTAAATGCTTGTGTATGGAACTACTTACATTTTTACATTTATTCATTCATGTTCTAGCCTTAGAACACATCAACCAATCAGAATCCTCTCTTGTGTTTTTCAGATGTGTGGTGTTCAATAACAGGGGTGTATCGGGTGAAAAGTTATTGGTAAGGTTCATCTTTTTATCTCCTCTGTGTTCTGTTTAATAAAAAGTTGCCAGCTTTCCTTTCCTTTTCAAACTAGTTCAAAGTGACCAAAGTTGTTACGTTAAGTTTTGGCACAGGTGACGCACGCTTCTGTCGGCATGAATATTACCAAATATATCTATGGAGCTTGAGTCATTCAAATAAAGTTATGTAATGTCTGTTGTTCAAACAACCCTTGTATACAAGAGCCTGTCGATAGATGCTTTCCTCTGACTCATGAACTTTGTTGGAATTCAGATGATATTATTTATTTGTCATCACAGGAGGCATCAAAACTCTGTAGTAGTACTTCATGTCTAAGAGCTAGTAATATGTTTGAACAACTTAAAATTTGTCCCATTTTATGTGTGTGTGTGTGTGTGTATATATATATATATATATATATATATATATATATAGTCGTTTGTATATATATATATATATATATATATATATATATATATATATATATATATATTGAGAATGACACAAATATTAGTTTTCACAAAGTTTGCTGCTAATCTGCTTTTAGATCTTTGTTTCAGTTGTTTCTGTGATGTACTGAAATAATATTACAAGCACTTCATACGTTTCAAAGGCTTTTATCGACAATTACATGACATTTATGCAAAGAGTCAGTATTTGCAGTGTTGGCCCTTCTTTTTCAGGACCTCTGCAATTCGACTGGGCATGCTCTCAAACAACTTCTGTGCCAAATCCTGACTGATAGCAACCCATTCTTTCATAATCACTTCTTGGAGTTTGTCAGAATTAGTGGGTTTTTTGTTTGTCCACCCGGCTCTTGAGGATTGACCACAAGTTCTCAATGGGATTAAGATCTGGGGAGTTTCCAGGCCATGGACCCAAAATGTCAACGTTTTGGTCACAGAGCCACTTAGTTATCACTTTTGCCTTATGGCACGGTGCTCCATCGTGCTGGGAAATGCATTGTTCTTCACCAAACTGTTGTTGGGTTGTTGGAAGAAGTTGCTGTTGGAGGGTGTTTTGTTACCATTATTTATTCATGGCTGTGTTTTTGGGCAAAATTGTGAGTGAGCCCACTCCCTTGGATGAGGAGCAACCCCACACATGAATGGTCTCAGGATGCTTAACTGTTGGCATGACACAGGACTGATGGTAGCATTCACCTTTTCTTCTCCGGACAAGCCTTTTTCCAGATGCCCCAAACAATCGGAAAGATCTTCATCTGAGAATAGGACTTTGCCCCAGTCCTCAGCAGTCCATTCGCCATACTTTTTGCAGAAGATCAATCTGTCCCTGATGTTTTTTTTTTTGGAGAGAAGTGGCTTCTTTGCTGCCCTTCTTGACACCAGGCCATCTTCCAAAAGTCTTGGCCTCACTGTGCGTGCAGATGCACTCACACCTGCCTGCTGCCATTCCTGAGCAAGCTCTGCACTGGTGGCACTCCGATCCCGCAGCTGAATCCTCTTTAGGAGACGATCCTGGCGCTTGCTGGACTTTCTTGGACGCCCTGAAGCCTTCTTACCAAGAATTGAACCTCTTTCCTTGAAGTTCTTGATGATCCTATAAATTGTTAATTTAGGTGCAATCTTAGTAGCCACAATATCCTTGCCTGTGAAGCCATTTTTGTGCAACGCAATGATGGCTGCACACGTTTCTTTGCAGGTCACCATGATTAACAATGGAAGAACAATGATTTCAAGCATCACCCTCCTTTTAACATGTCAAGTCTGCCATTCTAACCCAATCAGCCTGACATAATTATCTCGTGCCTTGTGCTCGTCAACATTCTCACCTGAGTTAACAAGACCATTACTGAAATGATCTCAGCAGGTCCTTTAATGACAGCAATGGAATGCAGTGGAAAGTTTTTTTTCGGCATTAAGTTAATTTTCATGGCAAAGAAGGACTATGCAATTCATCTGATCACTCTTCATAACATTCTGGAGTATATGCAAATTGCTATTATAAAAAAAATAAAAAAAAGATATTTTATGTTTTTAGAGAAGTCTGTTCTGTTCATCAAGCCTGCATTTATTTGATCCAAAATACAACAAAAACCGTAGTATTGTGACTGTTTTTTTTTGTATTTAAAATAACTGCTTTCTATTTGAATATATTGTATAATGTAATTTATTCCTGTGATGCAAAGCTGAATTTTCAGCATCATTACTCCAGTCTTCAGTCTCACATGATCCTTCAGAAATCATTCTAATATGCTGATGTGCTGTTCTTTTGAACTTTTTATTCATCAAAGAAACCTGAAAAAAAATCTACTCAGCTGTTTTTAACATAGTAATAACAATACATGGTTTTGAACAGCAAATCAGAATATTATAATGATTTCTGAAGGATTATGTGACTGGAGTAATGATGCTAAAAATTTAGCTTTGAAATCACATGAATAAATTACATTTTAAAATATATTCAAATAGAAAACTGTTATTTTAAATAGTAAAAATATTTCAACGTTTTACTGTTTTTGCTGTACTTTGGATCAAATAAATGCAGGCTTGGTGAGCAGAAGAGACTTTTTAAAAAAAAACATTAAAAATCGTACTGTCTAAAAACTTCTGACTGGTAGTGTATTTTTGTGTAAATAAGTTCAGACCACTCATTTGCGTACCGACATGGTTATGCAAACTGATATCTATGCAAACTGAAAGCATAAATCTAGGCTATCCTCTGCTGTTCTAATTAACAAGCTTGATCCTTATGCTCAATGGTTAGTGGACAAGTTCAAATGAGGTTTTAAGATCCCCTGAGTATAAATACAGATCTCTGGTGTGAGTTTGTCTGTGGTTATAGATATGAGCTCTCTCCCTCTTATGACTATATATCCTTTGCTCACTGGGCTCTAGACACCGAGGACGTACTGTGCAGCGAACACTGAGGATCTGGAAGTTGTCATTGAACATGTCCAGCGGACCATTGACAAAGCTCCGCTCATGGCGGCTGGGGTTTCTATGGGCGGGTGAGTTTAACACACACACACATAAATGGGTCTATCCTGCCCTTAAATGGGAATTCATCTGCTGTGATCTTACATACCAGGACACTCTAGCCCTGTTTTTTTTCCACTGATCTGAACTATGTAGTGCCTTTAATTAAATAGAGAATGAAATATTCCACCATTGAAAAGTTTGGGGTCTCTTCTGCTCATTTATTTGTACAGTAAAACAGCAATATTGTAAAATATTTTTTCTATTTGAGTATATTTTAATATGTAATTTATTTCTGTGATGCAAAGCTGAATTTTCAGCATCATTACTTCAGTCTTTAATGTCACATGATCCTTCAGAAATCATTCTAATATGCTGATTTGCTGCTGAAGAAACAGTTGTAATCAATGCTGAAAACAGTTAGGATTTTTGTGGAAACGGTGATTGACCTGTTGAGAAACACAGACAAAATCGTGGAATCCAGTCATAAAAATTAAATTCACAGTGTAATGAGAACTGAAATCAAAAGAAGGGCTGTACAAATAATCAAATTGTGATTAGTGTGATTGTTAAACTGTGAAAAGGCTGCTATTGAAATATGAAGTCTGTACATATCTCTGTGAATGAGCTTTGTTTAAGTAGTTCACTTCCAGAACAAAAATTTATAGATAATTTACTCACCCCCTTGTCATCCAAGATGTTCATGTCTTTCTTTCTTCAGTCGTAAAGAAATAGTTTTTTGAGGAAAACGTTTTAGGATTTCTCCACATACAATGGACTTCTATGGTGCCCCCGAGTTTGAACTTTCAAAATGCAGTTTAAATGCAGCTTCAAAGGGCTATAAATGATCCCAGTCGAGGAAGAAGGATCTTATCTAGCGAAACAATTGGTTATTTTCTAAAAAAAAAAAAAAAAAATACAATTTATATACTTTTTAACCTCAAATACTCATCTTCTCTAGCTCTGCGTGAACTCTATTTCTGGTTCAAGACAGTTGGGGTATGTCAAAAAACTCCCATCTCACTTTCTCCTCCAACTTCAAAATCATCCTACATCGCTACAGAAGTACCAACCAAGTGTTTACAAAGTGAACATGCAAAGAAGATCAAACACCCTTTACACAAAAAGGTAAAACAGCGATGTAGGATTATTTTGAAGTTGGAGGAGAAAATAAAATGGTCTTGAATGTCTTGAACCTGAATACACAGAAAAAGTATATAAATTGTATTTTTTTTAAATAAATATCTGATTGTTTTGCTAGATAAGACCCTTCTTCCTCGGCTGGGATTGTTTAGAGCCCTTTGAAGCTGCATTTAAACTGCATTTTAGAAGTTCAAACTCGCGGGCACCATAGAAGTCTACCATATGGAGAGAAATCCTGAAATGCTTCCTTCAAAAAACATACTTTCTTTACGACTGAAGAAAGAAAGACATGAACATCTTGGATGACAAGGCGGTAAGTAAATAATCTGTGATTTTTCATTCTGGAAGTGAACTTCTCCTTTAATACTTCACCTATACACAACTAAAACATTGCTGTTTCCATAAAAAGCATGATTTATTAATGTTCATTCCTTACTTGTATTATAAAGTGTTCCCAATTGATGCTTTGTTCATGCATTTATGTGATGAAGATCCTCCACCGCGTCATTTCACTCTAAATTTATACCTCTTTCTCTGTAAAAGCTGAGTCGGCAGCACTGCGGTCTTATCCGCTTCGTCTTGCAGAAAGAAAAGGGTCAGCTTCACACGACTTACATACAAAAATCTAGCAGCCATATATATGCGTGTGTGTGTTCCTGTATATGTTAGATCCTATGTGTTGTAGCTGCTGTGCTGATATCATATCAGTGAATTACATATCTTGACACCCTGCAGGATGATGCTGGCCAACTACCTGGGACGGAAGGGCTCTGAGGTGCGTCTGAAGGGAGTGGTGGTTTTCTCGGCTGGCTGGGATGTGTTTGAGTGCACGGCTTCACTGGAAAAGCCCCTGGACCGCTTCCTCTTCAACTCCTACCTCACCAGCTGCCTGCAGGCATCCGTGGACCGGTCAGTGGGGTCAGAGGGAGATAAACCCGGCTTAATTCACCACGGTCTAGTGTGTGCGTGTAGTGCCGTCGCAGAGGACGTTGTCCTCGGCTGCCCCCCTTTTTTGGGTCTGATCTCCTTCTGAGTGTTACCAAATGTGCCAAATAAGATTAAACTGAATTTGTTATGTGTTTTGCTGAAGCACATTGAGTTTTAGAACAGGATGTTAAAATTAAATGCTTTGCACATGTGGGGCTTATTCTACTTTAATTAAATCTTAATCAGCTTATCAGCACCTTACAAAAAATGCTATGGTGGTACCATGGTACAGTTATGTTTTAATTTATAGCATGATGCTACTGAATAGCTATGCATGAAATAGAATACTAGTGTACTACTCTTGCTTTTTCTGTAGTATGCAGTATGCTGTGTACAGTAATGCACATTTTCCATGTGCATATGTGACCCTGGACCACAATACCGGCCAATTATAAATCAAATAAGAGTCCAAATTATACATTTTTCATTTATGCCAAAAATCATTAGGATATTAAGTAAAGATCTTGTTCCATGAAGATATTTAGCAAATTTCCTTCCGTTAATATATCAAAACTTAATTTTTGATTAGTAATATGCATTGCTAAACACTTCATCTAGATAACTGTAATGGTGATTTTCTCAATATTTAGATTTTTTTGCAGATTCTAGATTTTCAAATAGTTGGCCAAACATTGTCCTATCCTTGCAAACCATACATCAATGGAAAGCTTACTTAGGCAGATATTTCAGATGATATATATCTCAGGTTTCAAAAATGTACCCTTATGACTGGTTTTGTGATCCAGGGTCACAAATAACAACCGAATGACCTTCTATGTTCACAATAAAGCACCTACACTGGGTTTTAACAAACAGAATTAATATCAACGACAAATTTGACGTCTTTCATTTTTAATTTGATTGGGCTTTTACACCAAATTAAATTCTAAAAGTAATCCACAGCCTCATTCTCACGGCACCCATTCACTACAGAAGATCCAATGGTGAGCATGTGCAATGCTAAATTTCTTGGATGGCCTAAGGATGCAAATTTTCATATTTCTTTCATTATAAAACACCACTGTTATGAATACAGTTATGAATGCTTCATTAAATTGAGATTATCCCAAACCTTATTGTGACATTTCCCTTTTCTTTTTGCAGTCACCGAAACATTCTTGAAAAGAAATATGACATAGACCATGTGATGAAGGTGAGTCAATCATTCTGACTTATAATATTGTGTCACATTTGTCATTTATTGTTAATGTAATAACAGTATTATTGCTTGTATTCCACAGGCTAAAACAATCCGAGAGTTCGATGAACGTTTTACATCCATCATGTTCGGCTATCCATCCAATGATGACTACTATCTAGACGCGAGCCCCATTCACAAGATCAAGTCTGTGCAGGTGCCAATGCTATGCCTCAATGCAGCGGACGATGTCTTTTCTCCAAATCATGGTGAGTCGGACAGATTTCTTAGGGTTGCGTGAAAGATTGCGGCCTTATTTATAAGAAAATGTGACATTTACAGGGGACATCAGATGCAAAATGTATTTTTGCATGGTGCTTGCATATACAATTGTGGTCAAAAGTTTACATCCCCCTTTTTAGAATCTGCAAAATGTTAATTATTTTACAAAATGCATGTTATTGTTTATTTAGTACTGACCCGAATAAGATATTTCAAATACAAGATCTTTACACGTAGTCCACAAGAGAAAATAATAGTTGAATTTATAAAAATAACCCCGTTCAAAAGTTTACAACCACTTGATTCTTAATACTGTCTTGTTACCTGATTGATCCACAGCTGTTTTTTATTTATTTTTTCATACTGAGAACAACTCAGGGACTCATTTGCAACTATTACAGAAGATTCAAACATGCATTAAGAGTCGGAGGTGAAAACTTTTGAACATAATGAAGATGTGTACAGTTTTCTTATTTTGTCTATATAGCATATTATTTCATTTAGTCTTGCTCTCCAGAGGCTACAAAAGATACTTACATGCTCCCCAGAAGAAAAAATAAGTTAAATTTACCCTGATCTTCAATTCAAAAAGTTTTCACCCCCAGCTCTTAACGCATGGTTTTCTTTCTGGGGCATCAGTGAGCGCTTGAACCTTCTGTAATAGTTGGTCTCTCAGTTGTCCTCAGTGTGAAAAGATGGATTTCAAAATCTTACAGTCATTGGAAAGGGTTCAAAAGCACAAAAATGTGGAAAAACCAAAGAATTTGTGGGACCTGAATGATTTTTCTGAAGGACAGCAGGCAGTTTGACTGTTCAGGACAAACTCATGACTCATGAACAACTATCACTAAAAAAAAAAAACAGCTGTGGATCATTCAGAATCAAGTGTATGTAAACTTTTATTATTTTCTCTTGTGGACTATATGAAAACATCTTTTATGTGAAATATCTTATTCAGGTCAGTACTACATAAACAATAACATGCACTTTGTATAATCCCTCTTATTTTGGTCAAATAATTAACATTTTGCAGATTCTGAAAGGGGGGTGTAAACTTTTGACCTCAACTGTAAATATGTCTTAGCAGTGTGTGTACACAAACACCAGATAATGGTGAAAATCAATTCACTTCTTTTTTTAAATCCTGAAGAGTCTCAATTATCAAGCGGTTTTGATTTTCTGAGCAATATGATGTCATACTGCTCAAGCCCCGCCCACAGCCGCTGACAGACTGTCCTGTTTTAGCATATTTCCACCTTCGGCCAACTGGCTGTCCGCCATTTTCTCCATGCTCTAGCAGCTGTAGCAACAACCGTGTCTTGCAAGCAATGTAGGTGTTTTGTAGTTGGATGTAAATGTGAAAATAAGAGTCTTGATTTTTTCCCGACGCAGTGGATTAGTTTTGTTTTTGATGGTAACGTGCCACTAAATATAAAAAAACTGAAGAGAGGGGCGGAGTTAGCAATAGCTCATTATCATTTAAAGAGTCATGCACTGAAACGGGTCACTGTCAACACAGCTGTTTTTGACAGGGTAAAAAGGGTCTTGTTTTATATGACCATTGAGGAATTTAAACCTAAAACATTTCACAAAGACCCTAAAGATCATACCAACTTGTGGAAAATTGGTATCCGATGTTCCCTTTAAGTTTAGGCCTACGTGAAAGAAACTTTAGTTTGGCCCAGGCGGTTGAAAAGGTCCTAACTTCATCCCATCCATGTCAAACTAATATGGTCTTGCTTCTTCAGCCATTCCAGTGGAGGCGGTGAAGCAGAATCCCAACGTGGCCCTGCTCATCACCTGTCATGGCGGCCATATTGGCTTCCTGGAGGGTCTGTGGCCACGGCAGAGCACCTACATGGACCGCGTTTTTCACCAGTTCACCAAGGCAGTGTTTGAGGAAGGCAGCAGTCTAGATGATCTCTACTGACCCTCTCTCTCCATTCCCTCTATAGCCATGAGCAAAAAAAAATCCCTAAACAGTTCCGTAATGAAGGGCACAGGTTCACTTGAGGGCCACGATTGTTTTTTTTTTTGTCTGTTCATTTATTTATTTCTTAATTTTAGTAGTTTTAAGCACTTCTCTTTTATTTACATTCATGGAACAGAAATCCTTGCACATGTTCCATGGGTTCATATGTCCATCCATTGGTGCACTTATTTGTTTGTTAATTACATGTCTGTGTATGAGTCTCTTAATCATGTATTTCTAAATGAAATTTAACTAACATCCACTTGGACCATTGACTCACTCATTAGGTGATAATTACATGAATCCACATCAATGTGAGAGTAAAAAACCATGTCCATAAAAAAAGGTTTGCCTGTTTAAACCTATTGGGACAATGTCACAAAAAAATGTCCAGGTTCACCACTAAATCAAAATTTAAAATTTACGAAAATTATACCTACTTTTTCTTTGTGAAATAAGGGTCTTTATTTTGTCCTGGATTAGTTTTGTTTTTGATGCATCAACGAATACACAAAAAAAAAAAAAATTAAAAATTGAGGAGAGGGGTGGAGTCTGCTGCAGCTCAATATCATTTAAAGAGCCATGCACAGAAACAGGTTGCTATGAACAGAGCTGTTTTGGACAAGGTAAAAAGGGTGTTGTTTTACACGCCCATTGAGGAATTTTAACCCAAATATGTTGCAGACATTTTATGAAGACCCTAAAGATTAATACCAACTTGCGAAAAAAATGCCATCTGATTTCCCCTTTAAGTTTAGGGCTGAAGTAAAAGAGAGTTTAGTTTGACCCAG
Source organism: Garra rufa (assembly GCF_049309525.1). NCBI lineage: Eukaryota > Metazoa > Chordata > Actinopteri > Cypriniformes > Cyprinidae > Garra > Garra rufa. The sequence goes on from NC_133370.1 coordinate 45,017,877, forward strand.
GCAAATTCTTATAACAATTAAGTAGATTTCCCTCATCCTTTTTAGACATAATGCTTTATTAAATACTCATGAATTTATTCCAAATAGTACCATGATATATAATTATAATAGTACTAATGCAAAACTTTTTTCACTCATGAACTCAGTGAGATCAGTGAGGTCTAGTTCCAAAAGGAAATACAAAACCTGTGCTAATTGAAAGAAAAAGATACTAAATATATAAGAAACTAAGGATTTTTAACACAGCACGTGAGTTCATTGTCATGAAAAAAATGCAAAAAGGTCCATTTCTTTAAACACCTGGACATGTTTTTATGACTTTGTCAAATTGCACTACTGTAGAAATGATTGTAGCAAAAAAATGTTGCAAGTCTAAAAAAGTAAGACTGATAATGACCGATAATGACTGATAATTTCACTGATAATGCAGTGAAATCACATTAATGTATTGGTTACCATCTTTAGCAATTTCCAGGCTGTATTGGTTCAGTCCCTTACAGTGTTAAGAAAGGAGGATTTAGATATTATTGTCTTTGCAGTATCAATTGAAGTATTTAAAGCCAGTAGAGAGATTTTCCAATTGTTCACTAACTTGATGTTTAAGTGTCTTAAATGTCTGTAGCTTTGTAGCCCTCAGGGACTAACCCCACTTTCTTTGTGCTTCCTGTTAGTTTGTGTTTTTAGCGCAAGAAAAGATTGTATCATATCACAGTTTTTATTTTTCATAAGAATGTACGGCATGCACTTTTTTCTCGCTCATTGCTGTTATATTGACACTGACTAGTTCAGCATTGTAAATTAATTATATATTTTTTTGACTAGGAATGTGACAATTGCACTAATTTTAGTTGAAGGCACTAAAACCTGTGTAGCCCTGTAAGTAAAGTGCGTCTTCTTGAACCGGACGAACGTGGCTTCAAGGATTCTGTGAATGTGAAAATGACTTGAACTACTGTTTGTCTAAAAAATTCTAACTAAAATATGCTTGCTTTGGATTTACTTCAGGCTTGCTTTTTATATAACGGCGCCATTGCAATCCTACCAAAAGCTCCTTAAATGATATAAAGAATTAAAAAAGAAAAAAAAAACAGGAGCAGTCATTATTATGTGAGAATGAAAGGAATAGTTCAACTCAAAATGAAGGACGTATGATTGCGATTTTAAGAGGAAGCTGATGTAACTCTCTGTTCCTGAATATAATTGTGCATATGGGATTTTCATGCAGGATTGATATGATGTCCAGAACTAGACGTTAACTATTGAAACCTATGAAACCGCCCAGCCATGTGTTGTATATTGACCTTCGTCTGTTCTTATGACGGTGCTGCTTCATACTGCGCTTCTAACTGTCGACCGCATCTGCTCCTGTGGACTTGAAAAACGCTTTTCTCTCTGCTTCCTGTCCATTCTCTTTCTGAGTAGCATGTGTCACTGTTGTAAGTGTCTTGAGTAACTGTACCGACATGCATCGCATAACCTGTAGCACAACGGACATATTTTTCCATGAAGATGTCTTTCCTTTTATAGATTTATAAAAGGATTGTGTATTTAACATGTGCAGCAATAAGATTTTAATACAAGATCTATGTCTATGTAGAAGAATATATGCACGTGTACTTGTATGGATTATATAAGTGCATTTGTGGTCTTAAATAAATTATGGAATTCAGCCGTACAGGTTTTCCTTCTTTTGATGTGGCAGTGCTTTGATTATGCTCCTTTGTCAAATGGGACCCTGGACCACAAAACCAGTCATAAGGGTCAATTTTTTGAAACTGAGATTTATACATCTTTCTATTAATGCATGGTTTTTTAGGATAGGACAATATTTGGCCGAGATACACTTGAAAGTCTGGAATGTGAGGGTGCAAAAAATTTTAAATATAGAGAAAATTGCCTTTAAAGTTGTCCAAATGAAGTTCTTAGCCACGCATATTACTAATCAAAAATTAAGTTTTGATATATTTACCATAGGAAATTTACAAAATATCTTAATGGAACATGATCTTTACTTAATATCCTAATGATTTTTGGCATAAAAGAGAAATCTGGTTTTGCGGTCCGGGGTTACACATATCAGATATTGAAACTGACTTTCCATGAATAAAATAAAATAGACCTTGCCGGTCAATTATTTTCTATTTTCAAAGGTAATACAATTCTAAATGAAGTAAAATTAAATCTTATATTGTTTATAACATGAATTTATTTATTTATTTAGCCTTAAATCATTTTAACCACATAAATCAAAAACTTCCTGGAACACAAATTTGCATGTCTAAATACAGCCTCAAAAGCTGAACTAAAATAAATCAACATTTTAATAAAATCCTAGACAAATGTAAAAAGGTTTGTTAATGTTAAATAAGTAATTTATGAACATGAATTATACTAGAATATTTGATTGCTTATTTTTCTCACAACAACGTGACAGAGCTGAATATTCAAACATGTAGTTAAAACGACAATTTGTATAAAATATAAGAAAATAAAATTGTTTGGTTATTATTACTTATTTTTTTACTAAATTATTTAGTTTATCCTGTCACGCTGTAGAAAAATATAATTTATAATTATATATATATATATATATATATATATATATATATATATATATATATATATATATATATAGTACTAATAGATATTACTATACTTCCCTAATTGACTGATTACATTAAGAATTGCAATAATAAATTATTAAATAATACGCTAATTCTAATATTAATATTAATTTATAAATTATTGTATTAATAACAATTTATTATCAATATAATATTAATTTATTATATTAATAATAAATTATTAATAATAAAAAAGAAAAAAAAGAAAAGAAATCTAAACATCGAATAAAGCCAGGCTCAAAATTCTTGTTTTATTTTGTTGAAATATTACAGAGAAGATTTTGGACTTGTTTTTATCATTCCATAAATTAGAAAATACTGTCATCAACCATGAAACAATAATTTTTTACAGTATTTTTAAGAATAGAATCGGACAAATGATATATTAACAAATCCCTCTTTTAAAAAAGCTTAAGAAAATACAGTAGATTGGATAAAATAGAGATTTTGCACGTTTTCTTTCCACAAGCTATGAAAAGCCAAACAGTCCAAAATCTCAAGACTGTCCAGTGCAAGAAAATACAATGTTTTTGCCTGTAATGTCTTAAAAATCACAAACATGCTGTCTGAACAGCTGCGAGTATGACTCGCATAGGCCTGTCTACATCTGTGCTGGTAAACTTCAGATGAGTTTGATACAGACATTGTTTGGAGGAACTTTGACCCACATTCCTTACCAAGTCCTTTTCTGGTTTAAATCTCATCCAGACTAGAAGAAAGACTGCTAAACTCATCTAGAAGTCTGCTATAGATGAATTATAATCTTATTATAAACATCTAGCCAGATGGAAAAGTAGTTACTAAGACAAACATTCAAAATATCTTTGAAAATGTACAATTGCACTACTACCATGTTTTTAAACTTGTACTTTGGAAATGAATAAAGCAAAGCACCGTTTTTAACATCTGATGCCATTACTTTAGCATAATACAGTCATTGTACTTTTTCCGTAATAAACAATACTTCTACTGTTCTTTAATTCTTTTCCTACATATATTCAGCCTTTTATTATTAGCCAGTGTGTCTGTTTCAAACAGAGCATATGTCTGCATCTCAAATGAACCAAAGTGAGGAAACTGTGAATTTGTGTGTGTTTGGGCATGTAAGTAGGGCATCTGGGCTCTTCTGACTATAATAGGATGTACCAAAGCATCAAAACACAGCCAGCCAGATTTATTTTGGACTCTGTGGTTTACACTTCACCCAAACGCCTCTCTCGAATCCCACACGAAACCACCCACAGGCTTTCAAACTTTGCAGTCATCAAGAGGATATCCTGACAACCCGAGTGGACCGATAATGTGTCACACTGCTTAAAAAGGATTAAAGTTCATTATATGTCTTGGTTTGAACCGTGGTGTGATTTTATACAGTCCTACAATATTGAGGACAGAGGTGACTGTATATAAAGTTCATTATTGGTTGATGATTGATAGCTTCACTCAGCAAACATAAGCACAGGAAACATCTATGAATGTGTTACGGAAACAGGGCATTATAAATATGTCGGAACAGTTTATCATCAATAGATAAAAAACAGTAAGATATCATAGTATTGTATTATAATTATTTAAGCAAAAGCACGTTGTTCATCTGTTCCTTAATGCTCTTATGCAACAGTTATATAACAATAAAGTTGATAGGAGTGACAGATTTTTGACAGTTTGAAGTTGGTCATTTACCTTGTATGGCGAAATTCTGCGAGCGAAATACAGTCATATAAATCCACCTTATTTGTCAACACGGATGTAAGCCTATGGACAAGACTTCCAGTTCATTAGGTGCATGATGCGAAGAATAACAATGTGCTGGAAATGGTCAAATTGTTTGTACTACAATCCAGTTCAGTTAAAATTAAGATAAAACATTAACCTAAAATGGTAAGACACACCAATTTCCAATATTAAGCAGCAAAACCTGCTAAAAATAGCTGGATGTGGATGAGATTGAAGCCAGACCTCTAAAATGTACAAATGGACATGTCCGCTCTTATACGGGAAAAATAAGGTGGATAGGAATCTGGAATTCCATGTATGGGACACAAAAGTCGAAACATTTTTTTTGCGTCTTATTTAAGTTTGGTAAACTTATAATGGATAAATGCACTGCATTTGCTAAAGGTGTGGATACAATAGGGTTGCCAGGTCCCAGAAAAAATTCCAGCCCAAGGCTTGCTCAAAACCTGCCCAAAAAAATGAAAACTAGCCCAATTTTTTTGCCATGTCCAAACACAGTTGCCAACTGATTTATTCCATTAATGTACTTTAAAATAAACATTTTCATTTTATTTTATTCTATGTTTTTCATTTTAGTGACAATATGTGCATGTGCAATATGTGCATTTTTAATTATTGAATCTGTATTTTATTGTATTTTTTTCTTTTCCTCATTTTCATTTTCAATATTTTTCATGATACATTTTAAAATTAAGGCTGGGCGACATGGCCAGAAATATTATGACAATATTTTTTTTCCATATCATACTATATCAGTATTTATCAAAATATTATTTGACTAATAATATGGAAGGAAATGTTTTCCACGTGTTTGTTAGACCCTGAGAATGAATCGAATTGAATTAAATTATATGTATAGCCTACCTAAATATTTTTTATTAAAGTCTTTTAAGCCACCTTTTAATTTAGGGCCTTTTAATTTTTGTATTTTCCCCAAAATTCTGTGTTTTCCATTTTATGTATTTTGTATTATTTATACAAATTCATCATTTTAAAAAAACGTGTCAAATTTAATGGATTGATAAACGTTTAACAATTTTTCAATAAAAAAAAAAAAATCTTACAATTATTGGATAATAGCCTTCATAACAATTCATTCATTTACATCGAAACATTACATTTCTTTCTGAAATTAAACTCTTCACGACAAAACCTTGTTTAATATAAAAACATGGATGAAAAAAAACAACATCTTGAATAATATTCCTTACAAATAACAGTAATACTACTTTGAGAAGTACATCATAGTATGTTTCTGCTATTCATTCCAAGTATAATAGACTTTAGTAAAAGGATCTATTTTCATTTTGATTTGTCTATAGACTGCGGCTGGGGTACATTATAAAAGTAGCCCAAAAAACGCAACCCGCGGCTCTGCAATTTTTCCCGCGACTGTGTTTTTAAAATAACCCAATTTTGCGGGGAAACCGCGAACCTGGCAACACTGGGTTACATTTATAGTTGTTTTGCGAATTTTCGCGGGCAAAATCTACGTGCTTGGGAATTTCGCTCGAGGGTGAAAGACTTTCCCAAGCCAATTTTTCTTTCTGAAGTTGGCTTGGGAAAGCCAGACAACGTGGCTTAAAATGTTTTAAAAATTATAAACTTGCTAACTTTTGGGAGTGTGTATGGGAGTTTAAATTAGAATTTTGATAGTTAAGAAAAGTTTTAAAAATCTTGGCTCATCTGAACATTCCATAAGTGTAAATCTATGGATTTTTATGATTTTTAATCTTTAGTTTTAGGAAAACTGTCAGTTCGATCAGTTAAAAAAAGATATAGCACAGTCTGAAGATCTGGGCTGAGTTTGGTGGTTGTGGAGGTAAAGCTTTAGGAGTCAGAAATATTAATCTCAGATAAAAAATAATAAAACGTTTAAATAGCATTTCAGTAAGTTGGTTTTCTGAAGCCAACTAAACAAAAAAATTATCTTAGCAGATTCAAGGGGTTCAAACTGGTCACACGAAATTTGCAGTTTTGACCAACACAAACCTGCTTGGGTTGAAATTGACTTCTCTCTGTGAGATGTGCTTCATCTCTACACTATTTCTTCATATTTCAGTGGAAGAGAAACACTGACATCAGCTGGTGAATCACTGCCATTCCATACACACCCAATAGTGATAGTTCACCACATAAATGAGAACTCTGCCATCATTTACTTCATGTCATTCTAAAGCTGTCCAAGTTTCTTCTCTGAAATACAGAAGCAGAAATGTTTCAGATGCACTTACAGTTTTTTTCAATCGCTAACAAGCGCTTACCCATACTTCAGATACTTTTTCTAAACTCTTAACACAGACTCACACCTACAAAACACAATTGGCCAAATGGATAATTTTCTTCTCAAAAATACATTTTGTTAAATATATACTAACTCTTCATTTCAAAATAGAACACATCTTTCTCTGCACACACTAACTTTACCAAAACACTGGAAATCTGACTCAAAATGAAATTATTCTGTCAAAGAATAACACTTGTTTTCACTTCACAAGGTACACGCAGTCAATCAAAGTACACCAGGTTTCAAAATACTGGCTATTGTTGGCATTACAAAAACTGCATAGACTTTTATGTTTCAGTTTTACAGGTATTTGCATGCAAAACATGCAATCCACCATTTTGACACTAAATTTCTTGGTTGGGAACTGTCTGTCCACATGTACAGTAATGTTCACATTCAAAAGCATTCCAGGAAAAAGCAAATAAGTTTCTTTTTCTGTTTATTACAGGAGCTACAGTAGAAACATGGTATGATAGAACAGAAAAAGTTTTACTGTATTGCTTACAGTGAACAAAATATCCATGAAACACACAAGAGCATTCTGAACAATAAATAAATAAATAAATAAAAATAACAACAGCAAAAAGCCCAGATAAAAAAAAGGGGGGGGGGGGGGTCTAAAAAAAGCACAAAATTACTGTATCTATTCTCTGCGATCTTGAAATGAATTGAATTGAGAATGAATTGTAAATTCCAATTCACTTCCTGGAATGGAATTGGATTTGGAATTGGAATGTCAGGAAACAGAATTGAAATCAAATTCCAAATAAATTCCACTTGAGTTGCTAGTTTATAATACATTACAGTTTTTTTCAGTCGCTAACAAGCGCTTACCCATACTTCAGATACTTTTTCTAAACTCTTAACACAGACTCACACCTACAAAACACAATTGGCCAAATGGATAATTTTCTTCTCAAAAATACATTTTGTTAAATATATACTAACTCTTCATTTCAAAATAGAACATATCTTTCTCTGCACAAACTAACTTTACCAAAACACTGGAAATCTGACTCAAAATGAAATTATTCTGTCAAAGAATAACACTTGTTTTCACTTCACAAGGTACACGCAGTCAATCAAAGTACACCAGGTTTCAAAATACTGGCTATTGTTGACATTACAAAAACTGCATAGACTTTTTATGTTTCAGTTTTACAGGTATTTGCATGCAAAACATGCAATCCACCATTTTGACACTAAATTTCTTGGTTGGGAACTGTCTGTCCACATGTACAGTAATGTTCACATTCAAAAGCATTCCAGTAAAAAGCAAATAAGTTTCTTTTTCTGTTTATTACAGGAGCTACAGTAGAAACATGGTATGATAGAACAGAAAAAGTTTTACTGTATTGCTTACAGTGAACAAAATATCCATGAAACACACAAGAGCATTCTGAACAAAAAATAAATAAATAAAAATAACAACAGCAAAAAGCCCAGATTAAAAAAAAAGGGGGGGGGGGGGGTCTAAAAAAAGGGCACAAAATTACTGTATCTAATCTCTGCGATCTTGAAATGAATTGAATTGAGAATGAATTGTAAATTCCAATTCACTTCCTGGAATGGAATTGGATTTGGAATTGGAATGTCAGGAAACAGAATTGAAATCAAATTCCAAATAAATTCCACTTGAGTTGCTAGTTTATAATACATTAAATATTGTAAATCACATAAACAGCAAACATATAAAAGAAATACAAAGTACTGTATGTTTAGTTGGTTAAGCATGATCATTTCACATGCCAAATTTTAGGAAATTATGATAATTCGATGCAATAAAAAGTGAATGAAATACATGAATGAACATGACTCATTTTTTTGTGAGTTGAGACATATATTATGTGGTAATCATATATTGAATGTATAGTACATACAGAAACTTATCACCACTGTCATTCATTTTATTTACTTGCATTTGATCAACACTATTTCATACATTACTTGGTATTTGTAAAGCATCATAAATAAAGTTAAAATGTATGTCTCTAAATGCAATCACACATACTGTAGATGCTCAGAAACAGCAATAAATATAATTCATTGGAATTTCTCTGAATTGAATTCCACTTCCTGTAATTCCAATTCAATTCCAACTCTGTTTCCTGTAATTGTTGTTGAATTCCAATTCCAATTCCATTCCAATTGCATTTCCTTCTTTGAATTGGAATTGTTGAGTTAATTCCTGAATTGACTCCAACCCTGTTTCCAAAACATCACTCCTCAAAGTCCTCATTTTACTGTATAAGTGTAAATGTAATAGAAAAAAATAACCACTGCCTCTGAGTGTAAGCCAGACTGGAATCAGCAGTGGTTGGCCCAATTTACCCAACATAAATCAGCTGTGTGTCAGTTATTCAATTGTTTGTTTATTATCAGCTGAGATATATTTTTGATATTGATATTGTTTTTGAACTGAAATCATTGCAGAAGCAGAGGTTTTTATACTGTATCTAAGGTTTGGAATATTGTTTTTGCTATTGTGGGATGTTGTGTGTTAACATTCGTAAATACTACAAAAACAATCCATAATTTTGTTGGGAGGTATAGCTTGTCTGTTAAGAAAATATAACCATTGTGGAAATGTGTTCACTGACTGCATATTGGGTGAAAACGACATGAAATGTGTAAATGGTATGGCCACAAAAGACCGATGCTGTGCTAATTGTGTTTAGAGTTTTGAAAATGTGACAACTGTTTGGACAAACGCTTGTTAGCGACTGAAAAAAACTGTAAATATTGTAAATCACATAAACAACAAACATATAAAAGAAATACAAAGTACTGTATGTTTAGTTGGTTAAGCATGATCATTTCACATGCCAAATTTTAGGAAATTATGATAATTCGATGCAATAAAAAGTGAATGAAATACATGAATGAACATGACTCATTTTTTTGTGAGTTGAGACATATATTATGTGGTAATCATATATTGAATGTATAGTACATACAGAAACTTATCACCACTGTCATTCGTTTTATTTACTTGCATTTGATCAACACTATTTCATACATTACTTGGTATTTGTAAAGCATCATAAATAAAGTTAAAATGTATGTCTCTAAATGCAATCACACATACTGTAGATGCTCAGAAACAGCAATAAATATAATTCATTGGAATTTCTCTGAATTGAATTCCACTTCCTGTAATTCCAATTCAATTCCAACTCTGTTTCCTGTAATTGTTATTGAATTCCAATTCCAATTCCATTCCAATTGCATTTCCTTCTTTGAATTGGAATTGTTGAGTTAATTCCTGAATTGACTCCAACCCTGTTTCTAAAACATCACTCCTCAAAGTCCTCCTTTTACTGTATAAGTGTAAATGTAATAGAAAAAAATAACCACTGCCTCTGAGTGTAAGCCAGACTGGAATCAGCAGTGGTTGGCCCAATTTACCCAACATAAATCAGCTGTGTGTCAATTATTCAATTGTTTGTTTATTATCAGCTGAGATATATTTTTGATATTGATATTGTTTTTGAACTGATATCATTGCAGAAGCAGAGGTTTTTATACTGTATCTAAGGTTCGGAATATTGTTTTTGCTATTGTGGGATGTTGTGTGTTAACATTCGTAAATACTACAAAAACAATCCATAATTTTGTTGGGAGGTATAGCTTGTCTGTTAAGAAAATGTAACCATTGTGGAAATGTGTTCACTGACTGCATATTGGGTGAAAACGACATGAAATGTGTAAATGGTATGGCCACAAAAGACCGATGCTGTGCTAATTGTGTTTAGAGTTTTGAAAATGTGACAACTGTTTGGACAAACGCTTGTTAGCGACTGAAAAAAACTGTAAATGCACACTCTCAGTGGACAGTTAGCAACAGCTGTCAAGCTTTAGAAACTAAAATGGTTTTATGCAGGTTTGCAGCATTGCATTAAAGTGAAGTAGATAGTAGGTTGTTTTTACATTTGTGACCACATGTTATGTGAATAAAGAACTTGAAATCTGAGGGTGCAAATATTGAGAAAATCGCCTTTAAAGTTGTCCAAATGAAGTTCTTCGCAATGCATATTACTAATGAAAAAATAATGTTACGACCGTCTAGGGGTCTGTGTCGTAACTAAAAGAGAGTAAAATGAGTCTCACTACCCGAGAGATTAGGAAAACGTATTTACTTTTATTTAAGGGCAAAAGGAAACAAATTCCAACTTCAGAGGTTGACAAGGCCAAAATAATAAACAAAACCAACTTCATGTTAGATGAACTAAATTCCTAAATCAAAAGAAAAGAAAATGAAATACACAATCCTTCCCTAGCTCCCTTATACAAAAACAAAGTGCAAAATATATAACAAAAGAAATGGCGTCAAAGCTCCTACCGCCCTTAATACGTTAACAGTACAAATCACCCAATATTTACAAGAGGTAATTTAGATAGAGTAAAATTCATATCAAATAGCAAGACATAGCATTAGACGAACGCTTTCTCTCTGGCAAGATACTCCATTCTACGAAGAACGAATCAAAAGGCAGCGACGCAGGCACGCGATGGCACAAAAGGGCCCCTGGAAGATGTTTGGGGTGGTCCTTTTATTCAGGTTGGTTGTGGAGACAAACCAATCGCCGCGTCCGGTGAATTATCTGGAGGAACACCCATCTGAAAAACAAGCAAATACCCAGAAGAAACACCAGAGGGCAGAATAACACCCCAAACTCCTAACAATAAGTTTTGATATATTTTCAGTAGGAAATTTACAAAAATATCATCATGGAACATGATCTTCACTTAATATCCTAATGATTTTTGGCACAAAAGAAAAATCTACAATTTTGACCCATACAATGTATTGTTGTCTATTGCTACAAATATACAGCGGGGAAAATAAGTATTTATTTCTGATTAAGTGGGCTATTGACACAAAATTCCCACCAGATGTAGCCATCAAGCCAAATATTGAATTCATATAAAGAAATCAGAACATTTAAGTATACAAGTTGAGTCTTAATAAATAAAGTGAAATGACACAGGGAATAAGTATTGAACACACTTTATTAAATACTTTGTAGAAAAGCCGTTGTTGGTGATTACAGCTTCTAGACGCCTCTTGTATGGAGAGACCAGTCGTCTGCATTGCTCAGGAGTGATTCTGGCCCATTCTTCCACACAAACGCTCTTTAAATCTTGAAGGTTCCTTCGGCCTCTTTTATGAACTTTGATCTTCAGTTCTTTCCATAGATTTTCTATGGGATTTAGGTCAGGTGATTGACTGGGCCATTCAAGCAACTTGATTTTCTTTCTTTGAAACCACTTGTCTTGCTGAAATGTCCATCCTCTTGTCATTTTCAGCTTTCTGGTAGATGGCAGCAGATTTTTATCCAGAATGTTCTGGTACATTTCTCCATTCATCCTTCCTTCAATAATATGAAGTCTGCCAGTACCCCTTGCTGAAAAAAAGCCCCAAACCATGATGCTTCCACCCCCAAACTTAACTGTTGGTATGGTGTTCTTGGGGTTGTGGGCAGTGCCATTTCTTCTCCATACATGATGTGTAGAATGACTGCCAAAAAGTTCAATTTAGCTTTCATCTGACATACTATAGTCTCCCAATAATCCACAGGCTTCTCCAAATACTGTTTCGCAGGAACATTCAGCATTCTGGAATTGCACCTATAACCATTCCCATCCAAATGCTTTTCAACGATAAGATTAAGAAGATCTTGAGAGAGTTCTTTTCTTTTACCCATCATGAAGTCTTTCCTGTGTGCCTTCTGGGTAATGAGAAGCCTTTATAGGCCATCAGTTAGGACTAAAGCAGGTGATATCAATTAGTTCTGATAGAGGGCAGGGTTTCTCTCTCAATACTGACATATTATATATTATGATCTCCTGGCTTTCTATGTCATTTTGAACCTTGTTATCTTCATGTGTTCAATACTTATTCCCTGTGTCATTTCCCTTTATTTATTATGACTCAACTTGTATGCTTAAATGTTCTGATTTCTTTTTATGAATTCAATATTTGGCTTGATGGCTACATCTGGTGGAAATTCTGTGTAGGATCTGGGTCGAACAGAGCACCGCACAAACTGCAGAAATTACCACATTCCAGAGAATCAAGAAGATTCTCTTTCCCAGCCATAAAATTGATCAATGACCATCACATGACCATCACATGACGATCACCAGACGCCAATTTGTCTGGACCGCTTCTGTCGAGATCTGCGCCTTATGCCTCAGGGGAATAATGTGACCCCGCCCTGTAGCAATGCCATTGGACTGCAGCCCTTGGGGCCGTGCCTAGCGGCCCGTTTAAAACTTCATGCTCATAACAGCTAGATGCCTTTCGCCTCGCTCAACGCCTTTCGTATCTTGTGGTTTGAGTGCTTTTCATCTGCACTCGCCCGCTGGACCAAGCATGCGATTGTGCCAGCAAACTCTACAGGACAAACTGAAAACTTTGTGACTGCCAAACTCTTCAACGTCTCACAACTCCGATGCAGAAGAGCTCCGAGCGTGTCAAACCGCGTAACCAGGCAACCGAAGACCGGCTCCAGCAACCCAATCCTCAACCTTGAAGGATCCCCAAAGACTTCATCCAAAGACCGACCAGCAACCAACCAGAATCATTGTTGGTGGGGATACACACGTTCTGTGTGTAGTCTACCTGGCAGCAGAGCATGCTCAGTCAGCCCTCGAGGGGGCTGGCTGTCCGCAGTGTGAGCGTCTTCCACTGCGGGTGCTTCTCTCCCGGAAGGCTCTCTTTGAGGAGGAAGCCCTCGCCAGCGTTCCTCGCGGGTCTGGCCCCGCTTCCGCCGAGGCGGAGCGGCAGCTACACCCGTGGGGTTCGCAGCTCGATCTGTTAGAGGGAATGGAGACGGGTGATCCCCTATCTCCCTCCTCACCTAGCAGATCGGATGACCTCTTGCTGGATGAGGAAGCCCGCGCTGCGGTTCCTTCCTATCAGGTAGAGGTCTCAACGTTTCTCCTATCTTCCTCCGAGGAGGTTGATGTGGAGAACGTTGACGAAAGTACACAACGGCTCCCCCGGTCCCCACAGTATGAGGAGCTTTTGGAGGTGGTGACACAGTGTGGGGGCAGTTGAAAAACTAAATATCAACTGGCCCGAACAATATGCTAATGAGCCGCAGCAAAGCAAGCTAGATGAGCACTTCCTGCGGACAAAGTCACCCCTCCAAAGAAGGAGCCTTCCATTTTTCCCTGACCTCCACACCGAGGTGTCGAAGTCATGGGGAAAACCGTTTTCAGCCCGCCTCTTTGTCCCTTCCTCCGACTATTATGGAAACGTCGAGGGGTTAGAAGAGAGCGGTTATAAGATGATGCCGCAGGTTGAACAGACGCTCGCGGGCTAACTGTCACCTGGTCTGGCATCATCGCTGAAGGCTCCTTCCTTGCCCTCCAAGCCTCTTAAAGTTACTTCAGGCTTGCTGGGCAAGGGGTACACGGCAACCAATCAGGCCGGAGCATGCTTGCACACCATGTCAATCTTGCAAGCTTATCAGGCCGACCTGCTGAAGGAGTTAGATGACGGTCAGGAGGTTAATGTGTCGGAGTTGCACCGCACAGACGATCTTGGGCGGTCTATGGCAGCCCTGGTGGCGGCGGAGAGGCACTTGTGACTTGTGGCTCCTCGAGGCCCTCAGGAGACCAGTCAGCTAACCCTGCCACTGTTACAGGGCACGGCAATCTCCCACGAACAGCCTCCTCTAGTCTCTCCGTGCGGAAACGTAGCGGAGCTAGAGGGTTCGCCACCCCTATGGGGGTCCTCAGAGAAATTAGTTCAGGTGTTCCCTGCTGGCGAGCCGTTACAGGGCACCGAATCAATATCTCTAGTAACACCAGAAATCAGTCTCGAGAGGCTGGTTCCTTTAGTAGACTTTCTGGCAGCGTGGAAACTACTGCCGAATGTATCTACATGGGTCCTGCGTACTGTAGAGAGAGGTTATTCCATCCAATTCAGCGCTCCGACGCCGCCTTTCGAAGGGGTCTTTCCTACTCTGGTGAGCCCCGAGCAGGGTCTGGTTATGGAGCAAGAAGTGAATTCTCTTCTGAAGAAGGAGGCCATCGAGATGGTCCCTCTTCCAGACAGAGAAGCCGGATTGTACAGCCGGTACTTCATTGTTCCGAAGAAGGATGGAGGGCTGCGGCCCATCTTAGATCTCAGATGGTTGAACCGCTCAGTCAAAAAACTGAAGTTCAAAATGTTAACTGTCAGGCAGGTCGTGTCTCAAATCAGGTCCGAGGACTGGTTTGTCACGATAGATCTAAAAGACGCTTATTTTCACGTCACCATCCTCAACACAGGAAGTTCCTGAGGTTTGCTTTCAGGGGCAAAGCTTACCAATACAGAGTTCTTCTATGGGTGTGGCCCCTGAGGGGGCACATCTCATAGAGGCTGGTCTCTCAACCGAGGTTGCTGAGACCATCCTTCATTCCAGAGCTCCCTCTACGAGGAAACTTTATGGCCTTAAGTGGAAACTGTTTACTGCGTGGTGTAACCAGCACCAATTAGACCCAGTTCACTGCCCGATAGGTACAGTACTGGAGTTTCTGCAGTCTAGTTTTTCCGCAGGGCTAACCCACTCCACCCTGAAGGTGTACGTGGCGGCGTTATCGGCCTGCCACGCCCCTCTCGGTGGCCTGTCAGTGGGTAAAAACCCCTTGGTCATACGTTTCCTCCGCGGTGCACTCAGGTTGAGGCCGTGAGTGAAACCGAGAGTCTCCACGTGGGATCTCGCTGTGGTACTCGAAGCTCTCTGTAGGCCTCCATTCGAGCCTATAGAGGAGATTTTGGATCGCAATCTTACAATTAAGACGGCGTTGCTGCTCGCACTTACTTCTCTGGAGAGTAGGTGACCTTCAGGCCCTTTCAGTGGCCCCTTCCTATATTGACTTTGCGACTTTCAAAGCCTTTCTCTACCCTAGAGCTGGGTATGTCCGACACTCCAGGCCTTTTACCCTCCTCCATTCGTGGAGCCAGACCATCGGTAGTATAATTGTATGTGTCCAGTGCGAGCACTGGACACATACATCCACAGAGCTGCCATGTGGCTTAATCAGAGCAACTTCTTTAACGTCTGTTACGGTCCCCCTAAGATGGGGTACCCTGCTTCAAAGCCTACTATCAGTAGATGGATTGTGGATGCCATTACTACTGCTTAGTCCTCTGGCCTGCCATCACCCTTGGGGGTCAAGGCTCACTCTACTCGAGGCGTGGCTGCTTCTAAAGCTCTGACAGCAGGTGTCCCTATTCAGGAAATTTGCAGTGCTGCGGGTTGGTCCTCACCTCTAACATTTGTCAGGTTCTACGAGCTAGACCTGAGGGCCACTCCAGGCTCCTCTGTCCTTGAGTGACAGACATTTGTCCCTCGTGTCCTGGTAGTTTCCCCAGGCAGAGGTGTACTACCTTTTCCTCGTTGTGGCTGAGGGCCGAGGTATGTTTCTTCCTCTTGTTCTGGCGGTGCCCCAGACAGAGGTGTAATACCACTCGCGTCCTGGCAATTTCCCCAGGCGGAGACATTCCAGTGTCCTGGCAGATTCACCAGACACAACTCTTTCCACCCTTGTCCAAGCGAACTCTAGGCAGGGATTTGGAATTATGGGGGCATGGGCATCTCGTTCCCCATAGCATTGAATGACGCAGCCGAGTTCCCGGAAGGAAACGTCTCAGGTTACATATGTAACCCTCGTTCCCTGAGGGAACGAGACGCTGCGTCATGAACCATAATTCCCGCATTCCTGCCGCGCATCGCTTCATTCCTGGAAGCTGAAGCTGGCTTGAAACACACGTGCTTTATACTTCCTGGTCGCTGACGTCACCGCGCCGGTGACGTCACTCCCGTCATTTGATTGGTTGGTAGACTACGTTCAGAGAGAGGCTCGCCAATGGCGTTCCCCATAGCGTTGAATGACGCAGCGTCTCCTTCCCTCAGGGTATCTCATACGTAACCCGAGATGTTCTCTTCAATTCAGTAATATCTCATCCCCGGAACTGAATGAGTGTAAGTGTGAATGTGTGTGTGTGTGTGTGTGTGTGTGTGTGTGTGTGTGTGTGTGTGTGTGTGTGTTTATGTTTTAGTAGCTTAGATTGTGTCTTAGAGTAGTTCAATAAATCATTGTTTTATTAAAAGAAGTGTCTTGAATTTTATGTTCACAAAAGTTCTATCTGTGTTTAGATCCAAAGCTACCTCAGCTTTAAAATTTCCTAACGTAATATTTGGTTTATTTGTGGTCTTGGCCAGGAGCATAATATAAACTTATAATATAAACAGAGTTGATAATGTATACTGAATTAACCACTTCACTGGACGAATGGTTAAGAAGCTTAATCTATCAATTCTGAATCAATTTAATCAAGTTTCGAATCTTTTGATTCGATTCATTATTTGAATCATTATAAATTTGAGCTAATTGTACTACATCTGTGTCAATAGCCCACTTAGAAATATCCTTACAGTTAAAAATGCTGATGTGTCAAATACTTTTTTTCCCAGCTGTACCTGTGCTTCTTACAACTGTTATTTATTTATTTTATTTATTTTATTTACTTATATTTGAAAAAAGACACCACTGAGCAGCTCCCATAGAATGGAAGTCAATGGGTTCAGAAATACTTTGATAATTAACAAAGTTTATTCTTTTGTTTCCTGCAAAAGAAAGCAAGTCATACAGGTTTGTAACGACAAGTAACTCTGAGTGAAGAGGCAGCTTTAATGTTGAAGCTGCAATGATCCAACTTGTTGTGACTATGTTGCGCAATTACTGCTTTATCATGGAGGAACAAAAACTATCTGTATCCAACAAAACAGAGGTCACTTGAGCGAAGCAGTGCCAAAACGCATCATGCAGCAACTTATTGTTGATCTGCTCCACTGTAATAAATGTGGTGTTTGCCATTTTACATCCACAGGGAACAAAACCTAAAGCTAATAATATGTGCTTAAAAAAATCTCCGTTGCCATTTGTTTATTCATGTTTAATCCAGACTTTATACCCAACAGGGTATTTTGCAAAATTGATTCCTCTCTTTCTCTAATAGCAGGCCCACTTTATAATATCCGAGTTCAAGTTGGTTATAGATTTGCAGTGTTGACCAGTGGAAAGCTGAAAGGTTTAAAAAAAAAAAAAGTCGGGAACGCGCACTACAAGCCCTAGTGCTGGACGAGTTTCAGTGCTTAAAAGGTATATAAAAATATATTTTTCTAAGAAAATGACCGAACGTTTCAGTAAACGACAAGACCCTTCTTCGTCGGCTGGGATCGTTTACAGCCATTTGAAGCTGCATTTAAACGGCATTTGGAAGATTCAAAAATCGGGGCACCATTTAAGACCATTATATGGAGAAATTTCCAGAAATTTTTATCTCAAAAAACATAATTTCTTGACGACTGAAGAAAAAAAGACATAAACATCTTGGATGACAAGGGGGTGTCAGGGGTGCGTGCAGGAGTAGACGAGACGATAGACGATATTCACAAATACAATATATTTAATATAATTCTCCAAGAGGAACAAGGCAGGAACACGAAGAGCTTTCACACACATCAAAACGTTAAGGACCGACAATACACTGAACTCAAAGACAGACTCTTAAAGACAAACTAATCAAGATACACAGGTGACATGGATGACTGATAATAAAACACAGGTGTTACAGATGACGGTGACGAGGGCTAAACCAAATGACAGATCAACGGGGGGAAGACAAATGGGAAAAACCAATGACAAGACAGACAGAACTGTGACATTACGCCCCCCTCCGGAAAGGCGCGTCCTCGCGCCGTGGAAAAAACGAAAAAACGAGAGGGGCGGAAAACCAGGAAACCAAAGTCAATGAGGGAGAGGGCTCCGGCGGAGGACGCAACCCCCGGAGGAGGACCAGAACAAAAGTCCAGGTAACACAGAAGACAGTCCATGGGGGCGACGACGGAGGGAGGAGCCAGGGAAGACACAGGAGGGACCTGAAGCAGGAGGAAATCCACAGGACCCAGACCACAGCCATGATGACGGCCCACGGTGGAGCCGACGGAGGGAGGAGCCATGGTGGAGGGAGGACCGCCGACTCCATGGGGCCGATCGACAGAGGCGGAGCAGATGGAAGAGGAGCCCGAGGCGGAGACGGAGAGCCGATGATCCGGGGTGACGCCGAGGATCCGGAGGGCCAAGGTGGAACAGGCTCTGGCGCCCGAGGCGGAGGCGGAGTCCCGGAGATCCGCGGCGGAGCCAGAGCGACAGAGGATGGAGGCTGTGCCCGCAGGAAGGAGGAGTCCCAAGGAGCCGATGGGGTGACGACTGACCAGGGCGGAGCCGGAAAGACGATGGAGCCCGGTGGAGCTGGTGGATCGACGGGTGACGGTGTAGAGGAGGGCGTCGAGAGCCGTGGTGGAACCGCGGGGTCGAAGGGCCGAGGCGGAGTCCAGGACTCGGAGGCTGGAGGCGGAGCTGAGGGATCCTCCAGCCGAGACGCCGATGGAAGCTGGCAGTCCCGCGGCGAGCCCACTGCACAGGTGGTGGGCTGAGGGTGAGCTGAGGGGCTGTCAGGGGACAGCGGCGGCCAGACAAACATGGCATCAGATGACAGAGGGTGGGTGGGTGGGAATTCCGGGCAGACGGATATTTCCATATCAAAGTCAATTAAGTTACCAGAGTTATCTTGGGCAAGATCCGAGAAGAAGTCTATTAAATCCCCAGAAATAGATCCAAGCTCACCCTCAGCGGTGGTGCAGTGGGCAGGGCTCTCTGTGGCCCTCTCTAGCTCCACGTCATACTCCACCGTCACGGATGTTGCAGTCGGCTCTCGCACCTGGTCCGATGGGTCCAGCTCTGGCTCTGTCGCTCTCGGCTCTGGCTCTCCATCGTCGGTGGGCTCGGGCTGCAACTCCGCTTGTCGGGGTGATGTTGGGCTGGGTTCTGGGTCAGGTGTGGGGCTGGTGTCATCCTCCGCGTTTGACGAAGATCTGCTGGACACCAGCACCCACACGATGAAATCAGCGATGCTCTCTCGAGGACCTTCCCCGGACAACTGCCTCTTGATGGTGTGGTTAAGTCCCTTACGGAAAAAGGTACAGAGGCAGTAGTCCGGGTAGTGCGTGTAAGGCACGAGGTGGATGAAGTCTCTGGTGTAGTCCTCGAGAGAGCGATCCCCCTGCTCCAGGAGAATGATGCTCACAGCAGGGTCCATGAAAAAAACCAAAAAATAAACACTGAGAAAAACGAAAAATAAAGCAGGGGAAACACGCTGGGGAACTGTTTAGGTCGGTCCTTCTGTCAGGGGTGCGTGCAGGAGTAGACGAGACGATAGACGATATTCACAAATACAATATATTTAATATAATTCTCCAAGAGGAACAAGGCAGGAACACGAAGAGCTTTCACACACATCAAAACGTTAAGGACCGACAATACACTGAACTCAAAGACAGACTCTTAAAGACAAACTAATCAAGATACACAGGTGACATGGATGACTGATAATAAAACACAGGTGTTACAGATGACGGTGACGAGGGCTAAACCAAATGACAGATCAACGGGGGGAAGACAAATGGGAAAAACCAATGACAAGACAGACAGAACTGTGACAGGGGGTGAGTAAATTATCTGTAAATTGTTGTTCCGAAAGTGAACTACTCCTTTAAGTCTAATTTCCAAAACTTCCTTGGCTCAATTTTTTGATTTTGCTAATATTTTTTTCTGAAGAAAGATAAAGCGTTGAAAGACAAAATATTAAATGTCATGGATGAATATTTACTGATTGAACCACTATTTTGTAGAGGGGGGTCAAATCAGTCAAATTACAGGGGGGTAAAAATGACTTCAGAAAGATAGCAGTGTCATTATATTATTTTTACACATTGGTAGTTCTAGTAGTTCTATTAGTAAAATTTGTTGACTTTAGCAAGCTTTGTTGCATCATGTGCCAATTGTGACCATTCAAAAATAGGGAAACATAACTTTTCAAGTTTTTTTCCCCAAAGTTTGGATGCCTATAACTCAAGAAGTATTTGTTTCAAACATGTCACAATACTCCATTTTTAAACTCTTTCAGTCATAATCTGATTGCAGAGGATGAAGTCTAGACAAGTCTAGTCAGAGTTGATTTTTTTGCTTTATAGGTTATATAACCCATATATAACCATGTACTAACTATTGAATTATGTATCTATATCTAACAATGATTTAACAAAGATACTAATAAAGTATGTGTGGGTTTTTTTTAACATGGAGACACAGGAGTGTTTAAGTAATACATTCTGTCTTAAAATGGCCATTGTAAGAGTCTATAACATCCTGTGTCCAGTGTAATGTGTCCTGACGTAGTGTCTTTCTTTTCTCGATAGTATTTGCAATATAGCCAATGATGTAATGACAAATCATGGGACTGTCTGTTTCCTTATAGCCTAAGGATATCTTGTGCCCTTCTCATTGTCACGAATTGAGTCGTCCTGTCATCATAAACTCTTGCACTACACATCATGGACTTCATTCCCCACAAGCCACTGCACTAATCACTGCATTCACCTGCTCCTTGTTTCTCACTGCACTGATTACCGCTCACACCTGCACCTCATTTCTAGGACTGCATTTAAGCCACTCTCACACTCAGCTTCTTCGCGAAGTCTTGTATTGCCCCGGCTGCATTTCTGAGCGTTTCTTCCCGTGTTTGTTTTCCCGTGTTTGATTCCTGGACTCCCTCCCGTGTTTGATTCTCGCTACCAGCCCCGACCTTTCTGCCTGTGTTTTGACTACGATTTCTGCCTGCCCCTGTGTGTTTGTTTTGTTTTGTCTTATCTAATAAATGCTGCGAATGGATCCGCTCGTCTCCGACCATCCTTGTGACAGAAGACTTCACCACTACAAGGATCCAGCAGCTAGTATGGTGTCATCCGGTTCCAGCATGAATTCAACAGTACAGATCATGCGTCTCAAACAAGGTGAGCGGTCTGTTGAGGAGTATGCAATGGACTTTATTGAATTGGCAAATCAGTCTACTATGGAAGATGCTTGCCTGATGATTTTTTTCTGTGGAGGACTCTTAGAGCCATTGGCTTCACTCATGCCCATGTTTGCACCTAACTGGACTTTACAAATTTACATTGACATTGCTCTGCAAATGAGTGGCTCTCCTTTTACTGTGGGAATCAAAGAAGAGGACAACAATGTTCCCACAGTAAACTCCAGCTCAGAGCCACTACGCAAGATGGCTGCCACGTCAGAGTCTGCACACACGATGGCCACCGATGTTCCTGAGTCCCCGGCCAAGATGACCCCCGTTCCTGAGTTCCCGGCCAAGATGGCCGCCAAGCCTGATTCCCCGGCCAAGATGGCTCCATCCAGCCTCCCAGAGTCTCCGCTGGTTCCGCCCGGCCGTCCAGAGTCTCCGCTGGTGCCGCCCAGCCTCCCAGAGTCTCCGCTGGTGCCGCTCGGCCTCCCAGAGTCTCCGCTGGTGCCGCCCGGCCTCCCAGAGTCTCCGCTGGTGCCGCCCGGCCTCCCAGAGTCTCCGCTGGTTCCGCCCGGCCTCCCAGAGTCTCCGCTGGTTCCGCCCGGGCCTCCCAGAGTCTCCGCTGGTTCCGCCCGGCCTCCCAGAGTCTCCGCTGGTTCCGCCCGGCCTCCCAGAGCCTACGCTGGTTCCGCCCAGCCTCCCAGAGCCTCCGCTGGTTCCGCCCAGCCTTCCAGAGCCTCCGCTGGTTCCGTCCAGCCGTCCAGAACCTCCGCTGGTTCCGTCCAGTCGTCCAGAGCCTATGCTGGTTCCGCCCAGCCTTCCTGAGATTCCTGTCTGCCCTGTTCTGGCCACGGAGGCCATGTATGGACTGTCTAATTTCCCACCCACCCTCCCTACTGCTCCAGTCCCACCACCTCTGTCTCCTGACAGTCCCTCGGCTCACCTTCAACCCACCTTCGGTGCAGAGGAGTTGCCGTGGGTCTGCCAGTCTCCATCGGTGTCCTGGCTGGAGGATCCCTCACCATCGCCTCCAGCCTCAGAGTCCTGGACTCCACCTCGGCCCTCCGACCCTGCGGCTCCACCCCGGCTCTCTGCTCCCTCGTCTCCGCTGTCGGCCATCGGTCCACCAGCTCCACCGGGCTCCATCGTCCCTCCGGCTCCGCCCTGGTCGGTCGTCGCCCCACCTTCGCCTCTGGACTCTACTCCTCCGGCTGCGCCTCGTCGCTCCGTCCTACCGGCTCTGTGGACCTCCTCCCTCCCGCGGGCACAGCCTCGGTCCTCTGTTGCTCCGGCTCCGCCGTGTACCTCCGGACCTCCATCTCCACCTTGGTCGCCAGAGGTTTGGGTTCCGCCTTGGCCCTCCGGATCCTCTGTGTCGCCCAGGACCATCA
Organism: Garra rufa; assembly: GCF_049309525.1. Classification (NCBI taxonomy): domain Eukaryota; kingdom Metazoa; phylum Chordata; class Actinopteri; order Cypriniformes; family Cyprinidae; genus Garra; species Garra rufa. The sequence goes on from NC_133370.1 coordinate 45,040,839, forward strand.
ACTCTCCGGTTCCGCCTCGGGCTCCACGGCTCCACCTCCGTCGGTCGGCCCCATGGAGGAGCCAACCCTTCCTCCACCATGGCTTCTCCCTCCGCTGGTCCCGCCTCAGTCCATAGCTCCATTACCCCCACATGGACCTGGCCCTCCATCCCTCCCCCTGTTCCGCCTCCGCTCCACCACCCTCCGGTTTCATTATGTGGTTAGAGCGTCTGGAAGCCGCTCCTTGGGGGGGCTCTGTCACGAATTGAGTCGTCCTGTCATCATAAACTCTTGCACTACACATCATGGACTTCATTCCCCACAAGCCACTGCACTAATCACTGCATTCACCTGCTCCTTGTTTCTCACTGCACTGATTACCGCTCACACCTGCACCTCATTTCTAGGACTGCATTTAAGCCCCTCTCACACTCTCACAGGAAAAAAGCAAAAACACAATGATGCACATTCGTCATTTTGTAGATGCAGATAAAAAAAAAAAAGTTGAATTTTATGTAGAAAAGGTAAATCGCCATCTTGTTCCGACCGAACGCACCTGCGTCATTCCAGAACTGCGGTAAAGCCAGCCGCGGTTCAGAAAAACACGGTCAAGCCAGCCGCGATTGATTTTAAACGTGCGCGCATATTACAGTCATTACGGTAGTTTCAGAAACAGCCCAGAGAGAATGCGCTTGCAGAGCGCTTTTCATTTAGACGCCCAGGACTGAGAAATAATACTACAAAATGCTCGTGAATTTTTACTTACTTATTTATTTGCAGACGTCCTTTCGAGGCAGGGGCCGAGGCTCGGGGAATGGATGCTTCACCCCTTAGAGGTGAAGCAGATCTGGAGAATCTTTGGCCAGGCTCAGGTGGACCTCTTTGCAACTCACAAATATGCGCAATGTCCCCTCTGGTTCTCTCTGAGTCATCCAGCTCCCTTGGGGCTGGATGCCATGGTACAGACATGGCCGAGGCTACGTCTGTACGCTTTTTCCCCGATCGCTCTGCTCACAGGAGTTCTGGTGTGAGTGCGCTGGGACGGGGTTCGACTTCTTTTAGTCGTCCCGTACTGGCCGGGTCGAGTTTGGTTCTCAGATCTGATTTCCCTCCTAGACGGCTCCCCCTGGGAGATTCCTGTCAGGATGGATCTCCTCTCACAGGCGGGAGGCGACATCATTCACCCCCGCCCGGAGCTATGGAAACTATGGGTGTGGACCCTGAGGGGGCACAACTCGTAGCTTCCGGTCTCCCAACTGAGGTTGGTGAGACCATCCTCCAGTCCAGAGCTCCCTCCACGAGGAAACTGTATGCCCTGAAGTGGAGACTCTTTACTTCATGGTGCAGAGACCGCCAGTTTGACCCAGTTGGTACAGTACTGGAGTTCTTACAGGACCGTCTCTCTGCCGGGTTGACCCACTCCACCTTGAAGGTCTACGTGGCAGCCATTTCTGCTTACCACACCCCTCTTGGTGGCTCCTCAGTGGGCAGAAACCCCCTGGTTACACATTTCCTCCGTGGTGCGCTGAGGTTGAGGCCTCCAGTACGCTCTCGCGTCCCCACGTGGGATTTGGCTGTGGTGCTAGAGGCTTTGTGTAAGCCTCCCTTTTAACCCTTATAAGAGATCTCTGATCGCCTTCTCACTATCAAGACTGCCTTTTTCTTGGCCATCACGTCTCTTAAGAGGGTTGGGGACCTTCAGGCCCTCTCAGTGGCTCCTTCTTTTATTGACTTTGCGCCTGGTGTGGCAAAAGCGTTTCTGTATCCCAAGGCGGGATACCTTCCTAAGGTCCCCAAGGTTGTACCTATCGTACTGCAAGCTTTTCATCCTCCTCCCTTTCGGGAGCCTGACCAGCAGAAGCTTAATTGTTAGAAAGCTACTTATTAGAAATGGTGTCAATATACCCCTCTAAAGTGTAATAATGACCCATATCTCAAAAATGCTACAGTAAAATGGTTTCATATGAGGTGTGCATCTAATGTGGGACGTCCTGAATAAGAACTGATCATTGTTTTTTTCTACTTATTAGAAATGGGGTCAATACACCCCTCTAAAGTGTAATAATGACCCATATCTCAAAAATGCTACAGTAAAATGGTTTCATATGAGGTGTGTATATAGTACGGGACATCCTGAATAAGAACTGATCATTGTTTTTTTCTACTTATTAGAAATGGCGTCAATATACCCCTCTAAAAAGTGTAATAATGACCCATATCTCAAAAATTCTACAGTAAAATGGTTTCATATGAGGTGTGCATCTAATGTGGGATGTCCCGAATAAGAACTGATCATTGTTTTTTTCTACTTATTAGAAATGGGGTCAATACATCCCTCTAAAGTGTAATAATGACCCATATCTCAAAAATGGTACAGTAAAATGGTTTCATATGAGGTATTTATATAGTACGGGAAGTCCTGAATAAGAACTGATCATTGTTTTTTTATACTTATTAGAAATGGCGTCAATATACCCCTCTAAAGTGTAATAATGACCCATATCTCAAAAATGTTACAGTAAAATGGTTTCATATGAGGTGTGCATCTAATGTGGGACGTCCTGAATAAGAACTGATCATTGTTTTTTTCTACTTATTAGAAATGGGGTCAATACACCCCTCTAAAGTGTAATAATGACCCATATCTCAAAAATGCTACAGTAAAATGGTTTCATATGAGGTGTGCATATAGTATGGGACGTCCTGAATGGGAACTGATCATTGTTTTTTTCTACTTATTAGAAATGGCGTCAATATACCCCTCTAAAATGTAATAATGGCCCATATCTCAAAAATGCTACAGTAAAATGGTTTCATGTGAGGTGTGTATATAGTACGGGACGTCCTGAATAAGAACTGATCATTGTTTTTTTCTACTTATTAGAAATGGGGTCAATACACCCCTCTAAAGTGTAATAATGACCCATATCTCAAAAATTCTACAGTAAAATGGTTTCATATGAGGTGTGCATCTAATGTGGGACGTCCTGAATAAGAACTGATCATTGTTTTTTTTTTCTATTTATTAGAAATGGGGTCAATATACCCCTTTAAAGTGTAATAATGACCCATATCTTAAAAATGCAACAGTAAAATGGTTTCATATGAGGTGTGCATATAGTATGGGACGTCCTGAATAAGAACTGATCATTGTTTTTTTCTACTTATTAGAAATGGGGTCAATATACCCCTCTAAAGTCTAATACTGTCCCATATCAGAAAAGAACCATTAAAGACACCTATAAATAATACGGATATTAAAGCAGAAATGCAAATAAATAAGTTAGTAAAAATTCACGAGCATTTTGTAGTATTATTTCTCAGTCCTGGGCGTCTAAATGAAAAGCGCTCTGCAAGCGCGTTCTCTCTGGGCTGTTTCTGAAACTACCGTAATGACTGTAATATGCGCGCACAATTAAAATCAATCGCGGCTGGCTTTACCACAGTGTTCCACTGGGACTTGAACGCAACGCAGCATTAGGAAGTGAAAGTAAAAGTTAGTTGGCACCTGCCATTACAACGCAGAATTAGAAAAAGAAGTTTCGTCATTAAAACAACCAGACTCGATTTTAAACTAATAGTGTCCATTATAAAAGGTAAGTAATGGATTTTCGCGTTGCTAATTGATAGAACATCTGAAACTGTGTATAAATAATTTAATGTTGATCAAGGTGAGTGCAGGTTTTGAGACGTGTTAAAGGTGACTTCCGCCCTCGTGTTTTCACTGAAGAACGTGTTATTTCTTTGATGTGTTAGATGTTTTTGTAAAGTTAAAATTAAAGTAGCAAGACTTAAATTTTTAATGTTTTTGTTTTCCAAAGAGATGTTATGTAAAATCGTATGGATGATACACAACCAGTTGCTCCTCGAGATTTCAGGAATAACATTTCTTTAAAATACCTACATTATATTTAGCCTATATTATGTTGTTTTTATGTGAGATTATTGTGGTATTATGTATTTTTGTACAGTGTACAGTTATCTGTATTAGTATAGTGTAAATGAGTATTTTGATGGTGAATAAATATGAATACAATAAGTGATTCCATTTATTCTCTTTTTGTTATAGTTCACTGCTGCAAACGAGAGCAGAATCAGCGTTCATCGCTAAGTGGAGGGACAAATTTGTGGGTCCTGTCAGATTTCATGTAGGCTATAACATTTCTTTCGAAGACATCATTGTTGTGTGTCTGTTTTCTTATGTGATCAAAACATTTGATCTTATCACTAAGAGTTCTCCTAAATAGCAGTAAAAGTTTTTAGCTAATAGTTTTCTCTTAAAAACCTTTTCACAAAGCTGCTTAAACAAACTTTTACTAAGGAATAGAGAGAAATCTTAAGCTAAGAGTAAAAGGGCGGGGTTGACCTTATTGCTATGGATGATGTCAGCATGCTTACTGACTAAAGAGGCTTGTTTGAGATGCGCCTAGCCTCGCCTGAAATGTAGGCGAGAGTAGGCGGCTGCAGTGAGGGGAGGAGTGAAATAAGCGCAGTCAAGACGGACAGTTCTGAGCTTTGGAAGCGGAACAGATACCTACGAGATCAAAGGCGGATATCGCGTTATCAGAGGTGTAAAGAGTACCCGAAAACCATACTTGAGTAAAAGTACAGATACCTTACTGTAAAAATTACTCCATTACAAGTTACAAGTCACCAATTCCAATAAGACTTGAGTAAAAGTCTTAGAGTATCCGATTTTAAAAGAACTTAAGTACTTTACTCGTACTGAACGTAGGCTCAAAGAACACAAAGAAATGTGTATAACAAGAAACCGTTTATTTGTGAGAATTTATTTATATCCTAATATAGAAATGAAATTGAACACCTTAATGTTTCAAAATGGCAGAACAAGTCAGTCTCAGTCAAACTCAAAAACTGTTTAAAAATTGAAAAATGAATTTAAAAGCATTTTTAGTGCATTTAAAATTAAGCATATATGCACTTATTCAGTTTAAAATATATTATCTTAGCATTCCACAAAGTTTCCAAAAAAAGAAAAGAAAAAGGAATTCACACATTACTGATAAAAGTATATAAAATATTGCCTAATGCCCCAAATTATATACACTATACTAGAACACATAGCCTATTATTCCAAAATAAATGTTTAAAGTTGTTTAATGTTAAAATCTTGTTTAAAACTATTTAAAGTAACTGATTATAGCAAAATATAGATTCTAATTATTTGGGATATAAATGTTTCATATAGGATAAAACAATTTGCATTGATTTGTAATGATGTGCCATCCCTCCTGTTTCACATTTTTGAATGAATAGTAAAAAAAAAAAAAATCCATTATTTCATCTGACAATTCACCATGCCTAGATGACATACAAATATTCACTTTTGCTGATGGAAAAGGGCATAAAGTCTCTGAAAGAAACTTTAAAAGAAAACGCATAGCATCTTTACTGTACATTATAACATTACTCACATGGGGATTTTGAATTCTGCATAGAGATTCCGTTCACGTTCATGTGGAGTAGTCTCATTTAGCACATAGGCAAATAACATCCAGTACCTTCAGCACCCTGCAGATGGCCATATCGCCTCTTCCGCTCAAGAAATTACCCATAGCAGAAAAAGATGCCGACTTGTCGCGCACAATCACAATGTAATGAGTAACGGTAAGTGTACGTTCAAATGTAGTGGAGTAAAGAGTACATATATTACATAAAAAATGTAGTCGAGTAGAGAGTAAAAGTTGCTTATATTTTTGATACTCAGTACAAGTAAAAAGTAGCCAAAAAAATACTTAAGTACAGTAACGAAGTCCATTTACTCAAATACTTTACACCACTGCGCGTTATTCACAATCACCTGCTGTGTTGCTGATACACATGATATAATTTAAGTTCTATTGCTTTTAAATGAAAATAAATACTATGAATAAAACACTCAAAGTATTTTTACTAGTAACTCTTCAATTAGACAGCTCTATTAATTTAATTTTTACTTGTATCAATGCCAATTAGAGAGCTCTCTAATTAAATTCTTATTAGTAACAATTATAATTAGAGAGCTCTCTAATTAAATTCTTTATAGTAACAATTCCAATTACAGAGGGTTCTAATTCAATTCTTACTAGTAACAATTCCAATTAGAGAACTCTACAAATAGTTTTTTACTAGTCACATGTTTCCATTGACTTCCATTCATTTTCAATAACAGAGCTCTACAACAGATTTTTTACTAGTAACAATTCCAATTAGAGAGCTCTCTAAATCAATTTTACTAGTAAGAATTCCATGCAGAGAGCTCTCTAATTTAATTACAAAACTCTACAATTAATTTTTTACTAGTAAAAAAAAACACATTCAATGTTTATTTGCACAGCTCTGTAATTTAATTAAATAGCTCTCTAAAAGGAATTTATAGTAGTAAAAACTGAATTAGAGAGCTCTCTAATTGTTATTGTTGCTAGTAATAATTCAATATATTTTTTGATTAGTGCAGTTCAACTTGCTTTTTTTTATTTCAAATACATTTGTCATTATTTACTTCCATACCTATTGGTCAAAAGTGATAATACTTGAATGATATTTGTCATGATCCTGGTCTGTGTTCCATTGTCTTGGTTTTGTGTTTGTGGACTCTTATTTTCTGTTACAGAAGAGCGTTGCAATGAAGTGGGGATCCAAATGCAGGCTTTATTAAAGAGCATAGTCAGAACAGGCAGGGTCCATCACCAGCAAACAGCAGTATCCAGAGATAGACAAAGGAGTAATCCACAAAACAGTCAATGTGTCACGATGAATAAGGAAGGAGTCTGGGTCCAAAAGCAGGTAAGAGAAGTATTTAATATAAATAAACAAACAAACAAACAAGCAATACAAAAAGCCAACACGGCACACACGACAGGAGCTGGACTTGAGCAGGATAACACGAAACAAGAAACAATGCAGACTCACCAGGGTAGTGGAAGTGTGGAGATTATAAAGACAATAGTGATTGTGAACAGCTGGGGAAGAACGGGTCAGAATCAGGACAGGTGAACAATCAGGGAAGTGCAGTGCAGGGAAGGGAAAACAGCGACCCCAGGTGGCTGAGGGAAATCCCACAGCCCAGATCATGACACAATGGTCAGGGTAGGCAGCAAACAGTCCAAAGTCGAAACACACTGGCAAGGCAAAACATGACAAGGATAACTGGGAAAATACTTAGTAAGGTCCACAGTGCTAAACAATACTCTGCAGTGTTGTGAGTCCAGTTAAATAGTCCTCCTGATTGGAAACAGGTGAGTCTGTATCAGTTCCTAGGAAGAGGATTATGGTCTTTGCTGGAATGGTAAGAGTCTGGGGTGGGCGCTCAAGAGCACTCCAGTTGGTCATTGTAACACACAGGGGTTTAAATAGACAGGATAATGAGATAACAAGGGGGAGGAGCTAATCAATGAATCACCTGGAAAACTAACAAGGTGGGCAAAAGGAATAGGGATTAAAGAAAAAAAGAGCACATAAACAATAGGGAACAAGAACACTTTAGGATAACAGTCTACAAACACAAAACCAAGACAGGGGAACATAGACAGGAATCATGTAATATTACTAGAGGTTTTAATTATGATATTCTACTATTTGCTTTAAATAATCTCCAAATGTTTTTATTTACTTGCTTACTTCTGTAGCCTTGCTTATTTCTGTAGTGCATGGCCCTTTAATTGCTGCCTGTAGATTTCCTTTATTCCTTTATTATAGTTCACTACCACAAAAGAGCTCAGAATCAGAGATTCGCTGTATGTCTATGGATAGCGACAGATCTATGGATTTCAGTTATAATATTTATTTATCTTCTGATCTGGTATTTTAATAGTTGCTCACCTAGAAGGATACAGTTATAATAGCACTTTTAATACACAGTTTCTGTATCAGCCGTAATGAATTTTTTAGATGAATGAATAGGATGAATAATACAATCATTCAAATTAGTTCCTTTTATTCTCTGAAGATTTCAGGTATAACATTTCTTTAGAAGGCATCACCAACATATTTATAATTAGTGTTTTTTATAAATATTCCTAGTATTATGGTATTCATACTAAATTAAGCAGTGAGAAACATTAGTGAAGGCATTTTCAGTTTATATTTTTGGATTAGTGTAAAGGAAATACTGTGAGTGTTTTAAAATAATGAATAAATTAATGCAAACATTTAAATAATTATCTTTATTCTCTGTTTTTTTTTCATTACAGTTTGGTTCAGTGAAAAAGCTATGAACAAGACATCCGCTGTATGCCTATGTGGGGTGACAGGACCATGGATCATCCACAGGATTTCATGTATAACATTTCTTTAGAAGGCATCACTGACATATTTAAAATTGATTTTTTTTTATAAAGTGTTCCCAATATTATGTTATTCATATTAGATATACACTACATACCAAAAGTTTGGACACACCTTCTCATTCAAAGAGTTTTCTTTATTTTCATGACTATGAAAATTGTAGATACACACTGAAGGCATCAAAACTATGAATTAACACATGTGGAATTATATAGTACATAACAAAAAAGTGTGAAACAACTGAAAATATGTCATATTCTAGGTTCTTCAAAGTAGCCACCTTTTGCTTTGATTACTGCTTTGCATACTCTTGGCATTCTCTTGATGAGCTTCAAGAGGTAGACTCATACATAAAAAGTATTATTCAATGTTTTTTACCTAATGGTAATTATAATTCGCATTCGGAGATCGACACTTCTTGACCGGCAAGACGGCCGAGAGAGGAAACTCAAACAGTGAAGTGAGTTGTTCAAAACCTTTCTTTTTAGTAAACTCTGTGAACACAAACAATGCTCTCAATGCTTGAGTTCATGTGTAGAGACCCAGGCGATACTTCGAGCAAAGTTTCATGAAAATAAAGAAAACTCTTTGAATGAGAAGGTGTGTCCAAACTTTTGGTCTGTACTGTATTGGGCAGAGAGACAAATCCATGAAAGCACTTAATTTTTTGTATTAACATAGTTGAAAAGTGTTTTTGATTGTTGAATAAATATGAATAGATTAATTTAAATGATTATCCTTAATCTTGGTTTGTTACAGTGCCGTTCAAAGAAGGAGTTCAGAAACAGAGATCTGCTCTATGCCTATGTGGAGTGACAGATGTATCGATCATCCACAGGCTTTCAAGTATAATATTCCTCTGTCTTTATCTGTTTTTTTAACAGTTGCTCACCTAGAGTAATACATCTATTATGCACTTAGTTCAGTTTACAGTTTCTGTATCAACATAGCTTAAATAAAAAAACGTATGAATGTTGTTGTTGTTGTTTTTTTACACTGAGGTATCAATATGAATACAATAATGATTTCCTTTATTCTGTCTATTATAGTTCACTGCCACGAATGAGCTCAAAACCAAAGTTCAGCCATGTGTCTTTGAGGAGTGACATATCCATTGGTCATCCACCAGATTTGAGGTAAGCCTATAACATTTCTTTAGAAGGCATCACTTTCTAGTATTCTAGTATTATCTCATCTCATTTTCCTCCGCTTATCCGGAACCGGGTCGCGGGGGCAGCAGTCTAAGCAGAGACACCCAGACTTCCCTTTCCCCAGACACTTCCTCCAGCTCTTCCGGCGGAACACCGAGGCGTTCCCAGGCCAGCCGAGAGACATAGTCCCTCCAGCGTGTCCTGGGTCTTCCCCGGGGCCTCCTCCCGGTGGGACATGCCCGGAACACCTCCCCAGGGAGGCGTCCAGGAGGCATCCGGAACAGATGCCCGAGCCACCTCAACTGGCCTCTCTCGATGTGAAGGAGCAGCGGGTCTACTCCGAGCTCCCCCTGAGTGACTGAGCTCCTCACCCTATCTCTAAGGGAGCGCCCAGCCACCCTACGGAGGAAACTCATTTCGACCGCCTGTATCCGGGATCTTATCCTTTCGGTCATGACCCAAAGCTCATGACCATAGGTGAGAGTAGGAACGTAGATCGACCGGTAAATCGAGAGCTTCGCCTTACAGCTCAGCTCTTTCTTCACCACGACAGACCGGTACATCGACCGCATTACTGCAGAAGCTGCACCGATCCGTCTGTCAATCTCCCGCTCCATCCTTCCCTCACTCGTGAACAAGACCCCCAGATACTTAAACTCCTCCACCTGGGGCAGAGACTCCCCACCAACCTGAAGAGGACAAGCCACCCTTTTCCGACTGAGAACCATGGCCTCGGACTTAGAGGTGCTGATTCTCATCCCAGCCGCTTCACACTGGGCTGCAAACCGCCCCAGTGCCTGCTGTAGGTCCTGGTTTGAGGAAGCCAACAGGACAACATCATCCGCAAAAAGCAAAGATGAGATCCTGTGGTCCCCAAACCAGACCCCCTCCAGCCCCTGGCTGCGCCTAGAAATCCTGTCCATAAAAATAATGAACAGGACCGGTGACAAAGGGCAGCCCTGCCGGAGTCCAACACGCACCGGGAACAGGTCCGACTTACTGCCAGCAATACGAACCAGACTCCTGCTCCGGTCATACAGGGACCGGACAGCCCTTAGCAAAGGACCCCGGACCCCATACTCCCAGAGCACCCCCCACAGGACACTGCGAGGGACACGGTCGAATGGCTTCTCCAGATCCACAAAACACATGTGGACTGGTTGAGCAAACTCCCATGAACCCTCCAGCACCCTGAACAGGGTATAGAGCTGGTCCATTGTTCCACGACCAGGACGAAAACCGCATTGCTCCTCTTGGATCCGAGGTTCGACAATCGGACGAATTCTCCTCTCCAGTACCCTGGCGTAGACCTTCCCGGGGAGGCTGAGAAGTGTGATCCCCCTATAGTTGGAACACACTCTCCGGTCCCCCTTCTTAAAAAGAGGGACCACCACCCCGGTCTGCCAGTCCAGAGGCACTGTCCCCAGCCTCCACGCGATGTTGCAAAGGCGTGTCAACCAAGACAGCCCTACAACATCCAGAGACTTTAAGTATTCAGGGCGGATCTCATCCACCCCCGGTGCCGTGCCACCGGGCAGCTTCTCAACTACCTCGGCGACTTCAGCCCGGGAAATGGTTGAGTCCGCCTCTGAACCCCTGGCCTCTGCTTCCTCAATGGAAGACGTGTTGGTGGGATTGAGGAGATCCTCGAAGTATTCCTTCCACCGTCCGACAATATCCCCAGTTGAAGTCAGCAGATTCCCACCCCCACTGTACACAGTGTTGGCAGGGCACTGCTTCCCCCTCCTGAGGTGCCGGACGGTTTGCCAGAATCTCTTCGAGGCCGACCGATAGTCCTTCTCCATGGCCTCACCGAACTCCTCCCAGACCCGAGTTTTTGCCTCCACAACCATCCGGGCTGCCGTCCGCTTGGCCCACCGGTACCCCTCAGCTGCTTCAGGAGTCCCACGAGCCAACCAGGCTCGATAGGACTCCTTCTTCAGCCTGACGGCATCCCTTACTTCCGATGTCCACCACCGGGTTCGGGGGTTGCCACCACGAGAGGCACCAGAGGCCCTTACGGCCACAGCTCCGAACAGCCGCATTGACAATGGAGGCGGAGAACATAGTCCACTCGGACTCAATGTCTCCAGCCTCCCTCGGAATCTGGTTAAAGCTCTGCCGGAGATGGGAGTTGAAGACCTCTCTGACAGGGGGCTCTGCCAAGCTTTCCCAACAGACCCTCACAGTACGTTTGGGCCTGCCGAGTCTGTCCAGCTTCCTCCCCCGCCAACGGATCCAACTCACCACCAGGTGGTGATCAGTTGACAGCTCCGCCCCTCTCTTCACCCGAGTGTCCAAGACATATGGCCGGAGGTCAGATGAAACAACCACAAAGTCAATCATCGACCTCCGCCCCAGGGTGTCCTGGTACCACGTGTACTGATGGACACCCTTATGCTCGAACATGGTGTTCGTTATGGACAAACTGTGACTAGCACAGAAGTCCAACAACTGAACACCACTCGGGTTCAGATCAGGGGGACCGTTCCTCCCAATCACGCCCCTCCAGGTATCACTAGAATTGCCCACGTGGGCGTTGAAGTCCCCCAGCAGAACAACGGAGTCCCCGGTCGGAGAGCTTTCCAGCACCCCTCCCAGTGACTCCAGAAAGGCCGGGTACTCTACACTGCCATTCGGCCCATAGGCACAAACGACAGTGAAAAACCTATCCCCAACCCGAAGGCGCAGGGAAACGACCCTCTCGTCTACTGGGGTAAACTCCAACACATGGCGGCTAAGCTGGGGGGCTATAAGCAAGCCCACACCAGCCCGCCTCCTCTCACCGCAGGCAACTCCAGAGTAGTGAAGAGTCCATCCCCTTTCGAGGAGTTGGGTTCCAGATCCCGAGATGTGCGTGGAGGCAAGCCCGACTATCTCTAATCGGTATTTCTCAACCTCCCGCACCAACTCAGGCTCCTTCCCCCCCAGTGAGGTAACATTCCATGTTCCTATAGCCAAATTCTGCGTCCAAGGATTGGGTCGCCGAGGCCCCCGCCTTCGACTGCCACCCATCCCACAATGCACCGGTCCCCTATGGCCCCTCCCGCAGGTGGTGGGCCCACGGGAGGGCGGCCCCACGTTGCTTTTTCGGGCTAAGCCCGGCCGGGCCCCGTGGGGTAAGGCCCGGCCACCAGGCGCTCGCATACGAGCCCCAACCCCAGACCTGGCTCCAGGGTGGGGCCCCGGCTGCGCCATACCGGGCGACGTCACGGACCTATGTTGATTTTCAGCCATATGGGGTTTTTTGGACCGCTCTTTGTCTGGCCTGTCACCTAGGACCTGTTTGCCTTGGGAGACCCTACCAGGGGCGTTATAGCCCCTGACAACATAGCTCCTAGGATCATGCAGACACTCAAACTCCTCCACCACGCTAAGGTGGCGATCCCCGGAGGATTATGATATTCATATTAAATATTAGGCAGGGAGACAACATTAGTGAAAGCACTTTCAGTTTACATTTATTGATTCAATGTAGTGTAAATGAAAATATTTCAAGCATTTTTAAAGATGAATAAAAGTAAATGCAGTATTTAAATGATTATCTTTAATCTCTGTTTTTACAGTTTGATTCAGAGAAAGAGCTCACAACCAGAGATCAGCTGTGTGTCTATGAGGAGTGACATATCCATTGGTCATCCACCAGATTTGAGGTAAGCCTATAACATTTCTTTAGAAGGCATCACTTTCTAGTATTCTAGTATTATGATATTCATATTAAATATTAGGCAGGGAGACAACATTAGTGAAAGCACTTTCAGTTTACATTTATTGATTCAATGTAGTGTAAATGAAAATGTTTCAAGCATTTTTAAAGATGAATAAAAACAAATACAGTATTTAAATGATTATCTTTAATCTCTGTTTTTACAGTTTGATTCAGAGAAAGAGCTCACAACCAGAGATCAGCTGTGTGTCTATGAGGAGTGACAGATCTATGGGTTATCAAGAGGGTTTCAGGTATATTGCTTTAGAAGACGTCACTGACATATATAATTGATTTTTTTTTATAAAGTGTTCCCAGTATTATGTTATTCATATTAGATATTGGGCAGAAAGACAAATCTATGAAAACATTAAGTCTTTCGTATCAACATACAGTCAAGCACGAAATTATTCATACCCCTGGCAAATTCTAAATTAAAGTTACTTTTTATTCAACCAGCAAGTTTTTTTTGACTGGGAATGACACAGGCTTTCCCCAAAAGATAATAAGGCGATGTACAAGAGGCATCATTGTGGAAAAAAATATTACTTATTTTTTATTTACATTTGAACAAATAGTTGAAATAATAAGCTTATGAGTGTTTTTTTTACTGATGTATGAATATGAATACAACAATGATTTCCTTTATTCTGTCTGTTATAGTTCACTGCTGCAAATGCGCTCAAAACCAACGTTCAGCCATGTGTCTATGAGGATTGACATACCCATGGGTCATCCACCAGATTTGAGGTAGGCCTATAACATTTCTTTAGAAGGCATCACTTACATATGTATAATTGGTGTTTTTCATGAAGTATTCTAATATTATGATATTCATATTAAATATTAGGCAGTGAAACAACATTAGTGAAAGCACTTTCAGTTTAAATTTTTTGATTCAATGTAGAGTAAATGAAAATGTTTTAAGCATTTTTAAAGATGAATAAAAGTAAATGCAGTATTTAAATGATTATCTTTAATCTCTGTTTTTACAGTTTGATTCAGAGAAAGAGCTCACAACCAGAGATCAGCTGTGTGTCTATGAGGAGTGACAGATCTATGGGTTATCAAGAGGGTTTCAGGTATATTGCTTTAGAAAACGTCACTGACATATAAAATTGATTTTTTTATAAAGTGTTCCCAGTATTATGTTATTCATATTAGATATTGGGCAGAGAGACACATCTATCAAAATGTTTGTCTTTAGTATCAATGTAACACCAGGCCAGCAGAGGGAGCCCTTACCCAGTACAGACAGTTACTGCTCCCTCTGCTTCTATGGTTACTTCCTGTTTGACAGCCATATAAGGATGGCCATGCCAAACAGGCTTTGCGAAGTATTATTTTGCTGTTGCGGACTGCACCAAACGTTTTCCTTGTTTTTCCATTGCCATTGTCTTGTTTCATTGTCATAGTCTGTATTTTTATTGCCATAGTTTTTGCCTTGTTTCAATGCCTTGTTTTGGTGGACTTTGTGATTTGGTGGATTTTAATGACATGGCTTTAAAGGGAATTTTCCAGAATGTACTGAAAGACTTTTTTCGCTGTCTCATACCAGACAACAGATGCTCTTCTATGCTAGAGCAATATATAGACTTTGCGTTGTTGCTGGCTGGCTTAACTTTTACTGTGGAAGTTGCGGATGAGGAGCCCTGCAATCTCACAGTACCCCCCCACACATGCTCCCGTCACGTCTGCCAAGCTACAGCCTCCTAACGACACACCTGCCAAGTCACAGCCTCCTCGCGTCATGCCTGCCGTTCAAAGGCCTGCTCTCGTCAGATCTGCCAGAGCCACGCCATGTCTCGTCTAATTCTCCAGAGCCTCGTCATATCTTGATTGCCAGTGTGATGGATCCTCCTCTGATGTCAGTGCAGGCCGCAAGCATCCCAATGACACCTTTGCTCCCAAGCCACGCAGAGCCTTCGCTCCCTGTGATTGTGCTGGCCATTTTAAGTGTCTGGGCTGCACACTGCATCCCGGAAGCCTCTCCTGTCCAGGAGTCTGCTCCGGAGGCCTCTCCTGTCCAGGAGTCTGCTTCGGAGGTATCTCCTGTCCACGAGTTTGCTCAGGAGGTATCTCCTGTCCACGAGTTTGCTGAGGAGGTATCTCCTGTCCACGAGTTTGCTGAGGAGGTATCTCCTGTCCACGAGTCTGCTCCGGAGGCCTCTCCTGTCCACAAGTCTGCTCCAGAGGCCTCTCCTGTCCACGAGTCTTCTCCAGAAGCCTCTTCTGTTCACGAGCCTGCGCCTAGGCCTCTTGTGGAGGCGGAGACCCCTGTGGAACCCCCTGAGGTGGCAGCTCCCACTGCAGAACCTCAAAAGGGGGTGACACCTAAGTATGAACTCACTGCCTGCTCTGCCACTGTCAATGTTCCTGCTCTCCCTTCATCACCATGACTCCCTGCTCTGCCGTGGGAATTCCTGCTCTCTTTTGCTCTGTTGTGGTTGTCGTCTGCTTCACCATGGAGACCTGCATGGTAGGGATTCTTGCTCCTGTCTGCTCTGCTGTGCTGGTCATTCGCTACGCCTTGGCTCCCTGCTCTGTATGCTCTGCCTTGGCTGCCTGCTCCCCCATGGCTCACTGCTTTGCCTGCTCTGCTATGGCTCACTGCTCTGCCTGCTGCAGCATGGCAACCTGCTCTGCCTGCACTGTTATGGATGCCTGCTCTGCCTGCTCCACCCTGGCTTTCACTGCTCCATGGCCCAGGTCCTCCAGTTCTTCACTGTCTGCCTCTGCTCCATGATTCAGGCCCACCATTGCACCATAGCCCATGGTCTTGTCCCCTGTTCCACGCTCCAGGCCCTAAATCTGTACCTGTTCCCCTACATGGACCTGGCCCTCCATCCCACCCCTTGTTTTGCCCCTGCTCTACCACCCTCCTGGATTTAGAGTTTGTGTTTTGAGCAGAGGGAGCCCTTACCCAGTACAGACTGTTACTGCTCCCTCTGCTTCTATGGTTACTTCCTTTTTGGCAGCCATATAAGGATGGCCATGCCAAACAGGCTTTGCGAAGTATTGTTTTGCTTATGCGGACTCTACCAAGCGTTTTCCTTGTTTTTTTCTATTGCCATCATCTTGTTTCATTGTCATAGTCTGTATTTTCAATGCCATAGTTTTTGCCTTGTTTCATTGCCTTGTTTTATTTGTTACTTTGGACTGCCCTCTTGGATTTTGACCCTTGTTTGTATTTTTGGATTACGCGGTTGTCTTGCCCTTGGATATTTGTGTTTGCTGGTATTTCGACCCTGCCTGTTCTGACTACGACCTGTCTAATAAAGCTCGCACTTGGATCTATCTACGCTGCCATCAAGTCCCCATTACAATCAACATATTTGAAATGATAAGTTATGAGTGGTTTTTTTTTTTTACTGATGAATGAATATGAAAATGATAATGATTTTTTAAATCTCTCTGTTATAGTACACTGCCGCGAATGAGCTCAAAACCAAAGTTCAGCGATGTGTCTGTGAGGAGTAACATATCCATGGGTCATCCACCAGATTTGAAGTAGGCCTCAAATTTTCTTTAGAAGGCATTTCTTTAAGCATCATTTACATATGTATAATTGGTGTTTTTATGAAGTATTCTAATATTATGATATTCATATTTAATATTAGGCAGTGAGACAACATTAGTAAAGGCATTTTGGATTAGTGTAAATGAAAGCACTGTGAGTGTTTTTAAATAATGAATAAAAATGAACCAGAGATCCGCTGTATGCCTATGTGGGGTGACAGGACCATGGATCATCCACAGGATTTCATGTATAACATTTCTTTAGAAGGCATCACTGACATATTTATAATTGATTTCTTATAAAGTGTTCCCAATATAATGTTATTCATATTAGATATATTTGGCAGAGAGACAAATCCATGAAAGCACTTTTTTTTTGTTAACATAGTTGAAAAGCTTATGAGTTTTTTTGATTGTTGAATAAATATGAATAGAATAATTAAAATTATTATCCTTAATCTTGGTTTGTTACAGTGCCATTCAAAGAAGGATTTCAGAAACTGAGATCTGCTCTATGCCTATGTGGAGTGACAGATGTATCGATCATCCACAGGCTTTCAAGTATAATATTTTCTTTATCTTCATCTGTTTTTTTAACAGTTGCTCACCTAGAGAAATACATCTATGATGCACTTAGTTCAGTTTACAGTTTCTGTATCAACATAGCTTAAATAAATAAATAAAAAAAACTTATGAGTGTTTTTTTTAACTAATGAATGAATATGAAAACAATAATGATTTCCTTTATTCTCTCTGTTATAGTACACTGCCGCGAATGAGCTCAAAACCAAAGTTAAGCCATATGAGGATTAACGTACCCATGGGCCATCCACCAGATTTGAGGTAGGCCTATAACATTTTTTTAGAAGGCATTTCTTACATATTTATAACTGGTGTTTTTATGAAGTATTCTAATAGTATGATATTCATATTAAATATTAGGCAGTGAGACAACATTAGTGAAAAGCACTTTCAGTTTACATTTTTTGATTCAATGTAGTGTAAATGAAATGGCCTTTTGCCAATTATTTAAAATTCAACAGAAGTTACTGCCATAATTCAAGCAGGAGGATAACTGGTGTTTTTATATGAAGTATTTATAGTGTTGTGGCAGCCATATCACCCTGTAGCCCAAGACTGGTCGCCCACTGAAGCTAAGCAGGGTTGAGCCTGGTCAGTACCTGGATGGGAGACCTCCTGGGAAAACTAGGTTGCTGCTGGAAGAGGTGCTAGTGAGGCCAGCAGGGGGTGCTCACCCTGTGGTCTCTGTGGGTCCTAGCACCCCAGTATAGTGATGGGGAAACTATACTGCCAAAAAGCACTGTCCTTTGGATGAGACGTTAAACCGAGGTCCTGACTCTCTGTGGTCATAAAAAATCCCAGGATGTCTTTTGAAAAGAGTAGAGGTGTGACCTCGGCATCCTGGCCAAATTTGCCCATTGGCCTCTGACCATCATGGCCTCCTAATCATCCCCATATTCTGATTGGCTTCATCACTCTGTCTCCTCTCCACCAGTAAGCTGGTGTGTGGTGGGCGTTCTGGCGCACTATGGCTGCCGTCGCATCATCCAGGTGGATGCTGCACACTGGTGGTGGATGAGGAGATACCCCTGACACTGTAAGCGCTTTGAGTGTCTAGAAAAGCACTATATAAATGCAAGGAATTATTATTATTATTATTATTATTAAATATCAGGTAGCAAGAAACATTTAGGCAGTGAAACAACATTAGTGAAAGCACTTTCAGTTTACATTTTTTTATTTAATGTAGTGTAAATGAAAATGTTTTAAGCAATTTTAAAGATGAATAAAAGTAAATGCAGTATTTAAATGATTATCTTTAATCTCTGTTTTTACAGTTTGATTCAGAGAAAGAGCTCACAACCAGAGATCAGCTGTGTGTCTATGAGGAGTGACAGAACTATGGGTTATCAAGAGGGTTTCAGGTATATTGCTTTAGAAGACGTCACTGACATATATAATTTTTTTTTTATAAAGTGTTCCAAGTATTATGTTATTCATATTAGATATTGGGCAGAGAGACACATCTATCAAAATTTTTGTCTTTTGTATCAATGTAACACCAGGCCAGCAGAGGGAGCCCTTATCCAGTACAGACTGTTACTGCTCCCTCTGCTTCTATGGTTACTTCCTGTTTGACAGCCATATAAGGATGGCCATGCCAAATAGGCTTTGCGAAGTATTATTTTGCTGTTGCGGACTGTACTAAGCGTTTTCCTTGTTTTTCCATTGCCATTGTCTTGTTTCATTGTCAAAGTCTGTATTTTCATTGCCAAAGTTTTTGCCTTGTTTCAATGCCTTGTTCAGTTTGTTACTTTGTACTGCCCTCTTGGATTTTGACCCTTGTCTGTATGTTTGGATTACGCGGTTGTCTTGCCCTTGGATATCTCTGTTTGCTGGTATTTCAAACCTGCCTGTTTTGACCACGATCTGTCTAATAAAGCTTGCACTTGGATCTATCTACGCTGTCGTCAAGTCCCCATTACAATCAACATATTTGAAATTATAAGCTTATGCGTGTTTTTTTTATTTACTGATGAATGAATATGAAAATTATAATGATTTTTTCATTCTTTCTGTTATAGTACACTGCCGCGAATGAGCTCAAAACCAAAGTTCAGCGATGTGTCTGTGAGGAGTACCATATCCATGGGTCATCCACCAGATTTGAGGTAGGCCTCAAATTTTCTTTAGAAGGCATTTCTTTAAGCATCATTTACATATGTATAATTAGTGTTTTTATGAAGTATTCTAATATTATGTTATTCATATTTAATATTAGGCAGTGAGACAACATTAGTAAAGGCATTTTGGATTAGTGTAAATGAAAGCACTGTGAGTGTTTTTAAATAATAAATAAAAATGAACCAGAGATCCGCTGTATGCCTATGTGGGGTGACAGGAGCATGGATCATCCACAGGATTTCATGTATAACATTTCTTTAGAAGGCATCACTGACATATTTATAATTGATTTCTTATAAAGTGTTCCCAATATAATGTTATTCATATTAGATATATTTGGCAGAGAGACAAATCCATGAAAGCACTTTTTTTTTGTTAACATAGTTGAAAAGCTTATGAGTTTTTTTGATTGTTGAATAAATATGAATAGAATAATTAAAATTATTATCCTTAATCTTGGTTTGTTACAGTGCCATTCAAAGAAGGATTTCAGAAACTGAGATCTGCTCTATGCCTATGTGGAGTGACAGATGTATCGATCATCCACAGGCTTTCAAGTATAATATTTTCTTTATCTTCATCTGTTTTTTTAACAGTTGCTCACCTAGAGAAATACATCTATGATGCACTTAGTTCAGTTTACAGTTTCTGTATCAACATAGCTTAAATAAATTTTTTTTAACTGATGAATATGAAAACAATAATGATTTCCTTTATTCTCTCTGTAATAGTACACTGCCGCGAATGAGCTCCAAACCTAAGTATAGGTAGGCCTATAACATTTTTTTACTAATAACATTTATAACTGGTGTTTTTATGAAGTATTCTAATAGTATGATATTCATATTAAATATTAGGCAGTGAGACAACATTAGTGAAAAGCACTTTCAGTTTACATTTTTGGATTCAATGTAGTGTAAATGAAATGGCCTTTTGCCAATTATTTAAAATTCAACAGAAGTTACTGCCATAATTCAAGCAGGAGGATAACTGGTGTTTTTATATGAAGTATTTATAGTGTTGTGGTATTATTAAATATCAGGTAGCAAGAAAGCATTGGTTCAGTTGGCGGTTTTGTATCAACATAGTTTAAATAAAAAAGCTTAAATGTGCTTTTTAATAATAAATAAATATGAATACATTAATTTAAATTATTATCTTTAATCTCTCTGTTTTGTAGTTCATTCCCACTGAAGAGCTCAGTACATGACTTCTTTGAAGTGTCATTACTGGAACGTCCACTAAAAATCAGGTATAACATTTATTTGAAAGTCATCATTGGCATACAGTATTCCACGATTGCTGTTATGACACTGTTATGGCAGATAATTTGCTTTTTTAACAGATGAAACATGTTTTTACAGATGAAACAAGAATATAATAATTAATCAATTACAACAGTATTGTATATGATTTTCATCCAATTTGGGGTATTTTTTTACACAGCAAAGAATGTTTCCATGACAATTCTTAAGCAGGTGCAGCCTTTGGCTTTTTATAAAAAGGTACAAATAATATATTTTAACAATATGACAACATGACAAGAATCCACATTAGACTACAATCAGAATTGTCTATGTCTATAATTGTCTAACACTTTTCTTATTACTGGTATTGTTCCAGAAGCCCTTGAAGGATTATTTTACTTGCAGAACAAAAATTTACAGATAATTTACTCACCCACTTGTCATCCAAGATGTTCATGTCTTTCTTTCTTCAGGGGATTAGAAATTATGTTTCTTGAGGAAAACATTTCAGGATTTCTCTCCATATAATAGACTTCAATGGTGCCCGTGAGTTTGAATGTCCAAAATGCAGTTTAAATTTGGCTTCAAAAGACTCTAAATTGTCCCAGTTGAGGAAGTAGGGTCTTATTTATCAAAATGATTGATCATTGTTGAAACAAACTGAAAATTTACATACTTTTAAACCTCAAATGCTTGTCTTGTCTACGTCTGCATGAACTCTGTTTTTTCCGGTTCAAGGCAGTTAGGGTATGTCGAAAAACTCACATCTCGTTTTCTTCCCTAACTTCAAAATCATCCTACATCCCTGCAGAAGTACCGACCCAATGTTTACATGCGAAGTGAACATGCAAAGAAGTTCAAACACACTTTACAAAAAAAGGGTAAACAGTGATGTAGGGTGATTTTGAAGTTGAAGAAGAAAACGAGATGGGAGTTTTTCGACATACCCTAACTGTATTGACCCGGATTACACAGAATACGAATGCGCATCACAGAGATGAGACAAGACGTGCGTTTGAGGTTAAAAATTATATAAATTGTCAATTTGTTTCGAAAATGACCTATTGTTTCGCTAGGTATGACCTTTTTCCTCGGTTGGGATCGTTTTGAGCCATTTGAAGCTGCATTTAAACTGCATTTTGGAAGTTCAAACTTGGGGGCACATGGAAGTGCAGTCTAAGGTGATAATTCCTGAAAAGTTTTCCTCAAGAAACATAATTTCTTTACGACTGAAGAAAAAAATATATCTTTTATCTTTGATGACAATGGGGTGAGTAAATTATCTGTACATTTTTGTTCTGGAAGTGAACTAATCCTTTAAGGTTGCAGCTATCATTCCAGTCCTTAAAATGCCTGTTGATCTGTGTTCAGTGTTCCAGTGTTCATCTGTGAACAGTGTTGCACTCCATTCTGCTTAATAGACTTGAGAGCTTGTATCTCTGGTACTGTGGTTTAATGGTTTAAATCTTTACAGATCGTTCCCATTTTGTTGCCTTGGGAAACAAAAAAGGTCTTTGGAGCGGTCCGCCATGATGTTCCTCAGGGATCTGTTTTAGGTCCTATATTGCTTCCTTTGGGACAAATTATTAGGCACTATTAGGAATTATTAGGTTTAGGTTATCACTTTTAAGATGATGACACTCAGATTTGTGCAGAAAATAAAAATGTGGATGCACCATAATTTTTTTTTAATTGAACTGGTGATGGTGGAAATGCCAAGTGCTAACGTGACTAACTGATGAAACAACACATTTTATAAACCAAAATATGTCTACATTCTCTATTATTAAACAAGATAATCAGAACAGTCTACATAAACCGACACATTCTTATGAAATAGTGAGCTCACAGCAAATTATTAGAACTATTTCAGTAAGACAGTAATATTGTGGTTTACCTTGAAACATAAACCTGCACTCATTTGAAAATGTACACATAATCATACAGGTTGTGATTCAGAGTCGCTTGCTGGTCCAAACAAAGAAGGTACGGACTTATCTTTCATGGACAACCAGGGCCTAAAACGTCTAGGTTACGAAGGAGGGAATGGAGACGTTACATTGGAGACGTTACAGCTCGCCTGATAGACCAATCATCTCTGAGAGCTGCTTGGTGCGTCTGAAGTGCCGAGTGCGGTTTAGGTATATACGCAAAGCACTGTGGAAGGCTGGAGAGGTCTGACGTGTGCCGTCCAGGAGCCAGCCAGCAAGCGCGGACAAGCGTTCACATGCCCTGGACGGGAGATGTGGCTGATCCCGCCAGGTGGCGGCGCCGCGCGGGCATAGATGCACCGCAACAGCGCACTTGACCTGGGGGATCGACGCGTATCCCCGGGCCGCCCCGCCATCGAGGGCGGCGAGGGAAGAGGAGCTGGGCCACAGGTGAGATGAAAAGGGTGCCCGCCATGCTTTCACCAGCTCCTCATGCACCTCCGGGAAGAAAGGCACCAGGAGGGGGGGGATGCGGCGGTGCCGCGGGGGCCCTCCCGAGAAACCAATCATCCAGCCTGGAAGGATCCCCTGGCGGCTCACAGGAGCATAGCCTAGAGTTCGGCGTCAACCTCTGACGGGACAGCGACCACAGAGGGGCGCTGGGCCGCGGGGATGCCAGCCTCACCCTCAGACTCTCCCTCTGAGGCTGCAACAGACATCTCTTCCTCCTGTGGAGCGCCAAAGGAAACGCTTAGCCCGGCGTGTGGGGAAGCGTACTGCTCTGGCAGCTCGACGGGATCACGCTGAGGTGCAGTAGGTCGCAGGGCTTTGGAAGAGACGATTTGGAAGAGACGTCTGTCTCGCCACGTTGGCCGAAAAGCATTGTCGGCTCAACGACCAGGGGAGCCGCCTCGCGAACGAGCGGCGGGACTTCAGCGTGACCATGGTCATGCGTTCACAATCATCCGTGAACGCCGACTCAGCGTGTTCTCGGCCCAGACATGTGAGGCAGTGCTCATGTCCGTCCAGAGAGGTGAGGAAACTGCCACACTCAGAAGCGCACGGCCGGAAAGCCATTCTGAAAAGAACGTTATACAGC
This sequence comes from Garra rufa, assembly GCF_049309525.1. NCBI lineage: Eukaryota > Metazoa > Chordata > Actinopteri > Cypriniformes > Cyprinidae > Garra > Garra rufa. The sequence continues at coordinate 45,064,463 of NC_133370.1, forward strand.
CGTGAGAAATTACTCTTTTAGTCCCGGTCTGCCCAGGGAGGAAACCGCGGCACCACTGTGCACTCAAATGGGCTTGATCGCTGGCTTGCAGGAAGGCTTGTTTATGGCCGTGAAAACGGCTGACCGCAGGATCCCGCTGGCGGCTGCCAAACACTCTTTTAGATGTTGCTCTTTTAGATCGGCAGCACGCCAGCGGGGAGAGAGTAAGAACTCACAGGAACATTAGGTGTTCGGCTCGAGCAGAAAGGCTCTGAAGCGAAAATCTGAATGAGTGGTGCGTGCCGCCATCTTATATACCCGTATGTACGGGGGAGTGGCTTGGCATGCAAATACCACTCGCCAATGTTCATTGGCCTTTTGAATAAGGCTCAGAGATGATTGGTCTCTCAGGCGAGTTCCCAATGTAACGTCGTAGTGAAACGACTGAAGGGGAACTAACTTTATGTTTCTGTTTTTGGTAATGTTAATATTGTTTCTTACAGATAATATCATGGTCATGAATTTGCACAATGCGGTATCCTGTCAGCAAAAACCTGTTATTGTTATTGCGCTCTCTATAGGCATTTTTGAATACAGTCACAGCAACATGAATCTCTCTCACACATCATTTTAACACCAGCTAATTAATAATTCAGAATCAAACAGCTAATTAATCGTTCAAATAGCTTTAAATTTTATTTATTTAGCTTTATTTAGCTTTAAAAGGTCTGGATTTTGGTGACCTCATAGCCAGTGTTGTGGAAAGTTACCTTTAAAAGCAATGCATTACAATATTGAGTTACTCCCTAAAAAAGTAACTAATTACGTAACTATACTTTTTATGGAAAGTAATGCATTATGTTACTTTTTAAATCTGGGCAGGGCTTGCTTGTTTGTTTTTAATATAAAAAGTTCTATTTTTGGCAAATGTAAAAGCCTTTTCACACCAAAAGCCTCAGGCTTAGAGAAAAGTACATTTACGTCTGTATAGTAGACTTTAGAAGAAAAAATTTCAACTCTTCAGCAATAAAAAAAAGCAAAACAAATGTTAGATTATCTTGAGTAATTTTTGCTTATTAGTATGGATGAATTCGATCATAGAAGGTTAATAAAATGGGATTAAATACATAAAGGATATTTGTATTTAACATATTTAATTATTGCAGGTTTTCATTGAATTTCACTGTTTTTATTTATTTTGAGGAATACTGTATTTGTTTTTTTTTTAGTAAGTGAGATGAATTAATGCATGTTCACATTTATTTTAGAACTAAAGTAACATCTTACGATTTCTCTCAACATGGGGACAGGAGAGCTTTTAATCAATAAATGGGGGGAAAAAGTAACTGGCTTTACTTATTTGAGAAAGTAACTCATATTTTCTTGTCCATTAAAAAGTAATGCGTTACTTTACTAGTTACCTGGAAAAAGTAATATTATTACGTAACTTGCGTTACTTGTAATGCGTTATCCACTGCTCATAGCTGGCTATGGCCATGGGAAGAATTAAGGAAATGAGAAAAATTCCACCAATATTACAGTTTCTAATCAATTATTTTCATGATTAAAATCTGTGACTCAATCATACTACTTACAGATGGGTACTTTGAATTAACCACAGAACTTAAATGAAACCATATATCTTGGTTTTCTGGTAAATTGTAGTATTTTGTATTTTATTTATTTTTTATTATTTATGTTATTTATGTTATTAATGCATTATTAATAATAACTATCATTTTTATAAAATATGTTATGTTTAGTCCCTCATAATGCAGAAGACATAGACATTTTGCTCTATACATTTACCATATTTGAAATAATGTGGTATATTTATTTTACAGGCACAAAGCCTTCAACGTGTTTAGATCAAATCTAAGGAAGTGCTTTGAGTGTCTGTATGAGGGAACAGCAAAGCAGGGAAACCCAACACTCCTAAATGAGGTCTACACAGAGCTCTATATCACAGAGAGTGAGAGTGGAGACATCAATAATGAGCATGAGGTCAGACAGATTGAGACACAATCCAGGAGAGTGGCAACGGAGGACAAACGGATCAAATGCAGTGACATCTTCAAACCTTTACCTGGACAAAACAAATCCATCAGAACTGTGCTGACAAAGGGAGTCGCTGGCATTGGAAAAACAGTGTCTGTGCAGAAGTTCATCATAGACTGGACTGAAGGGAAAGCCAATCAGGATGTCCAGCTCATATTTCCACTTCCTTTCAGAGAGCTCAACTTGATGAACAACAAAATACTCAGTCTTTCAGAACTTCTTCATGTCTTTTTCCCTGTAACACAAGAAATGGAAATATTTAGTGAACAATATAAAGTGTTGTTTATCTTTGATGGTCTGGATGAGTGTCGTATTTCTCTGGATTTTCGAAGGGTTGTGAGGTTGTGTGATGTAGGTGAATCAGCCTCTGTGGCTGTGCTGCTGATGAACCTTCTTGTGGGGAATCTGCTTCCCTCTGCTCTCATCTGGATCACCTCCAGACCAGCAGCAGCTGATCTCATCCCCTCTGAGTGTGTCCATCGAGTGACAGAGATACGAGGCTTCAATGAGCCACAGAAGGCGGAATACTTCAAGAAGAGAATTAGTAATCAGAGTCTGGCCAACAGGATCATCTCACACCTCAAGTCATCAAGGAGCCTCTACATCATGTGCCACATCCCAGTGTTCTGCTGGATCTCAGCCGCTGTTCTAGAGAAGATGTTGAGCACTCGAGCAGCGAGTGGAGAGATTCCCAAGACTCTCACTCAAATGTACACACACTTCCTGGTGGCACAAATTAGCATCAAAGGCACAAAGTACAAGGAAAAGAAAGGCAAAGACAAAGAGATGATTTTCAAATTAGGGAAACTGGCATATGAGCAACTGAAAAAGGGCAACCTGATCTTCTATGAGGAAGACCTGAGAGAGTGTGGCATTGATGTGACAGAAGCATCAGTGTACTCAGGAATGTGCACTCAGATCTTCAGAGAGGAGCTTGGCTTGAATCAGGGAAGAGTCTTCTGCTTTGTTCATCTGAGCATTCAGGAACATCTAGCAGCTCTATATGTGCACCTCTCCTTTACAAACCACAGCAAAAATGTGTTTAAGCAAATCACCAAACAGAGTTTGTGGTCTAAAGTTAGAGACTGGGTTCTACCCAATTCATCAGAGCATGTCTCAGTATCTGGGCTGCACAAGAGAGCTGTTGATGAGTCTCTAGAGAGTAAAAATGGACATCTGGATCTTTTCCTGCGGTTTCTTCTGGGTTTGTCAGTGGAGTCTAATCAGATTTTACTACAAGAACTAATGACGCTGCGAAGAAGCAGCTCTGACAGCAATAAAAAAACTATTGAGTACATCAAGATGAAGATCAGGATAATTGACTCTCCAGAGAAATCCATCAATCTGTTCCACTGCCTGAATGAGCTGGATGACCATTCATTAGTGGAAGAAATACAACAGTATCTGACATCTGAAAGAATAGGTGAAGCCAAACTCTCTTCATCTCAGTGGTCAGCTGTAGTTTTTGTGTTGTTGACATCAGAGAAAAGGCTGGACAAGTTTGATATTCATAAATTTGTTGGGAGAAAAAATAAAATACTGCAAGTTCTTCAGAAGCTGTTGCCTGTGATTAAAGAAAGCAGATCAGTTCAGTAAGTATCACTGAGAACAATCACTTTCATAATCACTCATAAAGCTTAAGAGTTCCAGAGAGTGTATTGGTCAGTATTTTCTATACAGTGAACATGTGGAATGGTATTAAACAAGTTGAACAAGTTTAAAGTTACAAAAGAATAATACATAAATATTAATTTAATTTGGTCATAAAATATTTTTATTTGTGTGAATTGTACCACAAATGAAAAAGAATTTAAAATTTGTAAAAATATTATGTTCCACCTTAATATCTTTCAACTTGCAAAGATGTTCCCCCAGTTTGGGAACTGGGACAGTTTAAAATAAGTGTTTTCTATTTGAATATATTTCAAATTGCAATTTATTTTTGCGATCAATTATAACTTTTCAGCATCATTACTCCAGTCTTCAGTGTCACATGATTCCTCAAATTAAAATTAAAATAATTAAATTATTTATTTCCAATCCTTATCATGTTAAAAACAGTTGTGCTAATATTTTTGGAGGAAACTGTGATGCATGATTGTAACATGAATAGAATTGTTTTAATAATTTATTTGAAATAATACCTTTTGTAACATTACAAATGTCTTTACTTTTGAATTTATTGCAACCTTGGTGAATAAAAGTTGTAATTTCTTTAAAAAAATTATACTAAAGGTTTTGAATAAAATTGAGGATTTTCTTACAGTTAGTACTGCACTGTTTTGGTGATTAATGTTTGTGAGTATGTATGTAGTTTGAGTGTGTAGTAAGAGTGTGTATGTAGTTTGTTTTCTTTCAGAATTAATCATTTACTTTGGAATTGGAATTGCAATTTATTTGTTTATTGCTGCAAATTATTTTATTGCTTTCTTTTTCAGTTCATAATGTTTAAGTATGATTTTTAATCTTTCTACAGATTGACTAATTGTGGTCTCACAGCTGAAGGTTGTGTTGCTCTGGCTTCAGCTCTGAGATCAAACCTCTCACACACGAAAGAACTAAATCTGTCTCATAATAAACTACAAGATGTGGGTGTGAAGATTCTCTGTGCTGGACTTGAAGATCCTCATTGTAAACTGGAGAAACTGTGGTAAGAATAACTCTGAAAGTCACACATGTATTGTCCTCAGTAAACCTTTCTTTTGAAGTACATTTTTGACTAAAATCTGTTTGTAAAATACATGCTCAGCACAAATGACTGTGAAGATGACACTGACTAAAAACCCACTGCCCCTGTTTTTACCCACCAACTATTTACTGAGCTTCAGTTGCTTGTAGTAGTTTGATACTGAACGTTCTGATGACATTCATGTATGATTTCTGAAACACCCAATGGTGCAACTTAGACACACCGTCAGTGATGAACCAAGAGTCGTCAAAAAATGCTTTTCTTACTTAGATTTGTGTGCCACAATCAAATAGTTCAAGATATCAAAAATCCCTTTGCAGTTTTGCATCCTCAGTGTCTTGAGACTGAGATTTTCTTGTTGTCAGAAAAAAATGTCCAAGGTTATGTATGTAACCCTGGTTCCCCGACGCTATGAGGAACGCCAGCAGTGAACCCACGCTCTGAATCGTGTGTGTAACCAATCAATGGAAGGGCGTGACGTCGCGGCCGGGTGACGTTGGTGACTATGAAGTATAAAAGCACATGCGGCGGAACCGGCGTCAGCTTCTGGAAATTGAAGCAAGTTATCCAGGGATGCCGGAATATTGGCCCCGACGCAGCGTCTCATTCCCTCGGGGAACCAGGGTTACATATGTAACCTGGGGCGTTCCCCTTCAGGAACTCGAGCTGCGTCCGATAATGCTATGGGGAAAGAGATGCCCACATTCCAAGTCCCTGCCTAGGAAGAGCTAGGGCAAGAGAACAGAGGAGCCTGGAGTGGCTTTAAGGTCCAGGTCATAAAACCTGACCAAAGTAAGAGGCATGGACCACCCCGCAGCATTGCAGACGTTCTGTACAGGGACACCTGCCAAAAGGGCTTTAGAGGCAGCCATGCCTCCGGTACAGTGAGCCTTGACTCCCAATGGTGAGGAGAGGTCAGAGGACTCATGAGAAGCAGAGATTGCATCAACGATCCACCTGCTGGTTGTTTGTTTAGAAACTGGACGCCCCCTCTTAGTGGGGCCATAACAAACAAGTAGCTGATCCGCCTTATGCCACAGGGCAGCTCTGTGGACGTATGTGTCCAGTGCTTGCAAGTATAACACACAGTTATACTTCTGCTGGTCAGGCTACACAAATGGGGGAGGACAGAAAGCCTGAAACACGACAGGCTGTGGTACTGATGACGGGACCGTAGGGACATACCCCGCTCGAGGGCACAAGAATGCTTTGGCCAAAACGGCCTGCAGGTCCTCAACTCTCTTAAGAGAAGAGAGGGCAAGAAGAAGCATAGTCTTTATTGTCAGCATACGATCAGAAATTTCCTCTATAGGCTCGAATGGAGGTCTGCAGAGGGCTTCAAGCACCACAGCGAGGTCCCAAGTGGGAACGTGAAGTAATGCTCGAGACCTCAGCACACCGTGGAGGAAACTTCAAGGCGTACCGTTTCCTCATGGAGGGAGCTCTGGACCTGAGGGGCCACACCCACAACTTCCACATCTCTGGACGGGGTGAAGAATGAAGCACCCTGCTTGTGAGAGGAGATCCCTCCTGATGGGAATCTCCCATGGAGAGCCATCTAGAAGGGAAATCAGGTCCGAGAACCATACTCGGCCCGGCCAGTACAGGGCTACTAGAAGTAGTCGAACCCCGTTCCAGCGCACTCTCTCCAGAAGTCCCGGGAGAAGATCGATCGGCAGAAAAAAGTGTACAGACGCAGCCTTGGCCACGTCTGTACCATGGCAGATCCATTCCCTGGGCCTCGGCCCCTGTCTCTACAGGACGTCTTCTCCCACATTGATAAGCCCAGGAATATGAACCACTCTCAGCGAGAGGAGTTTTCCCTGGGACCACAGAAGGATCTGGTACGCCAGCTTGTACAAGGGGCGTGAACACAGACGCCCAAGTTGTGCCATGAGAGATGGTGACCACTCCACAGGCCGCGGGCAGATCATGACCACTCCCCAACCAGTAAGGAACGTGTCCGTCGCTAGCGTTACCTGGTGACAAGGTGATCCCAGCACCGGGACCTGAGACAAGAACCAAGGTTTTTTCCACATGTCCAAGGCCACCTTGATCATACAAAGTGGGTTTTCCCCTAGGGGAGAATTCCTTGGTCTTGAGCCACCACTGTAGGGGCTTCAAGTACAGCAGTCCAAGAGATATCACGTTGGATGCTGCTGCCATCAGACCCAGCAGCATTTGGAACTGTTTTACAGTGAGTGACTGACATAACTTGACACTCCTGACTGCAGTGAGGATCGACTCGATCCGAGTAGGTGACATACGTGCCTGCATCGAGGTCGAATCCCACACCACGCCTAGATAAGTGGTTCTCTGTAATGGAGACAACACACTCTTCTTGATGTTCAGTCTCAACCTCAATGCTCTCATGTGGGCAAGAACGTCATCTCGATGTCGATCTGCCAACTGCTCCAAACGAGCTAAAATCAACCAATCATCGATGTAGTTCAGTATGCGGATGCCCTGGAGTCACAGAGTAGTCAGAGCTTCATCCACACACTTCGTGAATTGACGGGGTGAGAGAAAACCTCAGGAACCTCCTGTTTTGAGGAGGGATGGAGACGTCATCTTGTAGCCGCGCTCACCCAGTCCCGCCACATTACCGTAGTAATCTGAGGCAGGGATGAATAAGCCTGCTAAAAACGGTCTAACCCACAATTTCGACACCTCTGTGTGGAGATTGGGGAAAAACGGAAGGCTCCGTTGTAGAGGTGGTGGCTTAGTCCCCAGAAAGTGTTCGTCCAACTTGCTTTTCTGCGGCTTATGTTGTTTCTCGGTGGGCCAGTCGATTTTTAATTTTGAGACCACACAAGTAACCACCTCCAACAACTCCTCATACTGGGGCGACTGAGGAAGCGGATCCTTAGCGACGCTATCCACATCCACCTCCTCAGAGGAAGATAGGTGGAGCGCCAAGCCCATTCCCCGTGGTGAAGTAACCGCAGTGCGGGCTTCCGCACCCAGCGAATGGGCTGTGGATCTGCTGGGTGAGGAAGGAGATAGGGGGTCACCTGTCTCCATTCCCTCCAGAAGATCCAACTCCGAACCCCACGAGTACAGCTGCCATCAAAGAGAGCCTTCCGGGAGTGGAGCAAATGGATTGGAAGGCCTACTCAAGAGCTGACTCAGCATGCTCCGCTCCCAAGCAAACCACACATAAATTGTGTGTATCCCCACCATAGATAAAACGCTGGCAGGAAGAAACACACAGTTTATAATGTGGTCCACTCTCGCTCAACTTCTTGCCCTTACTCAACGACATAGTCACTCAAAATAAAGTTGTGCAAACTTGCAAGAAAAACAAAGTGAAATACACAATAACACAGAGCCGGTTCCTGCCCGTGACGTCATGCCCTTCCATTGATTGGTTACACACACGATTCAGAGCGTGGGTTCACTGCGGGCATTCCCCATAGCGTTTTTGGACACAGCTCGAGTTCCTGATGGGGAACAAGTCAAAATTAAGTGAGTTTTTGCTTAGAACAAGCTAAATAATCTGCCAATGGGGTAAGATTTTTTTTTAATTATTTGTCTTACAACATTGCCAGATTACAGTGCTTGCTTCAAGCAAAAACACAATTAATTTGGACTTGTTTTTCTGAAAACAAGACAATAAATTTTATTCGTCTAGAAAATCCTTGTTGATTTAAGAATTTTTTGATATTTTGGCTGGAAACAAGACAAAAAGTCTAAGTAAGAAAAGCATTTTTTGCAGTGTAGGATGTTACATCTTGGATCATCAGACACCCTACCCAGCTGGGGGTGATCAGTCCCCAGCTTGTGTCCAAGTAGCGCATTACACCATGGATCACCCCTTGATCCACAGCCACCTTGAAGCTTTTTTTCATCAGATACCATGGAGACTGCGTGTCTGATGTAGAGACTCCTACAAAGCCCCGGCTGCAGCCAACCTTAATGGGCTTGCAGTGGGATCTCCACTCATGCCTTTGACATTCCTCTCCTAGTTCAAGATACCTGGCCTTCTTGTGCTTGTGGGCGTCTTCTATCTGGTCTTTCCAACATTACCACTTGCTTAGAACAGTCAGATGTTATGGCCAAGTCTAGCCTGAGTGTTATCCTTGCAATGCATTGTGGAAACTTCAACTGTTCCTTAGGTCAACCTTCAGCTGCCAATAATGAACTGAGCAAATAAAAAACTATAGACACATTAACTAAAATTTAAATCATTCCATTGTTCTCTACAGGTTGCTTGATTGTGATGTCACAGCTGAAGGTTGTGCTGCTCTGGCTTCAGCCCTGAGATTAAACCCCTTAAACTTAAGACAACTGGATCTGTCTTGGAATAAACTAGGACAATCAGATATAAATTTGCTCTTTGTTCTGAAGGATGATCCACATTATAAACTGGAGACATTATACTATTGTGAGTATATTTCTAATTAAAGCTTTTAAATTGACCCAAGTCAAGTAACAGGCTCATATATCTCTAGCTGTTTTTTTCCCTGAAATTTAAATGTCTCATTCTCAGAAGTGATCTGTGTTTTACTGTAGGACTCCCAATATTTAGACGTCAGTCCAGTTTCTTCTGGATCAACTGATGGTGAATAAGAAGTCGCTACAGAGATTTCACAGTCACACAATCAACGGAGACTCAGAATCATCACACTGACATTTTTTTTGTTTTATGTTACCTCTAGGATTTTTTCCAGTTGTGGTGGGGGACTATTTCCCATGGACCACTGTCCGTTCCTATAAATGATAAATAATTAAATGAAAAGCAATAGCACAAACAAAAACAATAAGATACACAACAAGATACAAATTAAATTAACAGTATTTTAAGTTTTTCCGGTAGGTCTAACAGTAATATTAGGTACAAAATTACTACTGAAACTGAATTCAACTGTAAAATAACACTGGATAGACTTCACCGCAGCAGATTTATTTAGGCAGCTGTCTCTTTAAAAGCTCATGAACTGATCTAATGTACTTTTACACGTGAGTTTTGCTTCTTAACGGTTTACATTGATTTAATAGCCTATACACTGACTACATTTAATATAAACTGACTGTGTTTACATGAATACTTACCAAGACGGGCATTTTGACATAATCTTTTTGCCGTTTAAGTACTATAAACTAAGGTGCAAACATGTACTCGTGCACTGTTACAGAGGCGGCTTAAAGTGAGCACGCTTTGGGTGTGGGCGCACAGAAAACCGTCTATAAGAGAGTGCACAAGTAGCCTACTATTGTGTTCTCTGTCACTTCTTTTGTGCTTGAATTGCTTAAAGTCGCTTTAATGTTTAAGTTGACAAGACTTAAAAGGATGTGCAAATTATATATTCCATCATGAGTAAAATTATATGCCAATACGGTATTGTCTTTTATAACAAGGTTTTGGCCAAGTGTATTTTTAAAGATATTTAAAAATGTTTATTGCATGGTTAAAAAGAATACGCTAGTCATAATAAATTGCGTGTTAAGAAGAAAAAAAGATTGCGTTGGCTGTAGCCTATGTTGCATTTTATTATTACCTTCAGAAATAATGTAGGCTAAAATGCCAGTAAATACAGAAGAAACATTATAAACACAGCTATGGACTATTTTAGTTCCCTTCTCTCCACTACAAAATCTTCTAAAGTTTACAGTATTTACGCTATATGGTTATCAAGCCAAAATTAAGAACTGGCCATTGTTTTTTTTTTACTTAAAAGAAATGAGTTTTTTATAGGCCTCTGTAAGTGGAATATTGTTACATATATACTGTATCCAAACTACAGCATTTAGTATGGAATATTTCCTTTAATATGTGGTTATTCATTTTTTAATTTATTATTATTTTTATAAGGACTTTGTGATTATTTATTTTCAAGGATTTTTGGGACTTTTGGGGCCCTTAACATGCACAAAAACTCTTGAAACTTTGCACATGTTGGTATCGTTGGTCATAAGGGCTGGCCAGAAGATCATTAATAATGCCATTTTTGAGGGGCTCTATAGAACACACCATTTCACCTACACTCAAAAAACTTATTACGCATATAAATCTCATCAACAACTGACAACTTTTGTGCTGACAGTCAGTGCTCCGCCCCAACAGGAAGTCAGCTATTGTGGATTATTTGAAAAACTTATGCTTTGAAATTTGATATACTCATTCTAGGGTTTTCATGCAATCGGCATCAAACTCGGTCGATATGGTCTCAAGACACTGAGGATGCAAAACTGCAAAGGGATTTTTGATATCTTGAACAATTTGATTGTGGCACACAGACTTTAACTTTATATTTATTTGCCAATTATGAGTCAAAGTTATAGCACCAATTGGCAGCGGGAAGTGTGTCATTTTCAAAATGCTTTGAAATCACCGTTATTTTAACCATCTTACTTAGTCTTACAACTTATTTTTCTTTTTTGTATATATATATATATATATATATATATATATATATATATATATATATATATATATCATTGAATTGTCATTGAATTGTTTCATGTTATTATTTCACAAGTGCTTATAGATCATTAAAATGATTTTAAACATCCTTATGAATTAGTAGAAGTTTAACATATCTTTTCTTTTCTGTGTGTGTATGTGTTTTAGACTTTTGCTGTTTTAGACTAACTTTTCATAGCTGTAACTGAAAAACCAGACTATAAGATTGTTGATAACACTTTATTACATTCATTTATCTCAACAGCAATGAGAACATTTTTCTGAAATCAAATGTTTACTAAACCAAAGCCGGCCAGTAGTTCATGAGGTAGAAGATTTCAAATGGTTCGGTGCTACATATGTTCAGAATATTCACAGCTGACAGGAAAGATGCACAGATTGTGAGAAGCAAATTGCATAATTTATGTGCACATTAAAAATTATCTACAAATGAGACACATTCGAAAGGTTGTCCAGTGGGTATTTGGCTTTCTTCATCATTACAATCAGCATCATTGCAGGAACACTCCAGTTGGTTCATAATAATGTAAACCACATATTTTTTAGGCTATTTTTGCTCACATTTGTTCATTTCTAATACATCATCTGTACATAGTTTCAAGTGTGCAAAGCTTTTGGTGACAAACTCGAGGACTTGACCTAGCAAAGCATTCCTGATATTTCAATGATTATCAGTCCAAGAAGCTTTTCAATAAATAAAAAAAAATCCCTCAAAAAAGGGATCCATTTTTCTAGTTTTAAATAAATCACCCGAAACAGAAACTAATGGGTAATAGGTAGATTCTTTGTGCCGTGGAAAAATAAAAGAACGCCTTCGATCTGTGACACGTACGGCTCAAAGTGACTCTTCGGTAAAACTAGCCAGAATCCAAAGTGACAAAAAGTCTGTCATATATATTAATATCGGCATTTCTTAAAATGCAAACAGCTTTTTTAACACCAAAATCCAGAACATTCATCTTGTCAAACACACCATATAAGCTAACTAGCTATGAAATGGTCATTGTCTTTCCTGTTTCACTGACGTTAATCGGAGTTTGGGATTGTGTCGTGATCAGGGATACTTAAGGCATTTACAGTGTGCAACTCCAAAACATTCACAGCTACTTCAAAAAGAGGAATGTTTTGCTGAAATATGATGATTAATAGATGCTAACTTTAAACATGACCTTTTAACTCTGTGGTTAACACTTCAGATATGTACCAACATCAGCTGATTCATGACAGAATGGAGAAGATCATAAATGGCTTTTAGATATGGCAGATGTTGACATCAGTAATTGGGTGTTGCAATGGGTTACAAAGTTCAAACTTGGATGACTGACAACTCTAAGGAGCAAGGACTGTTTTTAACGTCAGGTAATATCTTTGGCAAGATAAAAGATTGTAGAAGATTCTTTGTCTTTTCACTTTATGACACATGGGTTCGGATTACCCAATGAAATGCTCCCAAGAATACACACCTTAAAGCTTTGTGTGGCGTTGTGTGAGCGTCCAGCTTGAGGAGTTTCTAAGTCTTTGGTGGACAGCTTTAATGATGAGCAGGCAAGAAAGAAAAATAGCAGTAGTAAGTCCTTTTGTCTCACGACAAAAAACCCTGAGATCGTATGTAGAAGGAAATATCCTTCGCAGTGTCCTTACGTGTTTGATCCCCAACAAACAAAGTTTTTCCAAATGTAAAAAAGAGGAACCACACAACATCTGCACCCAGCACAGTATCTCCTTAAACACAGAACGGATGAGAATCTCAAGTCTTATTCTCTTCAGAAGCAGAAACTCTCAGTGTCTGAGAGTTATGATGCTGGAAAACATCAAACATCTTCTCTATGTGTTGGCCAAACAGTGGTTTCCAGGGAAATGGAGATGAGGAGATTAGATGTGGCGTCCTGTGAGGAAGTAGAGGGGACGGTCCTCGCTGCAGTTGGCCGTCTGAAACTCATCCCGCAGACGAAACTGCCACTCGTCCTCCAGCTCCAAACGCACAATAGTCTGACGCAAAGAGCTCCGGTCCTGACAGATCACGCACAGCGTGGCGCCTGCAAGATGAGCAATAGAAATGATGATGATTTAAAGCTTCTTATAAGAACACCGTGGTGTGCTATTACTGTTCTGATGAACTTTGATGTTAAATAACTATGTGGAGTGGGATTTTGTGCCATTGAGATTAGTGTTTGTGCAATTTGCAATTTGTGACCCTGGACCACAAAACCAGTCATAAGGGAAAATTTCTCATAATTGAGATTTCATCTGCAAGCTAAATAAGATTCCCGTTGATATATGGTTTGTTATGATTGGACAATTTTTGGCAGAGATACAACTATTTGAAAATCTGGAATCTGAGGGTGCAAAAAATTCTAAATATTCAGAAAACTGCCTTTAAAGTTGTCCAAATGAAGTTCTTAGCAAAGTTTTGATATATTTAAGGTAGACAACGTACTAAATATTTTCATGGAACATGATCTTTTCTTCTACACAGCAAAAAAGGATTTTTTGTGTTGTTTCCAGCCAAAATATCTAAAAATTCTTAAATCAAGAAGGATTTCCAGAAAAAAAGGTCAAACTTGAGTGAGTTTTTGCTTAGAACAAGCTAAATAATCTGCCAATAGGGTAAGCAAAAAAAATCTTATTTCAGACTGAAAACAGTATTATTTTCTTATCTTATTGGCAGATTATTTTGCTTGTTTTTGCTTTGTTTCAAGCAAAAATGCACTTAATTTTGACGTGTTTTTTTTTTTTGAAAACAAGAAGATAATTTTTACTTGTCTTAATAATCCTTCTTGATTTAAGAATTTTTTTAGATTTGTCTTGTTTGCAGCCAAAATATCTAAAAATTCTTAAATCAAGAAGGAGACGAGTTAAAAATTATCTTCTTGTTCTAAGAAAAAACAAACAAATCAAAATTAAGTGAGTTTTTGCTTAGAACAAGCAAAATAATCTGCCAATGGGGTAAACAAAAAAAAAGGTAATTTAAATTGTCTAGAAAATCCTTTTTGATTTAAGACTTTTTTTTTTTTTAGATTTAAGATCTAAGTAAGAAAAGCATTTCAATGCAGTGTAATGATATCCTAATGATTTCTGGCATTAAAAAAATTATATTTTTGATCCACACAATGTATTTTTGGCTATAGCTACAAATATACCTGTGCTACTCAAGGTTTTGTGATCCAGGGTCACATTTTAGTTATGAAACCAAGGTTTTGTGTTTGAGATTCTGCTTAAAATGAGGGGTCAATAAGATTTTTTTAAAGAGATGAGTTGCTTTTATTCAGCAATGATTTAAATTTAAATATATTCAAATAGAAATCAGCTTTTTTTTTTTATTGTAATAATATTTCACAATATTACAATTTTTACTGTATTTTATCAAATAAATGCAGCCTTAGTGACCATAAGAGACTTTACTCACCCCAAACCTTTTGTACTTAATGATAGTGTAAGTGTATTGTGGATTTTTTTTAAATAAAATATTCCAGCTGTAAGCAATCTGGACTCACCTTTGAGGAAGTGGAATTTCTTTAGGAGGCTTGAAACGACAAAGGAATCACACAAGTAGAGCAATAGCCCACTAAAGACCACCCCTTGATGATCCACGTTCACTGAGTGAGGCCGAGAGCTCATATAACACGTCTGAATCTGTAAACACAAAGAAAATGTTTTGAATATGCACAACTGCTAATACTGTGTCTCCAAGTAATTTCATTTTTTAACCAGAATTAACCAAATTTGCTGTAAGAACAAAAATTCTCCTTTTTTTGTTCCACAAAAACACATAATGCACACAGTTTCGGAGTGATATTAAGGTGAGTGGATAATCAAAGTGTGTTGATTTTGTGTAAACTATCCATTGAATTGTGAGAGTGATAGTTTATTTTTACCTGTGGGCCAAGGTTGAGGTAGCTATCTATGGAGAGCACAGGGTTTGCGCTGTTGCAGAGGGCCAGAGGAAAGAGACGGTGGCTACAGGACTGCAGAAACTTCTCCAGCAGGAACTGAGCTGGTGCTGACAGCAGTGTTTGTTCACTGTCCGGAGCGCAAACATACTGAGACGCACACACACGCACTGGGGTCTCTATCCTCTGCAGAGCAAAAGAGAAAGAGGCAAAAAAAATCATTAAAGAATCTTTAATATAGTTTAGTCCACATGTTTGGGGTTGGTAAGATTTTTTTTAAATATGTTTAAAAAAAGTATTTTATGCTCACTAAGGCTGCATTTATTTGTTTAAAATCACATGTGAACTGTTTTCTATGTGAATATATTGTAAAATGCAATGTATTGCTGTGATCAAAGCTGAATTTTTTTTAGCATCATTACTCCAGTCGTCAAACAATCCTTCAGAAATCATTCTAACACGCTGATTTCCTACTTGAGAAACATTTATTATCATTATCAATGTTGAAAATAGTTATGCTGCTTAATATTTTGGTGGAGACTGTGATATTTTCTTTTTAATTCAAGAAAGCAGCGTCTATTTGAAATTTGACTTTTGTAACAACACAAACATGTTTACTGTCAAGTTTGATTTAATTTAGTGCGTCCTTGCTGAATAAAGTTATTAATTGCTTGAATTAAACCTTACTGACGCCAAACTTTTGAATGGTAGTGTAAAATAACACATTATATTGATTTACTGTATATCTATTTTAATTATAGAAACTGAACAAATGCAGGCATACATTGTAAATGTACATTTTAGGATGATATAAGTCAATGTTTAAAGGTGAAGTTCACTTCCAGAACCAAAATTGACAGATAATGTACTTACTCCCTTGTCATCCAAGATGTTCATGCCTTTCCTTCTTCTGTTGTAAAGAAATTATATTTTTGAGGAAAACATTTCAGGATTTCTCTCCATATAATGGACTTCTATGGTGCCCCGAGATTGAACTTCCAAAATGCAGTTTAAATGCGGCTTCAAAGGGCTCTAATTTTCTAAAAACAACTGACAATTTATATACTTTTTAACTTCAAATGCTTGTCTTGTCTAGCTCTGCGTACTCTGGTTTCATAGATAGTTTCATTTCATTTTCTTCTCCAACTTCAAAATCGTCCTACATCACAATTTTACCTTTTTGCGTAAAGGGTGTTTAATCTTCTTTGCACGTTCACTTTGTAAACACTGGGTCGGTACTTCTGCAGCGATGTAGGTTGATTTTGAAGTTGGAGGAGAAAATGAGATGGGAGTTTTTCAACATAACTTAACTGTCATGAACTGGAGTCCACACGGAGCTAGACAAGACAAGCATTTAAGGTTAAAAAGTATATAAAAGTAGTCAATTGTTTTTAGAAAATAACCAATTGTTTCGCTAGATAAGACCCTTTTTGCTCGGCTGGGATCATTAAGAGCCCTTTGAAGCTGCATTTAAACTGCATTTTGGAAGTTCAAACTTGGGGCACCATAGAAGTCCACTATATGGAGAAAAATCCTGAAATGTTTTCCTCAAAAAACACAATTCCTTACGACTGAAGAAAGAAAGACATGAACATCTTGGATGACAAGGGGGTGAGTAAATTATCTGTAAAGTTCTGTTTTGGAAGTGAACTACTCCTTTAAGTCAGTAAGAGTTGAGAGAATTGCTTTAAAAATGCAAGAAATGTTCAAAATGCCACCATCAAAATGACTGGTTTGATAGCGCCCACTAGTGAATGTACAACCTAATTGCAGTTACCATTAACTCCATCCTAACAAACTAATATTAGTGTTTGGCTGTAATCAAACTTTGAAGCAGGCCTTTCAGATCTGAAAGGGGCATTATGAAGCTCACCATGAGTTTGGGCTTGATGAGGAAGTCTTTATGTCCTCCGATGGGGATGTGTTTCTTCATGATGCTGAAGTGATTGAACCGACAGAGCAGAAGGCCACTGCTGTTCGCCCTCAGGTTAAAGTCCACTTCTTCACATGTGAACCTACACACACATTTATACTGTTAGACACCTTAAAAAAGCCACACATGAGAGCCTGAACCACAAAACCAGTCATAAGGGTTCATTTTGTGAAACTGAGATGTATACATAATCTAAAAGCTGAATACTTAAGCTTTCCATTAATGAATAGTTTGAGAATCTGGAATCTGAGGGTGCAAAAAAATCGAAATATTGAGAAAATCACCTTTAAAGTTGTCCAAATGAAGTTCTCAGCAACGCATATTACTAATCAAAAATTAAGTTTTGATATATTTATAGTAGGACATTTACAAAATATCTTCATGGAATGTGATCTTTACTTAATATCATAATGATTTTTGGCATAAAAGAAAAATAGATAACTCTGACCCATACAATGAATTGTTGGATATTGCTGCAAGAATACCTGTGCAACTTAAGACTGGTTTTGTGGTCCAGGGTCATGTGCCAGTACTCAAAACCTACACAACTTCTCTCTCAAAGCACAAACGCTCACCGGTTGAGGTCATACTGGACGTTCTGAGTGAGGTCAACGTTCAGCATGATGAGGTCATGGAGGTGACAGCGAGAGAAAGGGCTTGTGGGAGCTTGAGAAGACAATCTACTGTTCCATTTCCGCAGGCCACACATGGCATAAAGAGAGATCTTAGGAGTGGCCTCCATGTGCTGCAGGACACTCTTCAGTGACACATTCATCACCTCACTGAGAGAAAGACAGAGAATCCATGGATGTCAGACAATGAAGACATTCCAACAAATCCGTAGACTGATTCATCCATCATTACATACCTGTTGCCCTCGGGTCCAGGCTGATGGGCGTTCCACAGGACGCAGGAGTCGTCCATCATAACGATGAAGGGCCACACGTCCTGTCGTTTGACGCCCTGCTCCTCTTGCCTGTTCCTCTCCAGCTCCAGGTTGTGGTAGGACAGTTCCTTGATCATGAATCGAGCCGCTCCTGAAACGCCACATCAATACAATTAATCACAACAACTATAGAAGCTTGTTTCCGGCATTGATTAATAAAGAAAAAAACAAAAAAAAAACAGTCTTAAGTTGCACGGGTACATTTGCAGCAATAGCCAAAAATACATTGTATGGGTCAAAATCATTAGAATGTTAAGTAAAGATCATGTTCCATGAAGATATTTTGCAAATTTCCTACCGTAAATATATCAAAACTTAATTTTTGATTAGTAATATGCATTGCAAAGAACTTCATTTGGACAAATTTAAAGGCGATTTTTTCAATAATTGGATTTTTTTACACTCTTAGATTCCAGATTTTATCTCGGCCAAATATTGTCCTATCTTAACAAACTATACATCGATGGAAAGCTTATTTATTCAGCAAATGTGAGAAATGAACATGCAACTGCGAGTTATAAAATCTGATTCTGAGGAAAATAAATTTCTTATAACTGCAAGTTTATACCTCACAATTCTGGGAAAAGAAGTCAAAATTGCAGGATATAAACTCACAACTGCAATAATAAAGTCAGAAATGTGATAAATAAGCATGCAATTGCAAGAAATTTTGAATTTTTAGTTTCTATCATGGAGTTCTAACTTCTAACTTTTATATCATTTAGTTATATATTTTTCCTGCAATTGAATAAAAAGTCACAATTATTCTTAGTATTTTTAGGGTTTTTACTCAAAACAGGCTTCCATAAGGACCTGTGTGTGTAACAAGGTAAATTTTCCAATACAAAAAACATTAATATTACACTAGATTATGCATGCAAAAAAAACAACAACTGAAAAACCAACAATTACTGTCATGCAATGGCTGATACAAACAAATGTGGATTATAAAATAGTGTATTATTTTATCTAAATAAATTAAATAAACCATAATCATTTTAATTAATCATTAAATTTGTAGCATTTTTATTTACTCTTTAAAAGTACTTTAAATAGCTAAAAGTAAAAAAAAAAAAAGCAACATTATCTATTAATATTATCGGGATAATCTTGAAACCTACTGTGCCAGCTGAAGAACTTTCATAAACACCATTAGACTATTGCTGAGTTTTTTTTTCAATCACAGTAATGAATACGCATTATTGTTTCTCATTTCGGGCCAACACTCACCCACTCCTGAGTTGTTGAACATGGCGGGCAGCACCAGAAGGATGTGGTTGGGCCAGTATTTCCTGTAGAGAGGCATTTCATACTGCTTGACCACCAAAATGTGCAGGTGCTCGGCTCCCTCTATGGCGTGGTAGATGTTGAGCAGGCCGTGCTCCTGACGGCCCGTGGTGGGTGTGAAGATGGGACTTTTCAGCAGGGCGGGCTCCTGAGTCAGCAAACACAGAGGAACACAGTCACTTTAAGGCAGCTTTAAGACAACTTGTGCAATATGGCCAGAAAACATAATGTAAAAAACACGAGCGATGACTCAGCAACCAACAGCACTTTTTGCATTGCTCAGGCATCCAGGTGCTCCTTACATCAGAATGCATCTCTATATTTATTTTCACAGTATTTGCTCACAACTCAGCACTTCAGTGCAATTTTCACGTGGAATCATGTACTTGTACATTTTTTTTTCTTTTCTTCTTTTTTGTGGGTGTGTATATGTATATCTGATGCTTTGTTTTTGATTTTAGGGTGATTTTTTTATTACATTCTGTCAAGGATATATAGCAAAAATAGACTTTTGGCTAATTTTGGCACACTTACAGCCGTGTTTATTAATGTGCATTGCCTTTGTAAACAAATGAACTATAACTAATGATTTTGAGACCCATCTTTTCACACTGAGAACAACTGAGGGACTCATATGCAACTATTACAGAAGGTTCAAATGCTCACTGATGCTCCAGAAGGAAAAAACATGCACTAAGAACCAGCGGGTGAAAACTTTTGGAAAAGGAGATGTGTGCATTTTTCTTATTTTGCCTAAATATCTTTTTTTTTTCATTTAGTACTGCCCTTCAGAGGCTACAGAAGATACTTACATGTTTCCCAGAAGACAAAATAAGTTAAATCTACTCTGATCTTCAAATTTAAATAGTTTTCACCCCGGCTCTTAATGCATGGTTTTCCTATAACCTTCTGTTATAGTTGGATATGAGTCCCTCAGTTGTCCTCAGTGTAAAAATATGCATCTACAAATGATACAGTCATTGTTTGAAAGTGTTCAAATACACAAAAATGCTGGAAAACCAAAGAATTTGTGGGACCTGAAAGATTTTTCTGAAGAACAGCAGGCAGTCTAACTGTTCAGGACAAACAAGGGGAAAAAAAACACGACATGACATGACCATCTTACAAAAAAGCTCCTTTTTAATAAGTGTGTCACTCGCCTTGTCTGAGATCAGTGGGAGCCGCATGCTCTCTAAATGACTGCCCTGCTGGCTAAACACAAAATGAGGCTCTTTGGCTTTAGGAATAATAAAGTGCAGCTGGACTTCCTCTCCCAGCATGGATGAGCAGAACGTGAAGGCATGGAAGGTGCAGTCGGAAAGCTAGAATAAAACACACAGAACATCTTACAACAGCTGTATACCTTTCGAAACATGCTAGTATTTATGTTTGAGGTGTTTTGAAATAATATAATTTAAAAATCCTCACCTGAGCAGCAGGAGCAGGTTCGCTGTAATGGTGGCACTGCTCACAGTGGTGAAATGCATTGTGGGCCGCAAACAGGCTGAGTCTAACAGACACAGTGTTTCTCTTCGGGGGCTCCCCTTCTGTCTCTAGTTTTTCTGTTTTAACCCCTGTGTTTCGTGCGAGGATGCAAAACAACACATGAGCATACCTGCTTTTTTTTTTCAAGTTGGTTTGAAACAAAGCACACCATAATAAAAGAGCAGTTCAATACCGTTCAGCGACTTTGGCATTTTGTCTGCATACACTGGACTCGCGTATCTGAACTTGGGGTCATGGGGGTAGAGGTCAAAGGGCAGTTTGCGGACGTCCTCCACGTCAGGCCACTGCGGCCCACTGGCAGCGGGAACCTTTGATTTGTCTTGCAAGTCTGGAGAGTTAAATT
The DNA here is from genome assembly GCF_049309525.1 of Garra rufa. Lineage (NCBI taxonomy): Eukaryota > Metazoa > Chordata > Actinopteri > Cypriniformes > Cyprinidae > Garra > Garra rufa. Next base: position 45,085,521 of record NC_133370.1, read on the forward strand.
CAAGGGCATTTAAAAAAGGTCAAGGGTAGGATCATTGAGTGAAGTATAATGGTGATTGCTTTCTTACCCTCCTCCAGCTCTTCTTCATCATACACATCCACCTCTAGAAGACGAATCAGCATACGGAACAAGATTCGCAGAAACTGCAGATAGGCACCTGTTTTTCCAACCTTTAACAGAGCCACAATGAGTCACAATAAAAATATATATTTTTGGTATATTTACATTAGTTCTTAATATTTTAATACTTAATGTTTAAAATACTTTTGAATATTATATAAATATTTTATGTGACATTTTATATTGTACATATATTGTTTTTTTAATATATGTAAAATACATTTATATATTTTGCGTATTTCAACTATATTCTCTGTATTTTAACTATTTCTTCACATATGATTTTTACTAATATTTTTGCACATTTTGTGTATTTCAATGGTTTTGAATGCTAAAATCTTTTTGTTTTGATTATTGTTTTTGTACATTTTAACTGTTTAAATATTTAATTGTATACATATTTTGTGCAACATTTTATATTGTAAGTATATTGTATTTTTTATTATATTTAAAATACATTTGTATATTTTGTGTATTTCAACTGTATATTCTCTTTTTTCACATTCACTTTGTACAAATATTTGTGCACATTTTATGTACTTTAATGCTTAGATTTTTTTTAGAAATATATTATTTTAACTATGAATTCTGTATATTTTAACTATCCATTTAATATGATTTTTTTTGCCCATTACATATTCTGTATATATTTTATTTATGTATTTTATTTTTATATTTAATATATATAATACAACATATATTTTTCAATATTTAATAATTTTTTGTATAATTGTGTATTTAAACTATACATTTTAAACAATTTAACTTTTTTTATATATATATTCAATTATTTAAATATAATATCTGTATAATTTCTGTACTTCAACTGTGCAATCGGTATATTTACCCATATTATTCTAAACATTTTTGTATAATTTGACATGTCTATTTCATATTGTTTTTATCCAATTTATACAATATTAATTTGTTATATTTTTTTTACATTTTTTATTTATATTTTGAACAGATATATCAGTCTGGTATAAAAATGAAAATTAATGTCAAATGCTTTTAAATTATTTTTTCGACAAATGGCTTTTGAAAATGACTGATACCGATAACCATAAAAATGCTTGATATCATCCATCAAGCCCTAATTTAGCTACTCCTCACCTGTGGTGGTCCACTCAACAGCAGTCTTCTGGGATGGGGCGCAGCCGGCCCATCGTAATCCGCATGGTGCTGTCTGGCCGTAGTCCACTGGCGATAGTACAGGGACTGCTCTGCTCCTCCATTAGCATGAGGAACCGGTGGTCTGAGTGGGCTGCTCCAGGCCACATCTGCGTGAGGCAGCAGAGACGCTGAACTTGGCTGACCCAGCGTCTCAGGGGCCAGCAGGGCATACGCCGCCCGGGACAGCACCGCCGTCCGGGGGAAGACCTGCGTTCTGTTACATTCACGTGGAGCCTGGGTGGACTGGCTCGGCCTTTGAGCTCCTGGAGAGGAGGACGAAGAGGAGGATGAGGAGGCAGAGGAGAACGAGGACGTCGTGGAAGAAGAAGCAGCCTGGGAGTCACACTCCTGTTTGAAGCGAATGGGAGACGAGCAAGAGTCCATTATATTTCTGCTGCTGGACGGGTCACTGTGTGAGGATGGTTTGTCCGGTGCACTTGAAGAACTGACGCCATTTTCGGTGGTGGAGCCTGAAAGATAATTAAAATGACTGACATTAGATCATGTGAACACACCAGACAAGAATCAGGCTGAGGTTGTGTTCAGTGTCCCTCACCTGAGGTCCTGGTAGCAGCGCTGGCGTTGCTGGGTGGTCTCTCCAGCTCCATCTGGAGCTCGTCGTGGTCTGCCGTTTCGCCTGAGCTCCTCTCGTCATCTGTTGGTTTTTCTTCTCTACCTGCTGAGGTTTTTGCCTCAGGTATTACTCTACGTGTCACATAAGAGCAGGCCAAACCCACTTCCTGTTCCAGTGCTGTACGTGTCAGGTAGCTGGAGTCGATCAGCCGCAAGTCACAGTACTTCAACGACCTGAATGAAATCACACACAAACACACTTAGTCTGGTGTCCCTTCAGAAGTCAAAAATACTGTTGATTTTAGTTTATGCAACAGATTTTATTTGACCTTTTGAATAGTGCATAGTTTTTAAAATAAGACAATCATGAACTGTTTTAAAATAATGCAACTGGAGAGTTAAAATAATACATGTACATAAGGAAGATTTTAGACCTGTAGCTGTAATAACTGTAGTAACCACAATGTGGTACTCTTTAACAAAAATAAAAGAAAGAGGAAAACAACAGATGTTGGTCACTGTGCAGCATTTTAATTTACAAGGTCATCATATAATGTCAGATAATTAACATCTGTCTTATATTGAAATATTATCATGTATAACTTCAGGTTTGATTTCAAGTAGAGGTTTGTCATTAAAGACAATACATTATTATTATTGTTAGTAGTAGTATTAGTAGTAGTAGTAGTATTAATTCTAAAAATAAATATTTTTACTTATATTACACCAATTTAATGAATAACTAAAAAAATAAAAACAATATATATTTATACTACACAGTTTAAATTGCTTACCAAGGCTGCATTTAGTTGGTCAAAAATACTTAAAAAAATAGTGTATATAATTATTACAATTTAAAATAATTGTTTTCTACTTAAATATTATTTAAATTTTTGTTTATTCCTGTGATGCTAAGCTGAATATTTATATATAAGCTATAGAAAATAATTAAGAGACCACTTGAACATACTTATGATTTACAGTTACGTTTTTGAGTAAAGCTTAATTTTTGTCTTATTCTGTAAACTGCTATAAACAATACTATTAAAAATGTCATGCATAAAATGACAACTGGTCAAAATAACAAACCAGACGACATGCTTTCAGACATTTATATTAATTTTTAGACAACACAATACCAATGTTTTAACGTCAGAAAATAAATCAATATTTGGAGGAATAACCCTGATTTTTAATCACAACATTTTAAGCAATTGTCATTTTCTTGAAGAAAAAAAAAAAAAAAAAAAAAGGTCCAAATGACAGTATTTGTGACCCTGGACCACAAAACCAGTCACAAGGGTCATTTCTTGTAAATTGCTGAATAAATAAGCTTTGCATGTTTTTTTAGGTTAGGACAATATTGAAAATGTGGAATCTGAGGGAGCAAAAAAACCTAAATATTGAGAAAATCACCTTTAAAGTTGTCCAAATTAAGTTCTTAGCAACACATGTTACTAAGCAAAAATTAGGTTTTAATACAGTTATGGCAGGAAATTTAGAAAATATCTTTACTAAATACCCTAATGATTTTTGACATAAAAGAATTTTTTTTAATTTTGACCCATACAATGTATTTTTGGCTATTGCTACAAATATACCCATGCAATTTATGACTGGTTTTGTGGTCCATGGTCACAATTTTTATTTGAAATTTAAAAGAAATGTTATCAGACCTTCTCAATATTAAGATCTTACTCAATCCCACACCTAGCAAATATGTAAAGAACAACATCTCATGCAGTACCTCGGGAATGTCTCTCCTAGAGGATCTTTTCCTGTGAGGATGACGATGCATGGAAGTCCTTCCAGATCTTCATAGGTATGTGGGACCCATTCTTCATTCTTACAGCCTCTCCAAGCCTGAAATACATAGATTGTTTAATCCAAGTTTATTTTAAGGATTACATATTCACGAGGGGATCTGGTTCTTACCCGCAGACGGGCACAGAAGTGAACCGGCAGGCTGATCTCAGCAGCAGGGCTTCCCAGCAGCACAGCGAAGCGGTACTGCAGTCCCAGCTTATCCCGGGCCTCCTCCAGCCGTTCCTGTGCCAGCCGTGCCAGCTGCAGCGAGGGCACACGCACTAGCAGCATGTGCCCGCACCCGTGTCTGCTGCGCCCCGGCACGCTCAAGAGATCCTCCACCATGGCGAGGGTCTGAGGGGTTACGTGATCTCGCAGCGAGGGGGCCGCCGTGAGGGCCATCAGGGCCTCTGTGTACTGCTGTATCAACAGATAGCTGCGGATCACCATGCTGTGCAAATGCGGGTGCCTGAAATCATGGAGTAAGACACAACGAGAGATATAAACGGAAAGACACATGCATAACACATGCATATGGTTTGAAATGCACATTTAGACAGAGTCTAAGACAGGTTTATTAGAGTTAACTAAAATAAAACCATAAAAAAAAATATTTGATGTACTAAAATAACTTAAACTAAACCCGAAATAAAAAATAATAAAACATATTCAAAGACTCATTTTAAAAATAAGGAGAAATTAGATTAAATAAAAACGACAAAAACATAAAATAAAAAAATTACTTAAAAAATTAAAACATTATTAAAAAAATTAAACAAAAATATATTATTTATTAATTTATTATATATATATATATATATATATTATAGAAAAATTATAATACATATTTAAAGACATAAAAAAAGACAAATTAGATTAAATACAAATGACAAATATGAAGAATAAAAAAAAAAACGCATACGAAAATTTCAGACTCAAGTGTGCAATGACCTTTAAAAAAAGAAGGTAATTTGCTTTAAATCCTCATTTTGTTCTTGTATTTTTATCTTAGAAGTGCATTCTGAGTAAATATGAAAATGTGACTGACCTCTCCAGCAGGGTTTTAACCATCCGCTCAAAGGCGTCATCACATCGGAGGATTGGACTCGCTACTCCCCACTGCAGGGACTGGCTGTAGTCCTTCAACCCAAAGTAGACCAGGTCCTTAGAAGAAGCCTCAGCCTGCTGTTATATAAAAAAAAATATATATATATATTTTACTTCACTGAGAAAAAACACTCTTCTGTTCTCTTTTTACTTCATTAAGCTCTTGCCTGAAAATGCTTTTAGTGTTTCTATAAACACATCTATGTCCTTACAGATGAACAATAATGCAAGCATTAATGGCATTAATATCATACCGCAGTGTGTTAAAAATGTGATTTGTTAACCGTTTGTGTGAATTTTGATTGAAACCGCTGCAGTAAAGATTTTTTAACAGTTATAAACTTCCTGAGTTCTAAGCTGAACCACAAAGTACAGAATGTGCTGGAAAGACTTTATTCACAGAGCAATGCAAACATTTAACGCCTAGTACTCTTTGTGAAAACACCCAAAATAGCAAACCAAAAAACTTGAACAATCCAGCATCAAAACCAAGGCTGTAACTACATATTTTAAAATGGCACTAAACATAAAAAAAAAAAAAAAAAACCTGATTAACCACTATTCTGGTGGTTCTGAGTGCTTTGGTCGAAATAGGAGACGTACAATAAAACTGCATAAAAGGAACATGAGAAAACTCAAAGAAAATCTTCAAGATAATTAAATTTCACATTGCATTGTTAAATGTTGCCTTTAGACAGTTAGCCGCTAAGTTTGTGCATGAAATGTGTGTTTATGTACATTACCACTGAAAAAGTATGGGACTGGAAAGATTATTTTAATGTTTTTAAAACACTGACCAACTCAACATTTATTTGTTAAAAAATACAGTAAAAACAGTAATATTCTGAAATAGTATTACAATTCAAAATAACTGGGTTCTATTTTAAAATATTTTAAATTGCAATGCATTTCTTTGATGCAAAGCTGAATTTTCAGCATCATTACTTTAGAAATCCTTCAGAAATCATTCTAACATGTTGATTTTGCTACTCAAGAAGCATTATCAGTATTGAAAAAAGTGCTACTGATGAATACAAAGTTCAAAAGAACTGCATTTATCTGAAAAAGAAATATAGTCACTTTTGATCAATTTAATGCAAGCCTGCTGAATGAAAGTATGCTTTTTTAAAATATTTTTAGCAGAAGTGTACGCATATGCACATAAAATGCTTGTCAATCATCTCATTTAGCTGAAGTCTTATCTGTCTGCCATAAATTCCTTTACAGTTCTTCTCGGGGTCAGTGAAACTCACCAGGTTCTCAGTGTTGGGCCAGTGCACTTCATTCTGGGTACTGATGCGTGACTGGCGGCTCTGCAGGGTGAATGGGAAGCAGCTGACCTGCAGAACCAGCAAGTTTATTGCTTCCAGAACCTCCGGACAGTTCACCACGCGGTCGGCCAATCCCTGCAACTCCCCGTGACAAACGGACCCTGACAGAGCACTGACGGAGAGAGAGAATAAAGACAAGATGTCTTGGCACTGACGTTTCTGACAGATCCTAATACAAACCAAACATGGCTGTGTCTCTTACCTGGTCAGGTCGACGTGAGAGTTGTCGTGAATGAGGACGAAGAGTGTATAAGGGTTATGCTTTACTTTCCTCATGAAAGCCTCCATTTTTGTGTGGACCTCCGCGTCCAGACGCACCACGTATTTGTCAGACTTCTGCAGGGCTAATGAGGCGTCCTCTATACCTAGATCTATCAGGACGCCTAGCAAAGACATGAGGACAAAAACGTTAAATATTACTACAATGAATCTCTCGTTACATTTAAATTCTGTCATTTACTCACCCTCATGTTGTTCCAAATCTGTTACATACACTTGATTCTTAATACTGTGCTGTTACCTGACTGATCCACAGCTGTGTTTTTTTGTTTAGTGATAGTAGTTCATGAGTACCTTTTTGTTTGTCCTGAACAGTTAAACTGCCTGCTGTTCTTCAGCATTTTTGTGTATTTGAACCATTTCCAACAATGACTGTGTGATTTGGGGATGCATCGTTTCACACGGAGGACAACTGAGGGACTCATATGCAACTATTACAAAAGGTTCAAATGCTTACTGATGCTTCAGAAGGAAAAACGATGCATTTAGAGCCGGGGTTAAAAAAGGATCTTCATTCTGTTCAAAAGTTTTCACCCCTGGTTTCTAACACATGCTTTTTCCTTCTGGAACATCAGTGAGCATTTGATTCTTCTGTAATAGTTGCATATGTGTCCCTCAGTTGACCTCAGTGTGAAATGAAGGATCTCAAAATCATACAGTCATTGTTGGAAACAGGTCAAATACACAAAAACGCTAAAAAACTAAAGAGTTTGTGGGACCTGAAGGATTTTTCTGAGGAACAGCAGGCAGTTTAACTGTTCAGGACAAACAAGGGACTCATAAACAACTATCACTAAACAAACAAACAAACAAACAAACAAAGTATTAAGAATCAAATGTATGTAAACTTTTAAAAAGGGGAATGTTTATAAATTCAGCTATTATTTTGTCTTGTGGACTACATGCAGACATCTTTTATGTCAAATCTCTTATTCAGGTCAGTACTAAATAAAAAATAACATGCATTTGGTATGATCCCTCTTTTTTTGGTATAATAATTAACATTTGTAAACTTTTGACCTCAACTGTGTCTTCTTTTGTTTTCAAGAAGAAAGAAAGTCATACAGATTTAGAACAACTTGAGTGCAAATGATGACAGAATTTTCATTGGTCAACTATCTGTTTAACTGTCCCGGCAAGAAAATTTTGTGTAAATAATTTTTGTCAGTTTCTTAAAACAGTGGGCAAAACCAGTGGAATATTAGTTGAAAACGGCAGCATCATCTCTACTGTTGTGACGTACCTGATTGTCGTATTCGCTGGACTGTTTGGTGAACCAGAACGTGGGATGGCGGTACCAGAATCAGGAAGTCTACTTTACAGAAGCGGCCCAGATCTAAACTCTGGCTCCCTGAGTCTGCGATAGCGCACACCTGTGATAAAAGGCTGCGTGCAACGCTCAGCTGAGGTGGGTGTATCTGAAAGCCATCACTCAGCAGATCTGTAACATATCAAAATTCGTTTAGCATTTTCAAGTGCCAAATATAAGAGTTTAAGACAGAGGTTCTCAACTCTGGCCCTCGAGGTCCACTTTCCTGCAGAGTTTACGTCCAACCTTGATCAAACTCACCTGCCTGTAACTTTCAAGTAATAATGAAGAGCTTGATTAGCTTGTTCAGGTGTGTTTGATTAGGGTTGGAGCTAAACTCTGCAGGAAAATGGACCTTGAGGGCCAGAGTTGAGAACTCCTGGTTTAAGACATACAGAGAGAGCAAAACCTCACCTGGCCCTGATTCTGGTACCATGGCTGCGGCCTCTTGGGAGTGGATGTATTCGGTAAGATGTCCCTGAAAGGGCTGAACCACACGGTCTTTGCGTTTACGCTGGTACCGAACAAGCTGTTTGTCCATGTTGTCTCCTGTAGCACCACAATCAGTTTGAAATTAATAATGGAGACACAAAAGTATCTGAAAAGCTGAATAGTATCTTTGAAAGAATGCAACACTTTTATTCAGCAAGGTCACATTACGTCTTCACGACACCTCTTGACTGGCAAGACGGCTGCGAGCGGAAACTCAAACAGTGAAAGTGAGTTGTTCAAAACCTTTCTTTTTAGTAAACTCTGTGTACACAAACAATGTTCTCAATGCTGGAGTTCATGTGTAGAGACCCAGGCGATACTTCGAGCAAAGTTTCATGGTGTGTCGAGCCTTCTTAGTGTTGTAAAAATATTGATTTTGATGCGCTCAAAGTTATGCCCCTTGTATTCACCGGCCATTGACCACAAAACGAAATCACGGTCAATATCAAAAACGGCTTGTTTGTCGTAATTATGCTTTTAGGTATAAGTTTGTCTCGTTTACAGTAAAAAAAAAAACAGCTCAGGTGGCATTTTGGCAATAGTTATCCTTTAAGACTGTTTTCAAAGCTGATAATAATAAAAAGTGCTTTTCTGAGCAACAAATCAGCATATTAGAATGACTGGAGTAATGATGCTGAAAATTTGGTTTTGCCATCACAGGAATAAATTAGATTTTAAAATATATTACCATAGAAAAGTTTGTAATAATATTTCACAATATTACTGTTTTACTTTATATCTGATATAAAATGCAGCCTTGCATCCTTTAATGTTTAAAACATTAAAAAACTAATCAACCACCAACTTTTAAACAGTAAATGTACAACTGATTCAGTCAATGTCACTGCGCAATACAAATTGATATATAAAATATACATTTTAAACAGTGTTGCCTAGAAACTATTCTTTTAGGATTGTGCTCTCAGATACATTTTAGATTAGTTTAGATTGTAATAATATTTCACAATATTACTCTTATTACTGTATTTTTGATCAAATAGATTTAACCATGGTGAGTATAAGAAATGTTTTTTAAAAATCTGTTGGACAACAAACTTTTGAATAGTATATATACATTTTAAAAGTCACTGTGCAATTAAAAAGAAAGGTTTTCGGCTTAACTATTTTAACAGTGTGGTCTGGAAACATAAACTGTCAAAATTACTTCCTAAAATCACCAAAGAAGGCGCATTGACCACACTAATCTACTCCACCTTGCAATGTGTGCCTCATTTGTGTATTTGGCCCCAAAACTGCTTCTTACATCTATATTCTTAAATTGTTTTCTAATTAAAAATCCCTTAATTCACAAAAAAGTTTTAAAGCTCAGTTGAGGTGTTTTTTGACTTGCGAAAAAGGGTTAATGCAAATCATGAAAACACATTTGCCAAATAAATTCCTCTATATGCATTATATTTTGTGCTATGGGATGGCAAAACCTGACTAACCAATGCACTAACCAATAGCCCGATCACCATCCACAGCATTTGAAATTCCCAAGCAAAGTCATCAAAGTATTTCTGTATAATTGCCTAATTAATTGTATTACATGAATGCATTCCCAAACAGCAGACATCCACGTCCCAAAGCAGCAACCATGTTTATTGGCACAAGTAATTTATTACATTTAAAAATCAGTATAATCAGTGCTTCTCCTACTTTTCTTAGTGATATATAGACCAGTTTTTCTCTGACTTGGACGGAAACAGTGCTTATTCACATATGTTTTACACAACCTTTAAATTTGCAACTTTGAATGGAAACCTGAATAATGATAAATCGATAAAACGTATCATTGGACCCACTGCATCTTTGCACTAAGACTCACCTAAAGAGGTGCTCTGGAAGTGCGAGGCGAGCACACTAACTTTCCCGGTGATGAGCTCATAGCTGATCTCCTTCAGAAACTCATTGGTAGTGAGCATGCTCTCCGCCAAGGCTCTTGACTGATATTTACCTGAGAAAACAACAGCACAAGTTCAAATATAAGACAATGACAAACCTTGTTCAAAAACCTTTCAACTTTATTAAGTCTTAATAAGCCAATAATGTGACTTCAGACTCCATGGCACTCTTATAGCATGGGAATGGATTAAAATGAGACTTTGAACTAAGAAAGAAGTCATTGAGAGCAGCAGAACATACCCAACACCAGCACACAGAACTCATTAGTTCCACTTTTGGAGGTGCAGATGATGAGCACATAGTTGGGCAGACACTGCTGCTGCTGCGGTAGTGTTTCACTCAGTGAGCGCAGAGACTCGGAGATGCCCTCGCCCAGAGAGCCGTGGCTGACCAGCACCTGAACACAGCCGCCTGACACACTGGCCTCCATTCGGGCTAACCAGGGCAGCTGGGCGGGGGACACAGGAGGGCCGGTCGGACCGCACAGCATGGCCTTTAATACGATCTGCTCAAACTCTTCCCGTAACGGGATCTGCTCTGTACCTGCATTATAAGATTGCACTATGAAGCAAGCACTCATTGCACTTGCATAATACTTGATCTAGATGCATTTGAACGAGATATTTAACATATGTGCACTCTTATGCATATGTTGCAAGTGTGCAAATATATTCATGTTATTCATGCATTAGAACTTGCATTAAAATGCTTTGTATGTCAGTGTTATTTACCTAGGCGAGCGAGGTATTGCAGTGTGAGCAGTATCATGGTCTCTGTGGTGAGTAACTGGCTTGCTGACATGCCCAGACTGGTGAGGGTCTTTTCATTGAGCTCTCGGCCCTTATAGCAGCTCACCAGCAGGGGGCTCACCACCAGATCACCCACATTGCCAAAGAAGTAAGGTAAAGTGCCTTGACCTGGAGAGGAAATTCAAACAAACATGTTCAAACACACATCCAGACACTTAAAGACGGATTTAATCAAGAGATCTGGTTTTATTGTGTATTGTGACAAACTTATTTCTGTACAATTGACCTGGGTGTTAAAACATTATAGGTTTTATAGTGTTATATTATATTTTATTGTTTTTTATGCATGTTCCAAATTTGATTGGTTTAAAAAATGTATTGTAATAACTCTAAGAAAAAATAAAGATATAGATATAGATATAGATGAATGTTAAAAAAAATGCTGATTTATTATAAATATTGGAAACCTTTTTTTGGAACCTGTGATATTATTTTCAGGATTCTTTGATGAATAAAAAGTTAAAAAGAACAGCATTTATTTAAAATAGATTTTTTTTTGTAACAATATACACTACTGTTCAAAACTTTGGGGTCAGTTAAATGTTTTCTTTCTTTTTTAAAAAGAAATTAATACTTTAATTCAGCATAGATGTGTTACATTAATACAAAGTCATATACATTATATTGCTAGAAAAGATTTTTATATTGAAATACTTTTTATTCATCCAAAAAAATCCTGAAAAAACATCACAGGTTCTAAAAAAATATAAAGCATCACAACTGTTTCCAGCATTGATAATAAATCTGCATTTTAGAGTGATTTCTGAAGGATCGTGTGATGCTGAGGACTGGGGTAATGATGCTGAAAATTCAGCTTTGCATCACAGGAATAAATTATATTTATAATATAAAACTGGTATTTTAAATTGCAATAATATTTCACAATATTACAGTTTTTTTCTGTATTTTTGATGACTTCTTAAAAAATAAAATAAAATCGTACTGGTCCCAAACTTTTGAACAGTACTGTACATAATTAAATGAGTAATAAAAAAATAATATATATTTGACCCTGGATAACAAAACCAGTCATAAATAGTCAGGTATATTTGTTGTAATAGCCAGCTATACATTGCATGGGTCAAAATTATAGATTATTATTATAAGTAAAAATCATGTTCCATGAAGAAATTTTGTAAATTTCCAACCATAAACATATTAAAACTAGTGGTGGGCCATTATCGGCGTTAACGTGCTGCGTTAACGTGAGACTCTTATTGGGCGATAAAAAAAATATCGCCGTTAATCTGTTCTCAAAGTTGGGTTGGGAGCTGGGTCTAAACTACGCAAGATATGATGACTTTCACCTTGATATTTTAGCGCGGATGACGTATACCTAGTCGAATTGCACTGTAGGAGGCGAGAACGAGTCTTCAACTTCTGTGAAATTACCACATCAAATGAGACGTGCAAACATGGATGCAGCTATGAAGCCGCTTCAGGGCAGGTGCGTTGCTAGACCCTTTTTACTGGGGCACGTGCCCCAGTGAAAATATGCTGTGCCCCAGTAAAATCTGTTTGAGTTATAATTTACTTTGATAATCCCGAAATAAAGACATTAAACTATATGCAACAACAGAATTGACGCTTCTAAAAGCAACGCAGTTTAATGGAAGACTATGCACGCAGAAATCCATGCCCGTGCGCATTGCCGTTAAATACACAGACGTGCAGCCTTTTGCGCAGAAGTACTTGGTTACACAAGTTTGTATAGGTAATTATGTTGTAAATGCAATTGTCAAGCAGTTTGTGATGCATTTTGGAAACAGGAGATGAGCGCCTGGTCTAATGCGCCACCTGGCCCGTTCTCGAAGACTTACTTTTAGTCATTATTTGGGTAGCACACATATTCTGAATGCCTTCAGCAGAATTCAAATTAGCCATTTTAATCTAGATTAATTCCAAGATTTAATCTAGATTAATCTAGATTAAAAAACTTAATCTATGCCCACCCCTAATTAAAATGTCATTTTTGATTAATAATAGCCCATGCATTGCTAAGAACGGAATTTGGACAACTTCAACGGCGATTTTCTCAATATTTTGAATAGTTGTATCTTGGCTAAGTATTGTCCTATCCTAACAAACCATACATCAGTGGAAGGCTTATTTATTATGACTGGTTTTAATTATATAAATGTGATAAGTATAATTAATAAATATGAAGACTGACCAATGAGAAGGACTGGTCGGACCCCGGAGGAGTTCAGAAGGTTGTCAGGGATGATGACAGTTTCCCCCGCTGTGATTGGTTGGGGTTGTATGACCCCTGACACTGATGGAGGCTGTTGATTGGACAGGGGCAATAAAGAACCTGAAACAAAGGAGCAAAACATTACATGTATGCACTCATTGTCCTCAAACATACAGCATGTGCTGTCAAGCCATTGTGGAAACCTAATAATACTTTGGATGGATCTCTTCAGTCTCTGGCGCTTTGTTACCGTGACACTCCGATCAATGCTGTGGACAATGTACCTAAGCTACAGGATCACAGTGGATGGATCTCCAAGCTCCACTCTTTCAGCTGTTATATGCATAAACCCTCCAAACTGCTGCTAAAAAGATCAGGAGCTACTTTAACATGACCCTTCACCCCTGTTTCTATGAAAACAATGAATAAATCATCCTCGTGGATGGAAAATGTCACGTCCCCTGGTACTTGTTAGAACTAAAGTGAGGTAATCAAATTCATGGCTGTTTTCCGCTCAGGGACATGCATAAACAACCTGGATGAACTGACCGACAGCAGCAGAGAGGAGCACAATAACAAACAACAGGCTGAGGATGATAAAGTCAAACCCACCAGAGCTGCACGTCAGTGGGCGAATGGCTGGCACAGGGACGGCCGTGGCGGGGACGGGAACAAGAGACGTGGGGTGCCAGCTGCGGTGACGCTTTTTAGGTGGACCTGATGACATTGCAGAGGATGCTGCAAAAAAAACAGATGCATGGTGTATTTGATTATGCCTTCTAAGCCTTAATGATATGCATCAGGCAGCATCGTGATTGGCCCGTTTAATGCTTACCTGGACTGTCTCCTGGTTCTGTGGTCCTATTATAGCCATGAGTAGGTGTTGCAAGAGGGTTTGTATGAGGTGGACTTAGTAAAGCGGGCCGTCCATCCATACTTAGACCATTAGTTAGACCGTTTACTCGCAGGGCAGTGGGAACTAAATAACAAAAAATAAGTCTGAAAGTCAATAAAACTGGTGGAGAAACACATTTAAAATGCATTTACCCTGCTGTTCAAAATTTGGGATCAGTAAGATTTTTAATGTCTTTTTAATAAGTTTCTAATGCTCATCAAGGCTGCGTTTATTTGATCAAAAATACTAAAACAACGTTCTTCTTAAAGTGAAAATAAAGACTTTCACTGCTAGAAAAGATTTCTATTTTGAATAAATGCTCTTCTTTTTAACTTTTTATTCATCAAAAAAAATCACAGGTTCCAAATAAATATGAAGCTGATTCCAACATTGATAATAAATCAGGATATTAGAGTGATTTGTGAAGGATCATGTGACACTGAAGACCGGAGTAATGATGCTGAAAATTCAGCTTTGCATCACAGGAATAAATAATATTTTAAAGTACATTAAAACAGAAAACTGGCATTTAAAATTGCAATAATATTTCACAATATTACTGTGTCAAATAAATGCAACAGCCTTCTTTAAAAAACATTAAAAATCGTACTAATCCCAAACTTTTGAACGGTAGTGTATATAATTAAGAGAGCAATAAATTAATAAATAAATAAATAAATAAATAATATATAATATTTGTTCAATATAAATAATACACAGAAAAAAATTATTATTATGAAAAATTATTATGATGCAAATCAACGCTGTTCTATTTTATTATACATTAAAAAATGTAATTTATTTCTGTGAATTTTTTCAGCATCATCACTCCAGTCTTCAGTGTCACACGATCCTTCAGAGTTAATTCTAATATGCTGATTTATAATCAATGTTGAAAACATTTGTGCTGCTTAATTTTTTTCAGGATTCTTTAATGAATAAAATGTTAAAAAGAACAGCATTTATTTAAAATAGAAATATTTTCTAACAATATACACTACTGTTAAAAATTTGGGGTCAGTACATTTTATTCTTTCTTTTTTTGAAAGAAATGAATACTTTTATTCACCAAAAATGTGTTAAATTAATTAAAAAAAATATATTTTAAATAAATGCTATTCTTTTTAACTTGTTATACATCAAAAAATCATCCTGAAAAAACAAAAACAAAAAAACAATTCTAATAATAAATCAGCATTTCAGAATGATGTGGAAATTCACAGGAATAAATTCTATATTTTAAAGTATATATAAAAAAATTATATTGTAATAAAGTTTTGCAGTATTATTTTTTTCTGTATTTTTAATCAAATATATGCAGTCTTGTTGAGCATAAGAGACTTCTTCAAAAAATATTACAAGTCTTACTAATCCCAAACTTTGAATTAGTGTATTTAATCACAAAAAAAACATATTATTCCAATTAAAGACAACTGTTTACTATTTATATATATATTTTAAAATATAATTTATTTCTGTGATGCTAAGCTAAATTTTCAGAATCATTACTCCAGTCCTCAGCATCACATGATTCTTTAGAAATCATTCTAATATGCTGATTTATTTTGTTCACAATTTCTAAAACCCCATGAATACAATAAAATACAATACAATAAAATTTACTCAAGAATTTCCCAAGAACCCTGAGGGGTGTCACGTTTGACACATTAATGGCTAATGTCCACTCTTCTGGTGACAAACTACGCAAACACCCCGACCTACACACAATCGCACACAAATTCAATAGGGAGGAAAGCATTCTTGCTCATTTCTGAAGGAGAAATGGGTCCTGTGGAGCAAGGTTTATTGATTTCCTTTAACTGATGGCGTATTGATAATGAACTGCTGGGCCCCTTTTACATCTAATATTCCTGACACGCACATAAATAGAGCGCATATGTTTTAAACGTCAATCGCAGGGAACTTGAAGCGTGGGCTGACATTAAAACCCTTAATACAGAATTTCTGGTCTTATATTGATGTTTGGAGTGAGTTCATGTGTGTGTGTTTGCAAAATGGGGTTGTGTAAGCAGCCAATACAAATGACCTTCAGAGAAGAGATTCAGTCTATCCTTTTGAGGAGAAAAACAAACAATGAAGCAGCTGATAACATTTGAAACACAAAGTTAACCATAGTTGGTCGGTCATTAATTATCAATCGATCAATTGCAAATACAGTTCAATTTTTATATTTTAATGTTGAATTTTTAGAAATGTACTAACATTTGCATTAAAAACAATGATAAATAAATTTGTATACTATATTCTACAAATAATTTCATAAATGCGAACACATCCTAATTTTAATATTTTACCTTATTTATTTATTGTTGAAAATGTAGCAAAAAATGTATTTATTTTATTGTTTTGAAAACAACATGATTCTATGTATATTATATCAGTAATACTTTACAATGAGGTGTCATTTGTTAACATTGATGTATTACTAACATTAACAAACAATGAGCAATATATTTATTACACTATTTATTATTCTTTGTTAATATTACAGATATTACATATATAATACATATTATTATAAAAATACAGTTGTTAATTGTTTGTTCATGTTAGTTCACCATGCATTAACTAATGTTAATATTTTAATAATGCATTAGTAAATGCTTAACTTAACATTAAGATTAATACATGCTGTAGAATTTTTGTTTATTTTTAGTTCATGTGAACTAATGCAGTTAACTAATAATAAACCTTATTATAAAGTGTTCCAGAAAATATAAATTAAACTACATTTTAATAAAGAAAATTACCTCATGCAACGATTTGAAACATAGAAAAATACCTAACAAAACGTATTTTGTTAAATATTTATTTACCTTTTATGAAAGAAACATTCGCAATTTATTCATTTAAAAATAGAATAATTTTAGTATTTTACCTAATTTTTTTTTTATCAGGAATGTAGAAAAATATTTTTTAAAAAATGCTAAATGAACCCATGATAATAAAATTTCTAAATGATATTTATATGTGACCCTGGAGCACAAAACTAGTCTTAAGTCGCTGGGGTATATTTGTAGCAATAGCCAAAAATACATTGAATGGGTCAAAATTATTGATTTTTCTTTTATGCCAAAAATCATTAGGAAATTAAGTAAAGATCATGTTCCATGAAGATTTTTGGTAAAATTCCTACTATAAATATATCATTATGATATATTTATTATGATATTATCATTATGATTAGTAGTATGCATGTTAAGAACTTAATTAGGAAAACTTTAAAGGTGATTTTCTTAGTATTATGATTTTTTTGCACCCTCAGATTCCAGATTTTCAAATAGATGTATCTCGGCCAAATATTGTCCTATCCTAACAAACCATATATCAATAGAAAGCTTTCATATGATGTATACATCTCAGTTTGGTAATATTTAACTTTATGACTGGTTTTGTGGTCCAGGGTCACATATGTATATGTATATATAATATAAATATACAATATACAATTTATTATCTTTTATCGAAAAAACATTATACATTTGTTCAATTTAAATATATAAATTTAAAGACAGAATACGAATACATCTGAATTGTCAATTAAATTGGAATTTAGTGATGTTTTTTTAGCAAATAGCACTAATTAACAATCACACTGAATCATTAAATTCCTCAAAATTATTTCAACAGCTGCTTGCATTGAACGTTTCAATGCAAAAGCAAGTTGTACGTCAATACATAATGATAGATGGTGTTTTAGCTTGCTATTATAAGCAATTGATGAGACAAATATGAGGTACCGATCGGTAACGTCTTGGTCCCGTGGGTTGGCGTGTTCAACGGTTTGAGGAAGCCCAGCTCTGGGGGTCCGAAAATCCCTGAGGATGAGCCAGATTGCATGCGGGCAGGAGGCGAGTCTGTGGATCAAACAATAACTTATTATGATTGCAGCTTTGCTTTTTACTCTTTGTGGAAAATAAAGAAGATATGGCATTTGAATTAGCTGAAAAGCCAAAACTCATTACATTTGGTTTGAAATAACGAGCTCTTGTCCTAAACCTATTTTGTGCAATTGTAAAAGACTGTTATCGGCACTAATGGACGCACTCTGCTGCCAGCTGCCCAGCTCTCTGAATGGTGTTGTGAGGAAGAATGAGACAATGACTTGCTTTCTTTCACCAAACACCGTTGGGTAAACACTGTGTGGCCTCCAGCCAGATGTCACCAAATGCTGAGTAGCCCCCCACCCCTCTTTAACCCCAGGTTTCACCCCTACCCCCGTATGTACCCTCCCCCAGGACAGAACATGACCTCTGTGCATCAAACCAGCAGAAGATGGACATCCTCCACTGGACAGACGCAGCATGTGTTGTCTTACACTGCTCTTCTCATACGCTCCAGAGAAACAACTACAAATAGAATATTGTGTAACAAAGCATGCAATATTTGACAGTCCACACATACACTCACCTGAAAGGGGGAAGGGAGATGGACTGTGGCCATTTGTGTCTCCATTTTCTTTGCTGCTTAGAGAGGATGACGAACTAGGCTTGTATGAAGAAGCACTGCTCGAGAACGGCCTTGTCTTACAATCTGAAAATTAAAAAAAAGGCACAGGTAATGTGAAGTAAACCATCTGTCTGCTTCAAATCAAACAGATTCAGAAACAACTATGTGTAAGATGTGAATGGAAAAGATGCACAACATATGAGGAACAACTGCTTTTGTTTTTTTCATCAGTACAAGTCTGGTACAGAAATAAGATTATTTAAGTTAAACAGCACTTTTTCATAATTTGTATGGAAAGATTATTAATTTATACAAGTGCAAAATATGTATTAATTGTAATATTATACCTTTTTAATGACTATTTGATGTTTAGGAATGCAGCAACATATTTAACCTTTTATATTTAATAATAAAGGTTTTGTTAAATAATACACTAATATGTATATATTCTTAGAAATTGTATATTTAAAGATTCAATTGTATACCATATTCCATGTATAAACCGTTCATTATCAATTAATTACTAATAAAAATAATTTTAAATTGTTTTTGTTTAATAAAACAATAATAATTGAATTTGGAAATAATATTCAAATAATTCAATCTATGTTATATTCTATAGAAATAATTTATCTTAACTTTTAAGGAAGAAATAATCAATTATCAATGTATTATTATTATTATTATTTAAAATATAAAATATAATTGCAAATGTATTTTAATTGCAGTTAAATTAAATTTTAATGAAATTTAAATGAATTTAATTTCAACTAATATTTGATTTCATTTTTAGCATTTTATTTCAATGTTTAAAAATGTAGCAAATTATCTTCAAATAATAAAATATGTTCTATATTCTATCTAAAAAAGGTTTTAACATTTATAGAAGAAATAATCAATTATCAATTAATTAATTAAAAATAAAATCCAACTGCAAATACATTTTAGTAGCAATTAAAAAAATGTAATATTATATGTTTTTACATTTGGAAGTTGGCTTCAAATAATTCTATATATACTGTATATATATATTTGATATTCTATGAAAATAATTGACCTTTTATGCAAGAAATCATCAATAAATAATTTATCAATTTAAAAATAAAATACAAATGCACATCAATTTGATTTATCAATTGAATAGATGTTTAAAATCATTTAGTCATTTTTTAACTGTAATATTTAAACCCATTTAATATTGAAACAAAAAGTAGCAAAAAAAAAAATGCCTTTTTAAATGTCGTGTTAAACATAACAAGGATAATCAAATTTGGAAATAATCTTTAAACACAACACCTCAATCCATTTCCTAATAAAAAATTAATCAAATGCATTTAAACAATAAACACCATCAAAACATTAAGAGAGTGGTACCTTTCCAGCAAATGAGGGTTCCCTTGCACAGAGCACCCTGCGAGTTCTTCACCAGGTGGTACTTTAAGTGCTTCTGCTTCTTCGGCTGAGTGGATAACTTCAGGTTGATGTGGTTTGAGAACTCAGTGAAGTAGCGAAACCCTTTCTCACCACAGCCCACACAGTTCCCCGAAAACCCTTCATAAATACACAAACATCCATCACTATATGCTGCCAAAGACTCTTCAGAAAGACCAAGATTTACGCTGCATCCAAAAAAGGCAAAAAATATATATATTAAATATTGCTTCTGAATGGCTGGTTTTGTGTTTTTTGATTAAATCATATGTTTAGTTTAACTTCCTGGGATTGTATTGGAACCAACCTAAAAGTGCATTTTTCCCATTCTCATCTGGCAGGAAGCGCTTGTCCACCGCACAGACGAGGATGTGCTCCGGGATGCTGGGCGATTTGGCACCAACCAGCTCAAACCCCACTGGAACCTCGATAGACTCTGTTGCCATGGAAACCAGGCGCAGATCCTTTCCCGCTTGACAGAACCCTGGGCACAGATGACTCGAGTCAGCGATGTAATGAAAAGCGGCCACGCTGATGTAGCTAAATGCACCATGAGTCACTTTCAATGCCGCTGTCTCTGGTTTTGCAATCTCATTTAACTTTGACACTGGTTTTGTACAATCTGCTTGTTTCACCATGCTTTCATATGACTTCTGACCTGGACCTGGAATGCATGCTGGAAAACATCTATAAATTTTCTTACCATCAACAGTGCAGCAGCCGTCAGGAGGGGGGCCTTGCAGGTATGGCAACGGCGGGCTGCTGGTGTCTGAATCATCCTCGTCGTCCATATCATCAACTGAATTGGAGGACTGGCAATTCACCAGCACATGACTGGACAAGTCAGACCTCAAGCTCAGGTCCATTTTGGGCTTAATATCTAGGGTTGAACCAGAAACAGGCGTGTTATTGATATACATACAGATTTTTTTATGTATTTTAAATAAGTTTCTAATGCCCATTAAGGCTGTGTTTATTTGATCAAAAACACAGAAAAAAGTTATATTGTGAAATATTATTATGATGTAAAACAACGTTCTTCTGTTTAATGTACATTAAAAAATACTTTATTTCTCATCATTTCAGCATCATTACTCCAGTATCCATTGTCACATGATCCTTCAGAAATCACTTTAATATGCTGATTTATTATCAATGTTATAAACAGTTGTGCTGCTAAATATTTTTTTGAACCTGTGACACTTTTTATTAGGATTCTTTGATGAATAAAAGTTAAAAAAGAACAGCATTTTTTATATAAATCTTTTCTAACAATATACACTACTGTTAAAATGTTGTTTTTTGAAAGAAATTAATATTTTTATTCACCAAGGATGTGTTAAATTAATAAAAAGTGATAGCATAGATTTACATTGTTAGAAAAGATTAATTTCTCAAAATGTTACTCATCAAAGAATCCTGAAAAAAAAAGAATCCCAGGTTCCCAAAAATATTTGGCAGCACAACAGCTTCCAGCTTTGATGATTCTAATAATAAATCAGGATATTAGAATGATTTCTGAAGGATCATGTGACACTTAAGACTGGAGTAATAGCTGTTAAAAAAGCTTGACAGGAATAAATTATATTAAAATAAAAAACATTATTTTATATTGTAATAACATTTTGCAGTGTTATTTTTTTTTCTGCATTTTTGACCAAATAAAAGCAGTCTTGATGAGCATAAGAGACTTCTGTTAAAAAACATTACGGCCCGGTTTCGCAGACAAGGCTTAAGCCTAGTCCTAGACTAAAATGTAAGTCTGAGTTGTTTCAACTGAAATAAAATTGCACTGATTGATTTTAAAATATATCAGTGCCTTTATTTTGTCTCAAGATGCACACCAGTAATGTTTTTTTCTTAGCATGTTCATAAAAATTACTTAAATGTCCTAATTGAACTATGGTCTAATCCTGGCTTAGTCTAAGCCCTGTCTGGGAAACCGGGCCTACAAGTCTTACTGATCCCAAACTTTTGAGTGGTAGTGTACGTAGCCTGCCTTTCAAAAGTTTGGGATCAAGTTTTTTTTTATGTTTTTAAAGAAGCCTTTTATGCTCATCAAGACTGTGTTTATTTGATCAAAAATACAGAACAAATTGTAATACTGTGGAATATTTTAGCTATTTAAAATTGTGGTTTTATATTTTAATATACTTTAAAAATATATACTGAATTTTCCACATCATTAGTCTTCAGTGTCACATGATCCTTTAGAAATCACTCTAATATGCTGATTTATTTTCAATGTTGGAAACAGTTGTGCTGCTTAATATTTTTTTGGAAACTGTGATATTTTTTTTCAGGATTCTGTTATGAATAAAATGTTAAAAAGAACAGCAGTTACAGCAATATACACTCCTGTTCAAAGTTTGGGGTCAGTAATTTCTTTCTTTCTTTCTTTCTTTAAAAGAAATTAATACTTTTATTCAGCAAAGATGTGTTAATTTGATTAAAAAGTGACAGTAAAGACTTATATTGTTAGAAAAGATTTCTATTTTGAATAATTACTTTTTATTAATCACAGAAATTAAATATAATTTATTTCTGTGACCTTTTATGCTGATTTATTATCTATGTTGGCAACAGTTGTGCTGCTTAAAATTGTTCTGTCATTTAAGGCAATTTTAAGCAAGCTGAAAACTAAAATAAATAAATAAATAAATAAATAAATAAATATATATATATATATCTCATCAATGGACATGACATGTACCCTAAAATATAGATAGAATGACCCACATATGAAGCTTTGTGATGGATGAAATAGAGCCTCTTTGACCACATTTTCTAAAATCTCTACCAGAAGTGTTTTTCCTTAAAATGCAATTTATGATTAAAATCAATTCCTTTAAAGCCAAATGATTACCTTCCAGGTTGCTAGGATACTGATCAGGCTCCAGATAAAGCTGTGTGAATACGGGCTGCGGGTCGCCGCCGCTCGATCGTAATGAGGCCTCTATAGAGTTGTGAAGAGCCTCTTCAAAGCGGGCAGACTTCAGCTGCCCTGCATATGAATTCCCCATGATCTGAAACAAAACATACAATTTTCACATGTAAATATGTCCTGCATAAATACCACCCACACACATCATGATCAGTTCAGTTTTGAACTCACAAAGTAGAACTTTTTTGGTTTCAAGGGTTCATTTATAATGACACTGAGATGGAAGGAAACATTAATGTAATGTTCTGACAGACTGCGTGGTCGAGATTTTAATTCCACCTTGAACAAGGCTATTTAAAAAAAAAAAAAAAAAACTCATCAAACCAAGGCACTCGAAAATCTTCTTAGTAAGAATAAAAAGCCTTTATTCACATGGCTATTTATTATTACCAGGCTATTTATAAATAATTTATAAAGGCTATTTTCAGTCTTTCATAGAATCGCCCTTGAAACTGTTTCTGCTGTATTACTAGCACAAGCAGTCCAGGCATGTTTCTGTGCATGAGACACTCAACAACTAAACTGTATCATGAATGCCTGATTTCACACTGCAAAAAATGCTTTTCTTACTTAGATTTTTTGTCTTGTTTCCAGCCAAAATATCTGAAAATTCTTAAATGAAGATGGATTTTCTAGACGAGTAAAAAATATTTTCTTGTTTTCAGAAAAAACAAGCCAAAATTAAGTGATTTTTTTGCTTTTTCTAAGCCAAATAATCTGCCATTGGGGTAAGAAAAAAAATCTTATTTCCAACAGAAAACAAGATTATTTTTCTTACCCCATTGGCAGATTATTTTGCCTGTTTCAAGCAAAAACACCCTTAATTTTGACTATTTTTTTCTGAAAACAAGACAATCATTTTTACTCATCTAGAAAATGCTTCTTGTTTTAAGAATTTTTAGATATTTTGGCTGGAAACAAGACAAAAAATCTAAGTAAGAAAAGCATTTTTTGCAGTGCAAACAGCACGCCGACATAAATCAAATGAGAACACTGCAAAAAATGCTTTTCTTACTTGAGAATTGATGTCTTGTTCCCAAGCAAAAAATCTAAGTATGAAAAGCTTTTTTTTGCAGTGATCAACTATATTCCAATACGTCATGTGAGCCACCAAAACATCCATCCTTATGACTTTTCTGCAGACTCCTTGAGTTGTTTTTGTTCAGAAATACTTGACTATAAAAATGATCCAACTATAGAAAGTAATGGATAATGTACAATTAGTTGACCATTATTGCAAAATAAACCCTGATAGCATGATCAAGACCCTGACATGAATCTAAAGAGCCTTATATCGCCTTTAAGGAGTGTATTTAGCAACAACAAAGCTGATTCCAATAAATATTTGAATACAGAAAGGCTCCAATACATATTTATATAAAAAATAATAATTACTGTACCAATTTATTAAAAAGCAGTGCCTGACCGTTAAGCCACACGTCAAGTATAACCATCTCATCTGCTAGACCATCTGCTCTGCATTGACGCTTTAATTTGCACTTCTGATTGCATTTCCTTTCCCCTTTACATTTTTGTTTGCCTTGTGAAACGACCAAAGCTCAGTATTGGTTTGTATTTGTAAACTAGATGACACACTGCAAAAAATGCAATTCTTTCTTAGATTTATTGTCTTGTTTCCAGCCAAAATATCTAAAGATTCTTAAATCAAGAAGAATTTTCTAGACGAGTAAAAACTATTGTCTTGTTTTCAGAAAAACAAGTCAAAATTAAGTGCGTTTCCGCTCCAAACAAGGTAAATAATCTGCCAAAGGGGTAAGAAAAATTATCTTGTTTTCTTTTTGAAATAAGATTATTTTTCTTACCCCATTGACAGATTATTTTGCTTGTTCAAAGCAAAAACTCTTTATTTTGACTAGTTTTTACTTTAATTTTTACTCGTGTAGAAAATCCTTCTTGATTTAAGAATTTTTTTATGTATTGGCTGGAAACAAGACAAAAAAATCTAAGTAAGAAAAGCATTTTTGCAGTGAATGAGTCTGTTGCTTTAAATTCACAAAAAAACAAAAACAAAGACGGCTCTCACACTGCAAAAAAAAATGCTTTTCTTATTTGGATGTTTTGTTTTGTTTCCAGCTAAAATATTCTTAAATCAAGAAGGATTTTCTAGACAAATAAAAATTATTGGGGTAAAATAATCTTATTTCAAGCAGACAACAAGATTATTTTGCTTACCCCATTGGCAGATTATTTAGCATGTTTCAAGCAAAAACACTTAATTTTTTTCTGAAAACAAGACAATAATTAGTACTTGTCTAGAAAACCCTTCTTGATTTAATAATTTTAAGGTATTTTGGCTGGAAACAAGACAAAAAATCTAAATGAGAAAAGCATTTTTTGCAGTGCATATTTAATAATTAACTACTTCCATGAAATAATACAGCTGCAGCAATAGACAAAACATTAAATATGGAAAATAATTGGCATTATACTATACCTTTTGGTTATTTTTCTTTAGCTGTAGAAGGACAGGATCACCTCTTCTCCATGGTATATCAAAGTTGAACTGCAGTGTTCCTGCACCTACAAACATAAGGGAAACTGTCAGAACTTTGTTTATAGTATAAATACCATGTATTATGTTTACATTTGGTAAAATTGGGAAAACAGGCATCTGTTAATCGCTTGATCTGTGCAATCAAATTTAACTATTGCAGCATTAGAGATTCACAAAAGCATTGAATTGAGAATTTATTGTAGAATAAATCATATGTAGTGAGTATTAATTCATGCGTTATCTCAGATCAGACAGTTGTTTGTAAAGTCGGACAGATTGCAGTGATCTTCAACATATGTAGCTGTTAACTGATAACGCTGAGGGATGAGTTATATGACACTATGACCTCAAGGGAATGTTTGTGGAGCGCATAGGGGAAAGGAACTCCACGTCTCTTACTTCCAGGATTACACAAAGACTGATGGGACAGGTTTTGTGCTTTTGGCCTGGTTAAAACAAGAGTGAAAAGCAGTAAAGCCATCAATCAATCAGCAAATACTTCTATTCCAAGTATCCCAAATTTGCAAATATTATATGATCTGTATACTTGAGAAAAAAAAAACTAAACAGAAAATGAACAACTGTGTGGGTAGTTTTTAGTATATTTTAGGTTAGAGTTGACCAAATACATTGATTTCTACCAGGTGATAGCTTCACAATAAATAATGCAGCTACAATAAATTTAGTTTATGCCCACATTTACAAGAAAATCAGATATAATTGTGACCGACTGCACTCTAAAGATCTCCAAACATCTCCATCAGAAATATTAAAAAGCTTCCTCTTAAGAGACTCCACAATGCATCAGCAAATCCATTTTTTCAGGTAAAAAACAAGTCTCTGCAGATTGATATGTAAAATTGCTGGTGTGCCGCATGGGACATATCAATTGATGCCACCATTGAATAGCTCAAAAAACAAGTAGCACACCCTGTTTTGCAAACAGCTCACATAGAGGCCTGCTGGGCCAAGTTTCAGCTAATCGCTCATCTTGATACTGTGGTAAACAGAGGAAAAGTGAGGTAGCAGCACCTGAGCATATTTCTGCTCTGCCTTCGGGGCTCTCAGGGTCCAGTTTGACTGCTAATGACATTCAAGGGGTGTTAAATGCTAATGTGGACATGCCTGCAAAGAGCCCTGCCCTTAGGCCAAGAGCTGTTTCAGCTCCAGTCACTTCTTATTGCTTCTGTACATTTCGCTTTCATAAATGCATGCAGCACAAAAGCTGTCACGACATCTAAAAATACTGTAGAAATGGAAGAAAATGTAATCATTCATTGAAGATTCAATATAACACTGACAGTGTGTATGCAAGTCTCTTTCCCTGATCAAAACGAGTTTACCGACAACCAAGGATTTGATGTGACGCAAATGGTGTGTTCAAGGATGTTCAAGAAACTAAAAGCTTAACAAATATAAACTAGGGGATCCTGAAATAGCCGAGAAGGGAAACACAACACTTTAAGTAGCCAAAACAAACCAAACCACAGACATAATTAGGCAAAGCTACCAAAACGTGTTTGCTTGGCTGGTAATGTTTGTTTTGTCTCAAATTTACACCAGTGTTCTCCAAAAGACACAATATGTTATTGGGTGGCATTAGTCTCTTGACCTAACTTTGTAAAGTAAATTTGACCTATAAAAGGTCCATAGAAAAGGTTGTTTTATTAATGACAACAAGTACAAAAACATTCAGTGTGGACATTCTCAGTTGAGGGAGCAGACATTTTTAGATCTTTTGATTTCTTATTCTTGGGCAAGTTCTTTGGCCTCAGTACCTGAAGTTGCTGCGAGAGTGCTTTTGTATTTCTAAATAAAAAGTCAAATAAAAGGTTTATATAAAATATGCCAAATGTGGCAGTAAATGTGGTTACCTTTCTCTCTTTCTCTCAATCCACTCCCTCTTTTGTTTCCTTCCTTATCTGCATAATTGCATTAAACTGATGACAATGGGAGAGGACAACTTGCTTTCAATGCACTTTTCAATGAACAAATTCTACTTGGGTTTCACAAAAACTCCAGTGGAATTTATAAAAACAGCCTATTTATACGATACAAACATTTAGACTAAAAACAAGAAACACATAACCGAATGTTTTTAACTATTCCTGTCTATATTTACATAAAGTCTAACACCGCATTACTTCAGTTATGATTCAGCACTCATTGACCAGTTCACACTTAGTTTTTTACATTCAGAGTTATTCACTAAAGGAAAGAGAGTTTAAAGAGCAAAACGTCAAGCAGGGGGATGGGACAGAGATTAGCCAATGCAAAAATGCAAATATCTTTAAATAAATGGGGCGCTAAGCGCCATGGCCATTCACACCAATTTAGCAGGAGCCGGTGAGTGTCAAAGAAACTAACATAACGCTTCTGTACCTTTCATAAGCAGCCGGGGTGTGGAGTGTGCCTCAAATCCCACTGAAGACCTCAAAGCTGATCACTAAAACACAAACAGCCTATTTCCATAGCAAACGTCCTTCGGATATCCAAAAGCAGCGTTAAGGCTGTGACAGTATTCCTTGTTTCTGTTGCGAGCTAGCAGCTCCCAGGTCATGATAGTCCAGAGTCAGGGCAGCAATGGCTGATTTCAGGAACTCCACTGGAGCCACCTTCTCTGTCCTGTACTGAGTGGCTCTGGATACACAAACCCTCCAACACTCACATACACAAACAGCAGGCCCTCCCCCGTTCCTCTTGCCCCCTCCCTCTTCTTGGCCATTTGCTCTGTGGGGTGAGAGGGGCATTCATCAGGGCTCATTCATCTTGGCCCTTGCTGACCCCCTAAGGTGACAGATGCTGTTGTGGAGATGACCATACCGCAGAGCGCGGCACAATAGAGGCGAGGTGCCTCCGCGCGCCACACGCGTGCTGGGTTCACCACGCACGATGCGCAGATGCCCCTCTCTTAACGTGACACCGGAGACCGCTAAGTGCCATGCTCGCAGATGGGGGTACGACGTAAGGCGAAGGATCGTTTTCCTCCCCTTCTGCCGCTCCCCGTTTTATTGGGGCCATTTTACTGATATGGCACACCAATAGCAAACTAGGGACACTTGCTAAAGAATGTGGGGTCAGTTCGCATTTTGTCCGTCGGCCTTGCCTGAACTCACATCCCTCTCAACGCCGGAGGTTGACGATTAACTGAGAATTCAGGCCCATTGTAAATAGCCGAGTAGCAGGGACTCATCTGGTCTAAATAACTTGACAGGAGATTGATGTTTTGCTCTTTGCCGGATTGATCATTTCCTACCGCGTGCCATGGAGAAGTGACTCAGAGGAAGTGAAAGAGATTCGAATGCAAATATGGGAGGATCGGGTTCCCCTGGTGCTCCAAACTCTCTCTAACAATGACTCCATCTCTTTTCTTATCTCGCAAGATAATGGCAAAATATTGTGACCTCTTCATTTCAAGACCTTGGAAAACAGGAACGGTTTTTAAATAAAACAGTTCCGGCCCATTTGTGACTTGTTACCATTCATTACGACTCACCATGGATCCAATAATCATAATCTTGCTCTATTCTGGCATAAAATGTTACATCAAGATTCATCAGCCCAACCATATCAGATGGCTTTAGAGGGTAAATATACACAGTAGATTTAATCAACACACCGAGATCCTGTTTTGTCTGCAGCAAGTAGTAGGATTTGTTAATAATTGATAACAGCCTTGTCCATGGAACAAAAAGGTGACTTGACGCAATGGTACAAAGAGTGTGCTGAGAACCGCAACAGTGAAATGCATTTGTCAAAGTTAAAGACACAAAGAATTTGTCAAGCAAACAACAAAACAGCCATGTCAACAAAACAATGCATTAGAAGCAAGCGTTTGGTGAGATAAACCAAAAAAAAAAAAAGTATAACCTTGCAGGAAATGTCATTTTTGATCAGGAAGTACTGTAAATCAGTAGTTTATTCTGCTTTTACAACTCTTGTTGCAGAAAAAAACACAATTGGTCTAAATCGAGCCATATACTTCTTCTCACCCTAATAAGAATTAGTAGATAGGGGCTAAAGCAGTATGGGAGTCAGCTTTAAACAATGACCTCCTGCCCTCAGAGGGCTTTATTAGCCTCCCAGAGTCATTAATGCTGTCATTCCAGCTAATCTGGGGGCTTTGTCTAAACATTGTTTATTTTAATTGCAAGGTTTCTCCTTTAGATACCATTTGGACCACACAATAGAATGTGTTGGAGTTGAGAACAACAAATGCTTAATATTTCATTAGAAATGTACCTTTGTTGGTGGGAAAGACTCTTTGTGAAGGCTGTTAAAAAATGTATGTGAAGATGCAGCACAAGTTCAATTTTCTGGCAAACCAAAGTGGCATTTCAAGTCTCTGGCTTTAACACTATCAGCCCTTAATGGGTCACTGGAAAAGGAGAAAGAGAGCAAAGCGGAGGTTTCCTTTGCTCAATTGAGCTTGTGAGTAAAACAAAAGGGTCAGTGAGTGAGCTGGCCCTCCTCACACCCATCCTTCAGCGCTGCTTTGAGTCTCCAGCCCTGGGCACTGACAATGGGAAGTATCTTTTCCACTGCCACCTGAGAATAGATGAGTCATGTGGTGGCGGCTCTTTCAACATCTTTTGGAGTTCTGCTTTGTCTTGTTCTCTACTTCCTTTTGAGAAGTGCTCCATTCTCACGAGATACAGCAAAACTGCCTCATTCCAGACAGACAGCATCTTTGTTTAGATTCTGTGAGACCAGTACAACTTGGTGGATCTTTGGAACAACAAAAGCCCAGTTTGAGGTCAACCACAGCAGAGTTACTGAGTACAGAATTCAGAAATGTAATTTATACTTATTCTCTTTGGAGAAACACAACCCAGATACAACAGGAAAACATAATACAAGTGGGGCTACTTAATCTAAATTTGGGCCAACAAAATTACAGTTTAGGGCAAACCAGAGAAGTTTTGATTTTTCAAATTGTACAGTGTTCCTGACTTTTGTTCTGAGAAAGTGCTCAATCCAAATCCAGTGGGACAAACTTAATCTAAATATAGCCAACTTAATCTGAATCTGGACCAACCAACGCTTAGGAAAGCCAAAGCAAAAATAATGAATGCAGAATGCAAACTTTGAGAAGTGTGACTCTAGTTCTTGCTTACTTCTGGAGAAATGCACAATCCATATGGAAAAACATAATCCAAGTGGGGCTACTTAATCTAAATTTGGGCCAGTAAACATTTTGGGGCAAACCAGAGCAGGAGTTTAAAGTTTAAGTGAGAAGTGTGACTTTTATTCCTATGTTTTATTCTGAGAAGAACCCCTCAATTCAAATCCGATGGAACAAACTTAATCCACATATAGGCAATTTAATCCAAATCTAGACCAACTAACACTGAAATAATGAATGCAGAATGCAAGATTTGAGAAATGTGACTTTAGTTCTCAGCTTCTTTCTGGAGAAGCGCACAATCTTGATGCAACGCAACAAATTTAATCCAAATGGAGCAATTTAATCTAAATTTGAACCAACAAAAGCATATTTTGGGGTAAACTAGAGGAGATTTTTTGGTTCCAAATGTAAGATTTAGAAGTGTGACTCTTGTTCTCAGCTTCTTGCTGAAGAACACTTACACAAAATCCAATGGGACAAACTTAATCCAATTATAAAAACTTAATCTAAATCTGGACCAACAAATTCTTAGGAAAACCAAAGCAGAAATAATGAATGCACAGTGCAAGCTTTGGGAAGTGTGACTCTAGTCCTCAGCTTCTTTATGGAGAAATTATCATCTTTTTGGAGAAAACATAATTCAAGTATGACCCCTTAATCTAAATTTGAGCTAATAAAACAGTTTGGGACCCCTCAATCCCAATCCAGTTGGACAAACTTAATTCACAATTAGGCAATTTAATCTGAATCTTGGCTAACAAAAGTCAAAAAAAAAAAAGAATGCAGAATTCAAGCTTTGAGAAGTGTGAAGTTTTCAGCTTCTTTCTGAATAAAAACTCAATCCAAATGGAGCAATTAAATCTAAATTTGAAGCAAAAAAGCACATTTTTGGGTAAACCAGAGCAGATTTTTCAGTTGAGTCAGTTGAGCCAATAAAACAGTTTGTGACAAACCAGAGCAGAATGAGTTCAGAACGCACATTTTAGAAGTGTGACTCTTGTTCACGGCTTCTTGTTCAGAAAAACTTAATCCAAATCCAATGGAACAAACTTAATCCAAATATAAACAACTAAATCTGGATCAACAAAAAATTACAAAAAACAAAGCAGAAATAAAGAATGCAGAATGCAAGCTTTTGGAAGTGTAACTAGTTCTCGGCTTCTTACTGGATAAATGCACAATCCAGATCCAACACAATATATTTAATGCAAATGGAGCAACTTAATCTAAATTTGTACCAACAAAAGCATATTTTAGGGTAAACCAGAGCAGATCTTTCAGTGCAGAATGTAAATTTTAGAAGTGTGACTCTTGTTTTTGGCTTCTTGCTGAGAAACAGTTAATACAAATCCAATGGGACAAACTTAACCCATTGTAAACAACTTAATCTGAATCTGGACCAAGAAGCACTTAGGAAAACCAAAGCAGAAATAATGAATGCAAAATGGAAACTTTGGGAAGTGTGACTCTAGTTCTCTGCTTCTTGCTGAGAAACACTCGATCCAAATCCATGGGACAAACTTATTCCAAATTTAAACTGAATCTCGACCAACAAACTTAACAAACTTGGAAAACCAAAGCAGAAATAATGAATGCAGAATGCTTTAGGAAGTGTGACTTTAGCTCTCTATTTCTTTCTGGAGATCTAAGTGGGGCTATTTATTTTAAAATGTGCCAGTAACACAGTTTGGGGGAAACCATAACAGGACTTTTGAGTTCAGAGACCCAGATCTAATGCCACAAAGTTAATCCAAATGGAGCAACTAATCTAAATTTTTGGAACAAAAAAGCATATTTTAGGGTAAACCAGAGGTAGTTTTTCAGTTTATAGTTTAAGTTTTAGAAGTGTGACTCGTTCTCTGCTTCTTGCTGAAAAACAATTAATCCAAATCCAATGCCACATATTTAGTCTAAATGGAGCAGCTCAATCTAAATTTGGGCAAACTGAAGCCCAGGCTAGGGTAAACCAGTGCACAATTATTGAGTGTGGGTCAAGTGTGAGTTTTTAGAAGTGTGATGGAATCCTCGTCTTTGCACAGTTGAAAAAAAACAACAACTAAGAATCACATAGATGAGGTGAGAGCGGAACGTGATTTTAACGCAGTGACAAATGAGCATCAGCTGGGTAGGAGGGAGAGATCGAGGTGGCAACTGCCACAGCTCATTGAGGTCTTCAGGAGCTATCTACTCAATGTCAGAAAAAACAAATCTATCCTAACACGGGCCAATTACAACAGCCTGACAATGTCGGCGTCACGTGAAAGCCAATGCTGCCCCGACACGTTCGGCCTCCATGACCACATAAGGGCTATTCCGGGCGTGAGGCGTGGGGTCTCACGCCGCTTGTCACACCGCCGGCAGGTTGTTGTTCCCTAAGCCCTGCACTCATTTGCCTATTAAAGCCCTCTCACAGACTTCCTGCTGGGGTCCTGAAGTGCAAATCGGGGCTTTTCCACCGAGGCCAATATGAGCCAGGGCTGAGGAGATAACCTCCTCCACTTGGCCACACGAACCGAGGGGGGAAGGGAGGCTTGGGGGGAGGCAACACAACAAGCTGAAAGCCAAAGCTGAAATCGGCAGAGAGAGAGAAAACCCTGACTGGTCAGCTAGGGATTGGCTCGAGGGGGGTTAGGGTGACAGCCTGGGGAGAGGATTAGTCCAGCAGTGGACGGGGGTAGCGGTGGGCCAAGGTTAGCCAGGGTTTAAGGGGGTGGAGGCCTGGGAGGATCAACAAAAGGAGTATTTGGGCAGATGAAGAAGTCATCATCATTAAGCCACTGGAAGTTTACTGTCCAGTTATAAAAGTGACTGGAAAATGAGAGGGGCAAGGGGGCAACCCTGAGATACGCTCAGCAGACTGTGGCGGGGTGGGATCGTGGGAGTGCTGGGCTCATTTATTAGAGTCAAAAAACGGCCTTTGTGTGACCGAAGCCCTGATTAGAGTGTTGACCTTGCCATACATTCAGCCGAAGTGAATGGCTTTAATTTAACCTTCAACTAAATCCTGCACTTAGACAAATGCTTTACGTCAGTAATTACCAAAGACCCCTTGGAAAACCTCCCATTAGTGCAATTTAAGAATACAAGCCAGAAAACTTGGGAAAAGTGGGGATTCTAGATACACTGGCACCATATAAATTGGTATTATGATTGTTTTGGTCAATATTTATATTTAGTATTTAATAGTGCATATCAATTTCTGTTTTTATATTTAGATTAACTTTGCTATCATCTAAAGCTCACTGAATAATTTAATAACACTGTTAATTTCAGTATAGTGTTTTATTTCAACTTAATTTGACAAATTATTTTAGAATTTTAACATCAGCCATGTATCAGTTATTGGCCATAACATTAAATTATCAACCATAATTGGAGTTGCACTGGAGAAATGGAAAACCTTTTAAGTCCAAATATCTGAGGTGGCTTCCAACTGATCTGACCAAGTATACATTCTTGAATCTTGAATTGTGTGAATCTTTCTTGCACATCTGGCTTTCTGGAAAAGGTCAACTACAATTTTACACCTCAAAGCCAAAGTGTCAGTGCCACATGCTCAAACAACCAATGATGACACCGATATTGGGACTTAGATGCACCAACATGACTAGTTTTCCTTTATAAGGAGTGCATTCTCAACAATAAAACAGTAAGAGCTAAGCTTTATTCCAAAATCTATGGTGTCCATGGGAAAATCAAGTGTCCTGATACCATGACAACAAACAAAGAGCTCAATCTGGGTGAAGAACAGCAAGGCTGCTCTGGCCAATAAACCGGAGACCTGCCGATGAACCCAACTCTGCATTTTACAACACAGACCACAGCTGTTATTCACTAGGGACAATAATAGTTCAACTAATGGGTTAAATGCATTTCTTTTTGCTGTATGATTTGTTTATCGCTTGCTGTTATGTGCTGATGACTCACTGATATTTGGAAAGAGAAAAATTTAAGTGTTTAAATTTCAATAAAAGTGCTCATTTTGGCTCTATTTGGTAAGCTCACATATTCACTCCTGGTTCCTAATGGTTCGTTTGCCCTGTTCTTGTTCTAAGGATTAAATAGCCTTTCTAGGCAGACATTTTTGTTACAGTGCAAAAAGGGGTCTTGTTTAATAGCCCTGTGTCACATGAAGCACATATTATCAAAACAGACAAGCGCTATCAGGTGACAAGGGCCAAAGAGAGGTCAGATGTGCTTCCTGACACAATTCCTCCTGCTCTGACGCTTCATCCATCATTATTCAGGCGAGGAATGGCAGTGCTGGTCAAGACACCACAGTTCAACATATTGTTCAACCAGATGCAACTAAAGCCTTTGTCATTTATTGTTTCTGATCGTTTCAAAAAAGAATATAACAAACATTGTATGACAATACAAGGCTATTTCATCTGTTTTAGGATCAATTTCAACAATGGAAAAGTGGGGAAACCATTTTCCAGTGCTGTTTGAGTTAATCCTTGACCGATCTTGCACATCTGGTTAACTGGAAAAGGTCAACCAAAGTTTTACACCTTTTCCTCAAAGCCAAAGTGTTGGTGCCACATGTTGATGCTGAATTCACACAATGTTGGTACAACTGAAATTATGTACTTTTGGCCAAAATGTATAAGAAGAAAATTATTTTCATAATATGGGCCAAATATAACTTCTGAACTACTTTGTCTAAAAGAATAAACATTAAAATTTAATCTATTAATTTTAAATGCATGAATTTGGGCATCACAAAGTAAAACGTGAACCTGGACTACAAAACCAGTCATAAGTAGAGCAGAAAAGGTATATTTGTAGCAATAGCCAAAAATACGGTAAGGGTCAAAATTACTGATTTTCTTTTATGCCAAAAATCATTAGGATATTAAGTAACGATCAAGTTCCATGAAGATATTTTGTCAATTTTCTACCATAAATACATTAAAACTTAATTTTTTATTAGTAATATCCATTGCTAAGAACTTCATTTGGACAACTTTTAAGGCGATTTTCTCAATATTTTAATTTTATTGCACCCTCTGATCCCAGATTTTCAAATAGTTGTATCTCAGCCAAATATAACAAACCATACATCAATGACAAGCATTTTTATTCAGCTTTCATATGATGTATAAATCTCAAAAAATGTATCCTTATGATTGATTTTGTGGTCCAGTGTCACATATTTTTTTATCATAATGTACAGTATGAAAAATGGATATTCATTTTGAGACTTTTATTATGACGGTTATTAAATTATTAGTGTTTTAATTTCAAAGATGAATGTTTAAGGGTCAGGTGTCAGCTGAAGTAATCTAAAAATATGGAAATTAGCACAAACAATTCAATATACTAAACTAGTTCTGATACATAGTAAGAATGTATCTAATTTGAACAGCTTCTCCATTTTCCAATGAGTAAAACTGTTACATCAGATAAACTGATAAATGCAATTTTGTATTCTATTTTTGAATCTTTGGAATTTTTCAAATGATACATTTTATGAAAGTTCTTATATCTCTCATTAGTCCTTAGTGACAACACCCAAAATGACATAAGCCTAAATGGTACATTTCTGTTTGATGTGCAATTTTATTATGACTAATGTCACCTGGTGCACATTCTTATGAATTATATGACTAAAATGAAAGAATTTACTGTCATCGAATGCATTTTAATCATGGTCACAGAAATAAATAATTTCAGATTAATTAATAGTAGGGATGTACAGAATGTTTGGCAACCGGAATTATTTGGCAGAAAATAGCAAAAAAAAAAAAAGCTCTTTCAGTGTTCAACCGAATAAGTGAAAAGGCAGAATAAATTATACTGAACATTGACGTGACGCGATCAAATAGAATGAAGTAGATGCATTTAAAACTGTCAGAGAAAGACGCAAAAATCATTACAAGCACCGACAACGAGAGATGCAGAACCCTGGCTGGTTGTTGCTGGTTACTGTATGATGACTGAAATTGTGAAATGGCCTTAAACATTAGTAAATAAACTAGCGTTATGTTGTCTAATACACGCACTAATTGTATTTATTCTGACAGCTCTGCACAAGCTCCAGGGTTCAAAGTCCAAAGCGTGAGGGAAATCTGCTCGATGAGAATCATTCATAAATCTGCTGCTGTCAGCAAAAAGTAGTACTGAGGTCTTCTTGTGGGTTTCCGCCAAAATAAAAGTCAACATTCATAAATGTTAGCATCGTAATTTTACTGTTGTTCTGTAAAATAAAAAAAGTAAGATGAAGATAAAGATAACAATCATTACAACAGCTCCATTAATGCATTTATTATAACATTCTCCTTTGCTCAGCAAGGCCTCATTTATTTGTACAGTCGTGGCCAAAAGTTTTGAGAATTACATAAATATTGGAAATTGGAAAAGTTGCTGCTTAAGTTTTTATAATAGCAATTTGCATATACTCCAGAATGTTATGAAGAGTGATCAGATGAATTGCATAGTCCTTCTTTGCCATGAAAATGAACTTAATCCCGAAAAAAACTTTCCACTGCATTGTTAAGAAGGCTTCAGGGCGTCCAAGAAAGTCCAGCAAGCGCCAGGATGGTCTCCTAAAGAGGATTCAGCTGCGGGATCGGAGTGCCACCAGTGCAGAGCTTGCTCAGGAATGGCAGCAGGCAGGTGTGAGCCCATCTGCACGCACAGTGAGACCAAGACTTTTGGAAGATGGCCTGGTGTCAAGAAGGGCAGCAAAGAAGCCACTTCTCTCCAAAAAAAAACACCAGGGACAGATTGATCTTCTGCAAAAAGTATGGCGAATGGACTGCTGAGGACTGGGGCAAAGTCAAATTCTCTGATGAAGCCTCTTTCCGATTGTTTGGGGCATCTGGAAAAAGGCTTGTCCGGAGAAGAAAAGGTGAGCGCTACCATCAGTCCTGTGTCATGCCAACAGTAAAGCATCCTGAGACCATTCACGTGTGGGGTTGCTTCTCATCCAAGGGAGTGGGCTCACTCACAATTTTGCCCCAAAACACAGCCATGAAAAAAGAATGGTACCAAAACACCCTCCAACAGCAACTTCTTCCAACAATCCAACAACAGTTTGGTGAAGAACAATGCATTTTCCAGCACAATGGAGCACCGTGCCATAAGGCAAAAGTGATAACTAAGTGGCTCGAGGACCAAAACATTGACATTTTGGGTCCATGGCCTGGAAACTCCCCAGATCTTAATCCCATTGAGAACTTGTGGTCAATCCTCAAGAGGCGGGTGGACAAACAAAAACCCACTAATTCTGACAAACTCCAAGAAGTGATTATGAAAGAATAGGTTGCTATCAGTCAGGATTTGGCCCAGAAGTTGATTGAGAGCATGCCCAGTCGAATTGCAGAGGTCCTGAAAAAGAAGGGCCAACACTGCAAATACTGACTCTTTGCATAAATGTCATGTAATTGTCGATAAAAGCCTTTGAAACGTATGAAGTGCTTGTTATTATATTTCAGTACATCACAGAAACAACTGAAACAAAGATCTAAAAGCAGTTTAGCAGCAAACTTTGTGAAAACTAATATTTGTGTCATTCTCAAAACTTTTGGCCATGACTGTACATAAAAGACACATGCCTGATTCAAGAAGGGGGTCTTAAAAATGGCCAAAGAACATTTTTATTCTAAGTTAAATTGTGCTTTGTTGGTAGGCTATAATGTCTACTAGAATGTTAAAAATGTTCAGTGTTAAGTAAATATTTTTAAATTGTTGTTTTGTAATTGATTTTTTTTGAAAAGCAAGAACTTTAAAACGATAATTTTGACTATTTAATTTATGCAATGGTGAAAACATTGGCAAAATACATGGGGGAAACACAAAAAACACATGTTTGTTAATTGGCCTTCGGCCCAGTGTTTAATTTTGTTTGGCTTCAGCTTCGGTCAAGAATTTTCATTTCAGTGCATCCCTACTAAATATATAGTGGATTTCCACCAAATCCCACCAAAAGGGCCAAATGATTGAACGACTGAGCAGATCAACCTGTAATCAATTTCAATAAAAGCGTTTGTAACTCAGAGCGAAGAAACATCGCTTTCCCCTCTTCAGAGTCACAAAGTCAACTTGAATGAGTGAGTGACAAATGAACAATGAGTGTCTTTAATGTTCTCAGGAAAGACCCCTGTCCTAGCCCCCGCCCCACTTCCTTACGGAGCGCTCGACTGTATCCATCATGCTCCTCTTCCTGACCCCAGGTAGCCTCTGCTGCATCAGGACTGGTCTGTGTGTGTTTGTGTGTGTGGTGGGTAACAGTAGTGTCATGCTGATAAAGCTGAGTGAGTTGCCCACGGTGATAGGGTTGACAATTTAAATCCTCTTGCTTCTTTTTGGTTGTTGCGATGTAACAAAGGCAGCTTCAATCTATTGTCCATTGCTGACACAGACACAAACCCCTTTCCTTACAATTCAACTGTGCTGGGAAAAGCCAGACTGCTCTCAAATCAGACGTGAAATGACTACACCAATGTGCTTTGTGATGCCATTCGAGTTAATGTATTCAAATATAAAGACCTGCTGCACTAGTCAAGGGTTTCATCACATAAGAATCAGCATAAGAATTGTTTTAAACCTTTCCTTTCTGTCACGTTCGGAACAGAGGGAATCTGGGTCCAAATGCAGGGAAGGAATATTTTTAATTATAAAACGATAAACAAACACAAACCAAACCAAACACAAACCAAAGGCCAACACGGCACAACAAGACTTGATCTGGGGACACAGAGACAGACATAGAAGACAACGCAGCCAGAATGAGGAGTGGGAGATGTGCAGCTTTATAGTCCGGTAATCGTGAACAGGTGTGAGTGTAATGAGTGTCAATGACAACAGGACCAGGTGCAGATGATCAGGGAAGTGCAGTGCAGGGAAGGGAACAACGACCTCAGGTGGCTGAGGGAAGCCCCACAGCCCAGATCATGACATTACCCCCCCCAGGGAACGGCTTCCAGATGTTCCCAAAACAAAAAACCTGGAGGGAGGAGGAACGGTGGAAGGTGAATCAGGGGGAGGGATGGCGGGCCAGGCCCGTGCAGCGGAGGAACGTGAGCGGACACCGCCGCCAGAGGGACGTGAGCTGGCCTCGCCGCCAGAGGGACGTGAGCTGGCCTCGCCGCCAGAGGAACGTGAGCTGTCCTCACCGCCAGAGGAACGTGAGCTGGCCTCGCCGCCAGAGGAACATCAGCGGACACCGCCGCCAGAGGAACGCGAGTTGGCCTCGCCGCCAGTGGAACATCAGCGGGCATCACCGCCAGAGGAACGTCAGCGGTCACCGCCGCGTCCGGAACAGAGAGAGCGGTCACCGCCGCGTCCGGAACAGAGAGAGCGGTCACCGCAGCGTCCGGAACAGAGAGAGCGGTCACCGCCGCGTCAGGAACAGAGAGAGCGGTCACCGCCGCGTCAGGAACAGAGAGAGCGGTCACGGCCGCGTCAGGAACAGAGAGAGCGGTCACGGCCGCGTCGGGAACAGAGAGAACAGTCACCGCCGCATCCGGAACAGAGAGCGGTCACCGCCACGTCCGGAACAGAGAGAGCGGTCACAGCCGCGTCCCGAACAGAGAGAGCGGTCACCGCCGCGTCAGGAACAGAGAGAGCGGTCACCGCCGCGTCAGGAACAGAGAGAGCGGTCACCGCCGCGTCAGGAACAGAGAGAGCGGTCACCGCCGCGTCAGGAACAGAGAGAGCGGTCACCGCCGCGTCAGGAACAGAGAGAGCGGTCACGGCCGCGTCAGGAACAGAGAGAGCGGTCACGGCCGCGTCAGGAACAGAGAGAGCGGTCACGGCCGCGTCAAGAACAGAGAGAGCGGTCACCGCCGCGTCAGGAACAGAGAGAACAGTCACCGCCGCGTCAGGAACAGAGAGAGCGGTCACGGCCGCGTCAGGAACAGAGAGAGCGGTCACGGCCGCGTCAGGAACAGAGAGAGCGGTCACGGCCGCGTCAAGAACAGAGAGAGCGGTCACCGCCGCGTCAGGAACAGAGAGAACGGTCACCGCCGCGTCAGGAACAGAGAGAACGGTCACCGCCGCGTCAGGAACAGAGAGAACAGTCACCGCCGCGTCAGGAACAGAGAGAGCGGTCACGGCCGCGTCAGGAACAGAGAGAACAGTCACCGCCGCATCCGGAACAGAGAGCGGTCACCGCCACGTCCGGAACAGAGAGAGCGGTCACCGCCGCGTCCGGAACAGAGAGAGCGGTCACCGCCGCGTCAGGAACAGAGAGAGCGGTCACCGCCGCGTCAGGAACAGAGAGAGTGGTCACGGCCGCGTCAGGAACAGAGAGAGCGGTCACGGCCGCGTCAGGAACAGAGAGAGCGGTCACGGCCGCGTCAGGAACAGAACGGAGAGAGCGGTCACCGCCGCGTCAGGAACGGAGAGAGCGGTCACGGCCGCGTCAAGAACAGAGAGAGCGGTCACCGCCGCGTCAGGAACAGAGAGAGCGGTCACCGCCGCGTCAGGAACAGAGAGAGCGGTCACGGCCGCGTCAGGAACAGAGAGAGCGGTCACGGCCGCGTCAGGAACAGAGAGAGCGGTCACGGCCGCGTCAAGAACAGAGAGGGCGGTCCCCGCCGCTTCGGGAACGGAGAGAGCGGTCATGGCCACGTCAGGAACAGAGAGGGCGGTCACCGCCGCGTCAGGAACAGAGAGAGCGGTCACGGCCACCTCGAAGGATCTCCCCCGCTGGACCCACTGTGGCTGGCTGCATTCTGTCACGTTCGGAACAGAGAGAATCTCGGTCCAAATGCAGGGAAGGAATATTTTTAATTATAAAACGATAAACAAACACAAACCAAACAAAACACAGCCAGAATGAGGAGTGGGAGATGTGCAGCTTTATAGTCCGGTAATCGTGAACAGGTGTGAGTGTAATGAGTGTCAATGACAACAGGACCAGGTGCAGATGATCAGGGAAGTGCAGTGCAGGGAAGGGAACAACGACCTCAGGTGGCTGAGGGAAGCCCCACAGCCCAGATCATGACACTTACTTTCTTTTACCATTTATTTATGTACTGAACATTGGCACCAAGCCACCTTGTTCAAGCAGACCATATTTGATACTTGCATTTATATGTGTTTATATGTGACCCAGGATAAAAGTAAGTCACTTTAAGGAGTCAAATGTCACCTCGTAATGGGAAGGCACATTTTTTAATCAGATTTTTGATCATTGATTAGAATGTGCTCCTCAAATTTTGACTGTGAACAAGTGCTCCTAAAGAAAATAGTATTGTGCAAAATTAGTAATTACAAAAAAGTCTTAAAAAGCACCAATATTTACGTAAAACACAAGTTATAACAGAAATCATAATTTCTCCAAAATAAACATCTTTTAGTAGCTAATAAAAAGGGATAAATTATTTCGTAAAATGCAATACATTTCTCCAATTAAAAATAATTTTCAAGAGAAAATTCTCTGTTTTTATGGAAGCCTGTTTCCACCACTGAATAAAGAATAAAAAAATTTATTTAAAAGATAATTGCGGCTTTTTATTTCACAATTCTGACTTTTTTTTCTCAGAATTGCATCATATAAACTCGTAATTCTGACTTTTTAATAAAGTTAGAAAAAAGCCATTCTGAAGGTAAAAACAAAATTCCCCTGTAAGTCACTTTAAGGAGTCAAAT
Source organism: Garra rufa (assembly GCF_049309525.1). Lineage (NCBI taxonomy): Eukaryota > Metazoa > Chordata > Actinopteri > Cypriniformes > Cyprinidae > Garra > Garra rufa. Next base: position 45,127,606 of record NC_133370.1, read on the forward strand.
GTCACCTCGTAATGGGAAGGTTAATTTTTTAATCAGATTTTTTGATTATTGGTTAGAAGGTGCTTCTGAAATTTTGACCGTGCACAAGTGCTCCTAAAGAGAAAAGTAAGCGTTGAGCCCTGATCAATTCGTGATCATGCTGATATTTAGGAAAAACAGCACTAGTGTAATATTGCTTATATGTGACCCTGGACTACAAAACTAGCCATAAGGGTGATACATCAAAACTAGCCATGAGATTTATACAAAGCTGAAAGCTGAATAGATAAGCCCTCTATTGATGTATGGACTGTTAAGATAGGACAATATTTGGTCGAGATACAACTATGTGAAAATCCGGAATCTAAGGGTGCCAAAAAAAAAAAAAAAAAAAAAATCAAAAGAAAATCACATTTAAAGTTGTCCAAATTAAATTCTTAGCAATGCATATTACTAAACAAAAATTAAGTTTTGATATATTTACGGTAGAAAATTTACAAAATATCTTCATGGAACATAATCTTCATAATATCCTTATGATTTTTGGCATTAAAGAAAAATATCGATAATTTTGACCTAAGCAATGTAGTGTTGGCTATTGCTACAAAGGGTCCAGGGTCTCATATATGAATAAAAGAATAAAGTAAATCTGCTAGTCCTATAAAGTGCCAGTATTTCATCAAAAAAAATTAAAGTGCTTCATTCATATGGATTATGTTTACAATATCTTTATTAACTTTTTTAAGGATTAAAATTTTGAGTGAGTAGTTTTTCAGTCATGGGACATCTCTCATGTTTCATGTTTATTGACCAAAGTTTTATGGGTTTGGTTTTTTCATCAACTCATCCTGATGTCATTCAAAACACTATATGATTTTCTCTTTACTATGGAACATAAAATAAGATATTTGCATTTAAATTGCATGAACAAAGAAACACTTCTCAAAATATCTTGTTGTAGAGGTTTGAAACAACATGAGGGTGAGCAAATGACAGCATTTTCATTTTTGGGTGAACAATCCCTGACTATTGACCGCAGCACAGACTTTAGACATGTGAAAATTATTATCCAATAAAATTCAATTATCTGACACCAGCAGGACTAAAGAAGTCTTCTAATGTGACATACAGAGAGTTTATCTAAGAAGAAGCAGCCATTAAGACCGTAGCATATGCTCCTCACAGGTAAATATTTGCCCTTTCTCTTATCATGAGCAGCAGGGCCACGAGTCTGGAAGCTTCCTGAGGTCAGATGAGGTCCAGCCAAAGCACATCAGCTCCAAAAGTCCAGTGCATATGTATTTACTGTAACTCTCAGAGAAAAAAAAATAGGATAAAGTTAATCAATATAGATTACCTTCACCCCATTTTATCATCTGCCAGGTGAACATTTAAAACTTAAACGTAAAAGTAAAAGCAAAAGGAGTTACGTGCAAAATCAATAATTACAACGCACCAATATCTATGTAAAACACAGGTTATAACATTAATCATAATTTCTCTAGGGGTGGGAGAAAAAATCGATGCATCGATGCATCGCGATTCTCTCTTCAACGATTCTGAATCGATTCCTAATATTTCAGAATCGATTCTGAGCTTCTTTTTTTTTCTGCATATGGCACGTGTGCGCGCTAGAGACGCGGCTGGCTACAGCGCACAGAATTTGCACTGTGAGACACGTGCGCATAATGCTTGACAGTGTGCTTCCATCCGTCGTGTTTTACTTTAGATATGCGTTCATTTCTGCCGTCTGGAATGCAAGAAACTGTTGCACTGACAGACTCACGTGCGCTTTGTGTTTGTTCGTCCTAAAGCTCGATTGCGGATGCGGTTAAATGCACTTGCATTTTGGAATAGTTTCAAACGAAACTGTACATACAGTCAGTTATGTTTTCAGAGCAGGACAAAACATCTGATATATTGAAATAGATCTGTGCATCATTGGCGTTCCGTCCATATACAGTAAGCTGCTAATGCCCTGCATACTCAGGCTGTCAGAGAGAATGCGTTCAGGTGTTAAATAATATAAACATGCTTATAAATGAATCCCTTATTTGAATCTTCTGGGCAAGCAGATTCTCCGCATCTTCCTTGACTCCTCAGAATTGATGCGCATTCTGTTTTGCTGTCATGCGCGTGATTTCGTTCGCGGGGTAAGCTGTCCGAGAAGCGCTCGCCCAAGCGGAAAAACGCGCTGTTGCTGCCAGATCCTGATTGCCAAAAATGTATTGTATTTTTGTATATTATATATAATATGTATATTTTCATAATTTCTCAACAATTCAAAAGTTTAAAGTCCACAGAAAAAAATAGCCTATATAAAATGTATATATATATTTTAAAAAATAATAATAAACAGGAAAAAGAGGAAATATTAAAATATGATTTCGTCTCTGATTTTATTGGTGTCTAAATAATGTAAAGATATTATTATTTTTGGTATTACTGGTGGTTTTAGCACTCAGCATACCTGGTAAATAAAAGTGTCACCTCTCGCCACTGCTGTGCATTAGTTTGAATGCAGCCTGTTAAAGCTGCCTGTCTATGATCTCATCAGTAATAATAAAATGGCAGTAATGCTGAGGAAAAAAGAAAAACTATTGTCTGTAAACTTTCGGATACCTGAAGAAAACTTATTTTAAATAAGTAATTGTTTTAAAAAGTACCTTGCTTACATAATTAAAAAAATAAAGTAAAGTTGGCCCAAATTAAATTTGATATAAAACAAATATGAAAATGTAGCCATGTGCAGTACTATTGAAAACTGAGAATGTGTTCATCGTGATATTTAGTTGTTAATGAAAACAGTAATTAACTTGAATCTTGAAACCGGTGAAGATTGACACACCTACTTTTACAGAGATTCCAACTATAAACAAAAAGCATAGAAACTGCAATTTTACATGTTTTTAAAATTGTAAAGTTGTATTTGCACAGCAGAAGAATTAATTGGGGAAAAAATGTAGATCAAGAATCGTTTTGGAATCGGATCGTGACTCCCAGAATCGGATCGGATCGTGAAGTGCCTGAAGATTCCCACCCCTAAATTTCTCCAAAATCAACATCTTTTAGTAGCTAATAAAAACAGGATAAATGATTTAATAAAATGCAATAAATTTCTCCAATAAAAATTAATTTTTAAAGAGAAAATCCTCTGTAATCCTCTGTTTTTATGGAAACCTGTTTCCGCCACTGAATAAAACAAAAAAATAAAAAAGGTAATTGCGACTTTTTATCTCACAATTCTGACTTTTTTTCTCAATACTGTGAAATATAAATGGACAATTTCGAGTTATAAAGTCAGAATTGTTAGAATCAGTCAAAATTACTTACAATTCTGACTTTTTCCTTGCAACTGCGAGTTTATAGCTCACAATTCTGAATTTTTTCCTCAATACTTTGAGATATAAACACACAATTGCGAGTTATAAAGTCAGAATTGCGAGAAATAAAATCAAAATTACTGACTTCTGAATTCTGACTTTTTTTCTCGCACTTGCGACTTTGTATCTTACAATTCTGACTTTTTTTCCTTGCAATCGCAAATTTACATTTAACAATTCTGACTTTGCACACTTTTGAGTTATAAAGTCAGAATTGCGAGAAATAGTAAAAATTACTTCTGACTTTTTTCCTTGCAACTGTGTTAACATCTCACAATTCTGACTTTTTTCTCAGAATTGCATGATCAGATTTTTTCTAAATACTGTGAAATATACATGCACAATTGTGAGTTATAAAGTCAGAATTGCTAGATATACATTACATATACAGATTTTTTTTTCACAGTTCCGACTTTTGTATTGTTATGAAGCAGACGGGACAACAAGGTAAGAATGATACAAGTGATGTTTATTAATGTTAGCAGCAGTGCCGGAGGTGAACGGAGATCCTGTGATGGTGAGTACGTGATAATAGGAAGGTTTCAGAGCCGGTATGGAACTTGATGGGAATAACAGATCCTTTTCCTTGTAGGAGGCGAGACGGGAGGATTCCAAGAACGATCGAAGGAGGTATACTTGAGAGTCCGTGAGTCCACCAACCTCCGCTGACGTGGGAGTCAGCTTATGGCCACCCACCACTGACGACTGGAACTGAGAAGACACAGAAGACTGGAACTGGAACGAGACAGAGTTCAGGTTAGTACAATAGGGTAAGGATTTAGATAGTGAGACTCGTAGAGAGACACTAGCAGTCCGCTTTCGCTGGAACGAGTCAACGAGCCCGGACAGTGAGTGGTGTGTGGCGTGCGTTCTTATAGTGAGGAGGATGATTGCGGACAGGTGCGCGGGTGATTGGGTCCAGGTGACGGTGATTTGTGAAGATGAGTTGCGTGAGGAACGGCTGATACGTGACATATGGCCCCCCTCCCGGAACGGCGCGTCCTCGCGCCGAAATGGATACACCAGCGGAGGGAGGGTGGGGGTTCAGGAGGCGGGTGAGGAGCAGGTGACGAACTGGAGATGGACATATGAACTGGAACGTGAGGCCAGGGTGGAGTGGAAGGAGGAAGGAGCCAGAGTGTAGTCATAAGTAGGAGGAGCCGGATGATGGTCCAGAGCCCAGCCAGGATGACACCCCAGGGCGGAGTCGAGGGAGGGAGGAGCCATGGTGGAGAACTGGTCCACGACACCCTGGGGACGAGCGACGGAGACGAAGCCTCTGGGGAAGATGAGCCAGGAGCAGCCGAGCAGACGGAGAGCCAGGGTGACACCGCAGGTCTGGAGGGCCAAGGTGACGCAGCAGGCTCAGGGGACCGAGGCAGAGCTGGGGCTCCGGAAGACCGCAGTGACACCGGAGCGACAGAGGACATAGGCGGAGCTGGAGGGAAGGAGGAGCCTGACGGAGCCGGAGGGACGGAATGACGAGGTGAAGCCGGAGGATTGGAGTCCTTAGGCGACGGATGGTCAACGACTGACCAAGGCGGAGCCGGAGAGACGAGGGAGCCCGGTGGAGCTGGTGGGATGACGGGCCACGGTGGAGATGAGGGAGCCAGGAGCCAAGGCGGAGCCGAAGGGTCGGAGGACCGAGGTGGAGTCCAGGACTCGGAGGATGGAGGCAGGGACTGGGGAATGATCCGCCTTGGCGCAGCTGGAGCCTGGATGTCCCACGATGGCACCACACTCCTAGGTGGCGCTGCCTGAGGGTGAGCTGTGGGACAGACGGGCAGCAGCGGAGACAGGGCTGGAGGACTGGCTGGCTTGCGTGGAGGCGGGAGAGGGAGGCTGGGTGGGAACTTTGGAGACCTTGGAGCATTTGACGGAACCAGCGGAGATTCTGGAGAACTGGACGAGACCGGAGAAGACTCTGGATGACTGGACGGAACCATCGGAGACTCTGGAAGACTGGATGAGACTGGCGGAGATTCTGGACGGCTGGGCGGAACCAGCGGGGACTCAGGACGGCTGGGCGGAACCAGCGGGAACTCAGGACGGCTGGGCGGAACCAGCGGGGAATCAGGACGGTAGGAAATTATTTCTCCAAACCAATCAATCAAATCTGCTTCAAATATCTCCAGTAATTCCTCAAAGTATCCTCCACAGCGCAGTTTCAGCTCACCCTCAGGGTTAGGAGTGTGGGCGGGGCTTTCCTCCAAGCCCTCGATCTCCACGAGTATCCCCACGGTGACGCTAGCCGGCTCACACACCTGGTCAGTCGCGACGTCCTCTGTCGCTTTAAATGCGATGGATCTTGGCGCTGCGGCTGCGGCGGGCTCTGGCTGGCGCTCCGTGCTGAAGGTTGACAGCTGCTGACTGGGCTCTGGATCGTGGTTGCACATGCTGCTGACTGTTTTCTGGTCCGGGCTTCTGTTATGAAGCAGACGGGACAACAAGGTAAGAATGATACAAGTGATGTTTATTAATGTTAGCAGCAGTGCCGGAGGTGAACGGAGATCCTGTGATGGTGAGTACGTGATAATAGGAAGGTTTCAGAGCCGGTATGGAACTTGATGGGAATAACAGATCCTTTTCCTTGTAGGAGGCGAGACGGGAGGATTCCAAGAACGATCGAAGGAGGTATACTTGAGAGTCCGTGAGTCCACCAACCTCCGCTGACGTGGGAGTCAGCTTATGGCCACCCACCACTGACGACTGGAACTGAGAAGACACAGAAGACTGGAACTGGAACGAGACAGAGTTCAGGTTAGTACAATAGGGTAAGGATTTAGATAGTGAGACTCGTAGAGAGACACTAGCAGTCCGCTTTCGCTGGAACGAGTCAACGAGCCCGGACAGTGAGTGGTGTGTGGCGTGCGTTCTTATAGTGAGGAGGATGATTGCGGACAGGTGCGCGGGTGATTGGGTCCAGGTGACGGTGATTTGTGAAGATGAGTTGCGTGAGGAACGGCTGATACGTGACATGTATCTCACAATTCTGACATGTTTTTATCAGAACTGCATCATATAAACTCACAATTCTGACTTTTTTTCAATAATGTGAGATATAAATGCACAATTTCGAGTTATAAAGACTTTATAACTCGCAATTGTGAGTTTATATCTCAAAATAACCCTTTTTTTATTCAGCGGCTTACATAGTTAGTGGGAATCCAAAAAAAGCTGTTGGACTGAACTTATTGGTAAAACATCTTTGTTTCATCCAGGATCCATTTATGCTTTCCACTGAGACTTCTGAAATCTTCTGAGATCAGATGAGGATTCAGAGTCAGCTGTCTTTTCTCTTTTTCTCTAGTGCAGTCCAGGACTGGGTCGTGGTCACCGTGACTTTGGCCAGCCCGCCCCCGTTAGCACTCACTCCTCACCCCTCACCCCATCTCCCCTGACCTTGGGCTCAGCTGAGTGTGTGAGAGGCTCTGTGCAGAACACAGAAGAGTTTGAAAAATGCTAAAACATTTGGACAGAGCTTTAGGTTGAAACAAACAGTGTGTGGAAAGAACAGTTACAGAGTGTGATTTTTATGAGGTTTATCACCTTAGTGAAGAAATCTCTTGGAAGCATTTCCAAGAGAAATTGCCAAGTTTGTAATTCCAAAGAATGTAAAAAAAAGAAAAGCGCAAATGGAGTATTTGTGCATGTGTTTGATAATAGAGCGTTTATTAATGCAGAGAGCATTTATAGTAAAATTAGGCTTTTAAAGTCATAAAATACTACTAGTAAGTTAAACTGTCCTGCAAAATAAAAATAACTATAACATAAAAGGCATTAAATCATGTCAGCAGTGGCTTTCCAGAAAAGGGAAAGACACATGAACAAACACTCTGTACTCTATAAAGACAAGTAAATCAAGTTACTCTTGCCTGCAAATTTTCAATTGTAGTGAACAGCATGTACTTGAGCAGACAAGCCAAGATAAAGGGCAATTCAGGTTACAGCTACAGGGAGAGCAGAATTACATACTGGCATTAATCCTTAAAACAACCTCAATTGCTATAATGCACAGGGTTATTAAACAGCTATTTAATAATAACACAATGCTATAATCACAATGCAAGTGGGGTTGCAAGGTGATTACATACAGAAAGTCCACCCTCAAATTATATGAAAGTCTATGATATCCTGATCTCAGAATGCAATTCAAATCCCTCCTTTAATGTTAGTCAATGGGATTTTTTTTTTATTTAACAACAAGAGAGCCTCAAAATAAAAATCCGGAAATCACATTGTATGATTTTTTTTAACAATTTATTTGTGAATTACTGTGTCAAATAAGTATTTGATCACTTGCTTATCAGCCAGTTTTCTGACCCTCAAAGACCTGTTATTTTGCTTTTAAACAGTCCAGCTACACTCTGCTCATGATTCTTAATTAGTAGCACCTGTTTGAGGGCGTTAGCTGTCATAAAGACACCTGTGCACCCCACAATCAGTCAAAGTCTAAGTAGCAACATGGGCAAAACCAAAGAGCTGTCAAAAGAGACGAGAGACAAAATTGTAGACCTTCACAAAGCTGGAAAGGGCTACAGGGCAATTGCCAAGCAGCTTGGTGAAAAAAGAACACCTGTTGGAGCAATTGTCAGAAAATGGAAGAGGCTAATGATGATTGTCAATGTCCCTCGGACTGGGGCCCCACGGAGGATCTCTCCTCGTGGGGTATCAATGATGCTAAGAATGGTGAAGAATCAGCCCAGAACTACACCGGAGGAGCTGGTCAATGCCGTGAAGAGAGCTGGAACCATCGTTTCCAAGGCTACTATCAGTAATACACTAAGATGTCGTAGTTTAAAATCTTGCATCGCACGGAAGGTTCCCCTGCTTATATCAGCCCATGTCCAGGCCCGTCTGAAGTTTGCCAGGGACCATCTGGATGATCCAGAGGAGTCATGGGAGAAAGTCCTGTGGTCAGATGAGACCAAAGTAGAACTTTTTGGTCTTAACTACATTCCCCGTGTTTGGAGGAAGAAGAATGATGAGTATCATCCCAATAATACCATACCTACAGTGAAGCATGGGACTGGAAGCATCATGCTTTGGGGGTGTTTTTCTGCACAGAAGACGACTGCACTGTATTAAGGAGAGGATGAACACGGCCATGTATTGTGACATATTGGGCAAAAACCTCCTTCCCTCAGTCAGAGCATTAAAGATGGGTTGTGGCTGGGTTTTCCAACATGACAATGACCCAAAGCACAGAGCCAGGAAAACCAAGGAGTGTCTCCGCAAGAAGCATATCAAGGTTCGGGAGTTGCCTAGCCAGTCTCCAGACCTAAATCCAATAGAAAATCTTTGGAGGGAGCTGAAACTCTGTGTTGCTCAGTGACAGCCCCGAAACCTGACAGATCTAGAGAAGATTTGTATGGAGGAGTGGGCCAAAATCCCTCCTGCAGTGTTTGCAAACCTGGTGAAGAACTATAGGAACCGTTTGACCTCTGTAATTGTTAACAAAGGCTTCTGTACCAAATATTACAATTTTTTGACTCAAGTGATCAAATACTTGTTTGACACTGTAATTCACAAATAAATTGTTCAAAAACATACAATGTGATTTCCGGATTTTTATTTTTAGATTCTGTCTCTCACAGTGGAAATGCACCTATGCTGAAAATTGTAGACCCCTCCTTGATTTCTAAGTAAGAGAACTTGCAAAATCACAGGGTGATCAAATACTAATTGACCTCACTGTATCTGTAACACTAACGTCATGTAATTGTAATTGCCTGGCATTAATGTTAATATATGTTTTTAATTTAAAATATATAAAGTAAAAAGTGAACATACCAAATTTGACAATTTTATTATCGTTTAAATTATGTCAAGGCTCATGGCAAAGATTGTTAAAGATTTAAAACTTAAATAGAGGGCTTAAATAGAGTTTTAATGTCATCTAAAGATTCTTGTGCTAAATATTCCTAACAAGATTTTTTTGCTATATTACAAATTGTTATACTGAACAACATTTTAATGGGTAATCATGGTTAAAATGTATGATAGTGGTTACTTTTTGCTCCAAAAAAGGGACACATTCAAATAAAAATAAAAAATAAATAAATAAAGCTGTATTAAACTTTTATTGTTTTGAATGCCTTTTGGTTCTTTGACGCATATGCAAAGTGTAATTTCTAGATCTGGAAAAAGGATGTAAAATTAATACAATTGGAAACACTTTAGGGACCAATTCTGAGTATTAACTTTTTTTTTTAGTATTTTATTAGTACTTAGTACACATATTAATGCCTTATTCTGCATGACCATATTTTAGATTTTAGTGTTAATGGTTAATTATTTACTTAGTTAATTAGTTGTAGTTAATTAATACTGAGAACTGGTCCACAAACTAAAGTGTGACCATAAAACTTTGCTCCACAAGCATTTTTATATTGGATATTATTTTTTTTCTAGGAATTGTTCATAAAAATAGTTTTAAAAACCTTGTCCAGTACTTATCCAACTTTCAGATATTATTGTGGACAGTGAGGGGCTTTGGAGTGAAAAGAATTGAGAACCACTGCACAAACTGAAATGAGCAATAGTAACTGAGACGAGTACTTTTTTACGATTTATCTAAAAGTTCCTGGCTCGAATGCTGAGCTCAGTGTTGCTAATGAAGTGTTGACGTGCAGCTATGTGGGACAGCGCTCGCACACAGCCTCCTCGTCCTTCATCGTGACATGCCTTCCTTCAAGCAGAGCTGCTGGCAAAGCCTTGGATTTGTTTCCAGACATGTTTCCTAACAAATGACTGGAGGCCAGTGCAGATAAGCTGTGTGTGCTGAAAACATCAGCCTTTTGAAGGAGAAGTGGAGGAGGAGTTCCAGGACCCATCTGCTCCAGATAAGTCTGTCCTGTTCGTCAGCGCCCAGGATAACCATGACAGGACGAGGAGACGCACATCCATCTGTGCCACGTCCCAGAACACTATCACGTCAACACAATGCTCTTCCTTCCTCTTAAACTGTACAAACTCAGTACAGTCACTTAAACAACTGAGGCTGTGATTCATGCCTGAAATCTGATGTCTTTGTAAACGCTGTAGTATAAAGTTTGCATATTCACAGTCATAGCTAATGTAGACATTGAGAACATGTCCAGTGCAAATTTAAGTTCCTGAATGTTTACATTGCCAACATCCCTATCGTTGAATATCAGGTTACACCCTTCAATTAAAAAATATAAATAATATTATTGTTATTATTGTTAGATATTATTATAATCAATTGAGTAATTCATATTTAGAGGACAAGGACCCCTGTATTATTATTATTATTTACATTTAGGTTTATTGTGTTTAGACATTTATATTAAAATTAAAAATTTTCATTTCTTTTTTTTTAAACTATAGTTTTAGTATATAGATACTTCAGAAATCTCAGCTGTGTCCTGTTATACTTGTAGTAAAACTTAAAAAAATAATAATAATAATTTGAAGTTAAGAGACTACATGGCATGTGTGTTAACTTAAATAAATAAATAAATAAATAGTGAAACACTAGATATTTTACTAGATGTTTCCTAAAACATGAATATTTATTAAAAAATAAATAAATAAATAGACAAATAAATGAATAAATAATAGTGAAAAACTACAGATTTTACTCGATACTTAAAGAATATGAATATTAAAAATACATAAATAAATACAATTTAAAAATAAATACATTTAAACATAAATAAATAGACAAATGAATAAATAGTGAAAAACTACAGATACTTTCCTAAAACATATGAATACTAAAAATTAATAAATACATTTAAAAATTAATAAATAGACAAATAAATAAATAGGTGACAAGACAATTTGCCTAAAACACATGAATATTTCAAATAAATAAATAAATAATGAAACAGACAAATAAATTAATAAATAAATAGTTAAATACAGATTTTACTAGATATGTTTCCAAAAAAATCTATATATATACACAATTAATAATTAATGCAATTTAAAAATAAATAAATCAAACATAAATAAATAGACAAACAAGTAAATAAATAAATAATGAAAAACTACAGATTTTACTAGATCTTTTCCCTAAAACATATGAATATTAATAAATTGATAAATAATTTTAAAACAAACAAACAAACAAACAAACAAAAAAGGTGAAAAATACAGATTTTACCAGATACGTTTTCTAAGACACATGAATATTTAAATATATATATATATATATATATAAAACATTAATTTAAATAAATAAACATCTCAATGTTGAATAAAATGTCAAGGGTATAGTCAAACCAAAATTTATTCAGACACCTTTAACATTTCTCACATAATTTATTCACTATAAGTTAGAAAATGGTAATAGAAGAACTCAAGTTAAACTGTCTCAGAACAAATTAATCTCAGTAATGTCAGAAAACTTTGATTGAAAGGTATGTAATGGATTACAATCAACCAAAAACTCAACTGAAAACAGACAAATGTATGACAATATTTACACAACTATCAACAGTTTGTTTATTGTGTTCAGTCTGTGGTGTAAAAAGGTCACATTAGCAATTAAAGTAAAAACTTTTAAGCAAAACATGGTCAGATCAAAGTGTCTGAATAATTTTTGGCACCAAATTTTTTAGCAGTCCAGTGTATGAAAATTTTTTGGGTGTAATATGTCACAGTTTACTTTTATTTACTTATTTTGCTATCCCCACTTACATAAATAAATGTTAATGTCCTGCATTAAATTATATCTGGTGTCTGGGTAATTTTTGGTTTGACTGTATATTCTCTACTCTAGAATAAAGTATACTATTCAGTAAAACTTTTTCTGTCCAAGGCTGCAATTTTCTGCTGGTGTTGCTTTATCTCTTACAGTAAAATCTTCCATGTGAAAAAAAAAAACAAAAAAAAAAAAAACTGGGCGACAAAATGTAAGAAAACAGCTTTCAGGTCCAAACAAAGATATATTAGCTGATGTGAAGGGCTTTGGAGGAGAGCAGCCCACCTCCCGAGAAACGATCAATGCACATGAAAGCAAGAGGTCAGCAACCTTTGACATCTCCATTCAGAGGGGGGAGGGGACGTGATCTTTTGTAAAATTAGCTACATTGATCCAATTGTGTGATATTGTCGAATCCGAGCCCAGACTGTGCGGCAGACACTTCTTTGAAACTCGTCTTTTCAGGGCTAAATAATGACACCCACACTCTTCAGATTGAACAAACATATGCATATACATATAAACGATTAATAATGAAAGACTATTTAAAAAGGCATTTTGCTTCTTTACTCTCAGTGTGGTATTGATAAGACTACTGAGAAAGAACATTACGGCACTTTGGCTCTTATTAGCTCAATCAACATCCCCGCTCTCATTCCCAGTGTCATTTTTACGCATGGGAGAGAAAGACAATGCAAAGAAGAGTTCCATGCATTCTTGCCCTGTCGTTAAAGAAGGGGACAGGTTAAAAGTTTACAAGCGGCCAGGTCTCCGCTGAAACATGACAGGGGTCACCGCTGATTCCCAGAGCCGTCAGGTGGGAGGAGGAGCACTGGCCGCTCAGGATAACTTTAAATTTTAAGATTAAAGCTTTAAATCAAGCATTCTGAGCAAAAGATGCTCAGAAGACGTTTATGAGAGATAACAGTAATGAGTAAGAGGTCATGGAGGGCTTTGAGTGTCATGGACAGAACATTTTATGACAGATATGAAAGGTCAAGGAATGGTCAGTTTGTACACTGCCGTTACCGCCGTGGACTGCTTCAAATAATACTGTGTTAGGTTGAAAACTACATGTATTTATATCAGAAATGTTTTGTGATTTATTGTCACAAAGAACTTTCAAAGCAATTAAGGTCAAATATAATTAATATTTATAATATAGGCATTAAAACTGAAAAAAATGTCTTGTTTCAGTATGTAACAATGGATGTCTGTGAAATAAAAAAATAATAATCTAGAGTAAAAGACATTGCTCTTTTATATAAGATCTGTAGTCCAATATGGGCATAAATGACTGTGGAATGTTAAAGATGTTTTGAAAATGATTTATGTCTAAATAAATAATCTATCAATGTTTAATGTTTTTAAATAAGTCTCTTATACTCATGAAAGTTCCAGTTATTTGATAAAAAAATACATACAAAAGAGTAATTTTATGAAATATTATTGCAATTTAAAACAAATCTTTTTTTTTTTTTTGGAACATGTGATCATTTTTTTCCCAGGATTCTTTAATGAATGAAATGTTAGGAAGAACAGAATTTATTTAAAACAGAAATATTTACTTACAATATAAGTCTATATACTATCACTTTTTAATCAATATATCATATAGATTAAATATAGAACATAGAGATCAACTATTTGAAATTGCAATAATATTTTACAATATTACATTTTTTTCTGTATTTTTAATCAAATAAAAGCAGCTTTGATGAGCAAGAAAGACTTCTAAAAAAAATCTAAAAATTATTTTTAAAACTCTTTTGCTATAGACCATCTAAAAATGTAAAATACTGAAATAAAATGTTACGGTTACCACTGCATTATTCAGAGAAGAAAAAAATGCAGCGATTAGATCAAAGCTTCAATGTACTGTGACTGTCATTATATAAAAAACTTGATTAATATGTATTTAATTCTAACAAATAAGTTCTTGTTAAAAACTAACCAAAATTTTAAATAATTAGTTAATTTAAAAAAATTAGTAGGCAAAAAAAATCCTGATTTTGACTGGTCATTGCAGCATTCCGTAGTTAAAGGGATAGTTCACCCAAAAATGAAAATGTGATGTGTATCTGCTTACCCCCAGGGCATCCAATATGTAGGTGACTTTGTTTCTTCAGCAGAACACAAACAAAGATTTTTAACGAAAACCGGTGCAGTCTGCCAGCCAAATAATGTGAGTGGATGGGCACCAAACCTTCAAAAGTAAACAAAAACATGCACAGACAAATCCAAATTACACCCTGCGGCTCGTGACGATACATTGATGTCATAAGACACGAAACGATCGGTTTTTGTGAGAAACTGAACAGTATTTATATGATTTTTTACCTTTGATACACAGCCACGTCCATCTGTCATGAGCACGAGTTTAGCATCCGGCACGCTACATGTGTACACGCTCTGGCGTAGAATATGCAAACGCCGGAAGCGATCTGTCGCATGTATACATCTACTGTGCCCATCTACTGCCATTATATGGCTGGCAGACCGGTTTTCCCTAAAAATATTCATTTGTGTCCTGCTGAGGAAACAAAATCACCTACATCTTGGATACCCTGGGGGTAAGCAGATAAACATCAAATTTTAATTTTTGGGTGAACTATCCCTTTAAAGTCCCCCTAAAATCAAAATGAAAGTTTTTTTGGCTTTTAGTATGAATATGTTAGCCTTACACTCTAAAAAGTGCTGGGTTATTTTTGTAAACACATTGCTGGGTTAATTGTGCTGGGTCAAAATGTTGGGTTGTTTGAGGCACTGTAAACACACAGTTGGGTTGATCATGCTGGGTCAAATGGACTATAAGGGGTTCTTTCACTATGAACACCTGGGTTGGGTTATTTTGACCCAACCGGTTTGTTTATTTTTTTTACTTCATCGAACATTCTGGATTCTTATCGTCTTGTCGCCAGGCGGTCACGCACCTCGCAGCAAGCAGGATTATAAGGTAAATTAATAATATGATTATATAATTATTTACCTTTACTTTTAATAAGTTGTGTTTTAGAGCGTACTGATTTCACTGTTTAATGCAATATTTGATATGTCGCTGTGCGGGGTTGGCATTTTATTCCGTGAATGACGAACGTTGTAACTTAAGCAGCCTAGCGATGTACTTTTTTGCCTCAACAATCGCTTTATTGTTATATAAAGTGTGTGTGTGTGTGTGTGTGTGTGTGTGTGTGTGTGTGTGTGTGTGTGTGTGTGTAGTGTTATTTGTATAATTTACAGTAACGTTATACATATGGCCTTTATTTTAACGCCTTATGGAAAGAGTACGTAGGTCAGAAATACGGGGGTAAGTTCCTTTACTGTCTGCATACTGTATTGCTTTGTAATGTTTTGTCAAAATTAGATCATTTCATACAAAAATTGATCTTTTAAGGGCATATTTTTCAAGTAAATGTTTGCGACGTGCCGAATCCAACGATAGATCCATATGTTTTATGTTGAGCATTTTCGCGGTTTTTTCCTTGAGGTAACTTATCTGCATTAGCTAAAACGCTATGTCCCTTACTTTAATAATGTTAAACCACAATATGACTGGTATGTACTATTTTTTATTACTTAAATGTAATGTTGTCTTAGCTACAGTATGTAAAGTTAGACTTAATCTCTCGTGGTGTATGTGGCCGTTCACATGTCGCGTTTTTTGCGCACTGAAGTTCGTTATTATACGCTCATAATGGAAGCTCATTTTTTCCAGGCGCGGGACATGGTTGCTTAGCAACGGCAGACGCCATGGGAGAGCAAGCTGCGTTTTTGGAAAGAAAGCGACGCGTCTTGCGTTTTCACGCGTTTTTAGGCGCAGCATGTGAACGGCCCCTTAAGGGGGTGTGAAGGTGTGAACACACCGTTACTCTTCCTCTATTTTAGTGAATGCCTGTGTTGCATTACAAACTAAGAGACCAGTATAAACCTTAAACTTATTGAACCACATTTGTTTTTCAGATTTGATCAGATTTCACAAGACTTTAGGAAGCTATATTCAGAGGCAGACTTTTTGAAGACTGGGCTACAGTTGCAGACCTAATTCTTGCCAGTGCTCAGTGAGGTGCATTCAGAGCTGGGTGACATGACTTAAGGTAAGCTTTTTCTTATAATATGTCAATCTATAAAACAACATGCAACTGTATTTGACACACATCAACTGGTAAATACAATGGTACAGTAACACTTAACTAGTTGTTTATTAACTTGTATATTGGCTGTTAATTAGTACTTATGAAGCACATACTGATGCCTTATTCTGCATGAGCATATTCTACATCCCTGAATCTGACCCCATACCTAAACTTAATCTGCAGTAGTTGAATGAGGGTGGGAATTAATTTGCATTATTTAAAGGAATGAAGAAATCTTCATATGAAAGTGTTTCAGTTTGTTTTGATTATAAAATATGGTTCACAGTTTGCATATTATTCCTATGGTTTAGATGCTAAAGGGGAAAGTGGTTTCAAAGTCCTGCCCACTCTGGAGAAAAGGTCTTCAGACCCACAACCACGGAATCCCGGAGGCCATTCATTGACGTACAACCTGTAAGTTTTGTTTTACGTTTTCTGCTCTAATAAGGGTGTATGTATATATATAAACACAGTGGTGGCCAAAATTATTATAACAGTTGTATTTTCACCAGCTAAAAAATGATTTTAAGTCAGTGTTTTTTATTTTTTGCTGTAGTGTGTCAGTGAGAAATATCAGTTTACATTGGCACAACAGCCAATCCTCCACACAGAGATCTGATCTCATCATCATCCAGTCTGTCTGGAATGACATGAAGAAACAGAACAAACTGAGACTAAATCCAGAAGAACTGTGACAACGTCCCCAAGATGCTTCAAGAGACCTACCTGCAAAGCTACCTGAAAAACTATGTGCAAGTGCACCTAGTGTAGGGCAAAAGCTGCTTTAAACACAAAAGGACGGTCAAACCAAATGTTGATTTAATTTAGTTAATCAAGGTTAATTGATTAAGAACATTTATTTATGACATTATTTTTGACAGCGTCATTTTATGACATTTTTAGACAAGTGCTTAAAACTTTTAACAGTATTGTAGCTTTGCAGTTAGGTCTCTTGGAGCATCTTGGTGACGCTTTCACAGTTCTTCTGGATGATGATGAGATCAGATCCTGTGTGGAGCACAGAACAAAAATGTCACTGGATTATCACAATTAATGGCAAAATGAATGGAAATGTAAAGCGATATTTCCTACTGACACACTACAGCAAAAGATAGAAATCACTGACTTAAAACCTTATTTAGCTTGTGAAAATACTAGTTTTCTAATAATTTTGACCACAACTGTATGAAAAGTTGAGAAGTAAAATGAGCATTTATTTCATGCCTCTGTGTTTATGTTCATAAAATACACTTAACTTAAAATGTAATGTTGCAAGACTAAATTCCGTATAATTAACAGGTGGGGACCATCATGGTGGATTTGAGCCTTGGGATGAGACAACAACATTTCTAGACCTTCGCCATTGTTCCAGGCCATGCCATTGAAGCGGACTTGTTGCCTGGGAATTTCTCCAGCTTGCAGTATATCATATTGATGGACATAAGTCTTCATGTGTGAAGTTTTTTTTTTGGCCACTTGAAACATGTTTTAAATTGTAAGAATTGTCTGGTGGACTCTTTGTTTGGCTTAGTTTTAATGGCACAATGTTTGGAATGATTCTAATGTGGTAATAATTCATTTTTGAGTGTTCTGCTGCTGCAATGTTGACATAAAGAATATGAATATAGTGTGCCTAGTTTACAGTTTTGTGTTTAAAAGAAACTGATCTACTAAAAACAAAATGTGACAAAATGTGTGACAGCTACACCTATTTGAAAACTGTATTAAAAAGAAATATGAAAACTCATTAAAATGACATTTACATATTCATTTTTTTGTGTTGTGTAACTGTATTACAGAAAAACAATAATAATTTTACATTCTTTTGTGATTTATATATTATTATTGGTAAATATAAAGGTAGCAAGGCAATTAGACAACAAATAACCCAATATTTTGGTAGTTTTTAACCCAGCAACACAGTTAATCTGACCCACTGGTTGGGTCAAATAAACAACCCAGCATTTTGGGTCAAATGATTTAACCCAGCACTTGGGTCAAAACAACCCAACGCGTGTTCTGTCCCATAGTTACCCAGCAGCTGGGTTATGGTTGGGTTATTTTTTAACCCAGCACTTTTTAGAGTGTAAGATTATCTATAAACTAGTGTGCTTCAAAACAACGACAAAATTCGCATTTACAAGATATGAGCATTCAAAACTTACAATCTCGTCACTTCCGCCAATATGAATCAACGATTTTGATGATATCACCATGCACTTCAGTTTCTCATCAAACGTTCTGTCCAATCAAATGCTCTCTAGACTCCGTATTGTCCCACCCCCTACACAGAGACGCAATACATGGAGCAGATCATATGCGCTCATATGTGCGATCGGCATGTATTAAACTACACAGCCTCAGCATGATTATGATCACTATTTTGTTTTAGCAAGAGTTTCATATTAAATCTGTGGGGTAATTTATTAGTCTGTGGCTGTCATAAGCTACAAATGCGGCTTTACAGAGCTTAACGGCTCTGGCCCGAGCAGATATAAATGGAACGCTATTGGCTATTCAAAATAAATGGGCGGGGCTGGGCGATATGTTTTTGTTTCAATTAAAAGTACGTCACCGCATAGAATAACGCTGCATGTTTCAAGGCACTTCAGTGGACCTTTAAGTCTTTTGTACAATGACATAGCGCAAAGTCCTGAACACCCTAATAACTGGATGTACATTTTCCCTCACGTAACTTCCCATTACTTGTTCAATAAATTTTTTCATTTGATTTTTGGTCACTATGAGGCTGAGGCGAATACGCTTTATACAGACTGAAAATGCAGGAATCATTCAGAATGAACAGCATGTCCTGAAACGTTTATATAAACACACAATCACTCAAATGGACTTCCAAACATTCTGCCTGCCAAAAAAACACCACTCACCGTATCGCAGTAATGACATTTGTAACCTCTCACTTTCATCAGAAATCTACTAGCAATTTCTTGATCAACAATAAACACTCACAGCCTGGTGCTCGCAATATCTCAGTGTTTAATCATAGCAGCTCACTGAACCAATATATTTCAAATAACATGTATTAACTAACAATTGCTATCTCAGCTGAATGCAGAAGCTCCTCCTCTGACCTTCACCTTGGTAACCATGGCCACAAGAAGAGGAAGCATTTATTTGTGCTCCTTGAGATCTGATATCTTTCACAATGGTCTCGAGGCAAGATTTTTATGTTGCACATTTATATTTCAAGTCAGATTCAGGTTTTTGAAACATGCAATTTAGTCCCTGATCTGCTAATCCAGCACTACTATAGCAAACTTTAAGAAGCCATTAGCCACTGTAGAGCTCAATTATGATCTTGGGTGAAATCCACTGAAACAGGCTGCTTGAAAAAGACCAAGACGTTTGTCTAGAGAAAGAAGCACCTGCTGCCTGAGTCGTGGTGAATCTATTCCAAGAGTTTCAAACAATAGGAGGAATTTTAACAGCTAGATTAGCATCTTTTTATCTTGCCATCTGCACACGTCACTAATGGCCAGAGGAGCCTTCTGCTTTTCAGCAGCACGGAGATGGCAGATACACAGAGAATGACAACAAAATAAGATCTTTAAGTGGCCTCTTTTAAAAGTGCACTACTTGCTAAAATCCACTACTGTTTAAAATGTAGGGGTCGGTAAGATTTTTTAATGTCTTTGAAAGAAGTGACTTATGCTCATCACGGCTGCATATATTTGATAAAAAAAATAACTTTAAAAAAAAAACTCTAGTCATAAAAATAGAATTTATATAATGTATATATGGAATACTGTATAACAGAATTTGCCATACTTTGGAAAAAATCATCGAAAAGTAGGTCAGTACACTTATAGAGGTCATCGGATGCCTATTTTCAACAAGTTCATATGAATCTTTAGGGACTTAATAAAAAGTCTGTAATATACTTTGGTTAAAAATTCTCAATAGTAGTGTAAAAAACACCCTTTTATCTTGTCAAAATCAGCTCTGCAAAATACCGGCTCATTTTATTGCATGGGCCCTTTAAATGCAAATGAGCTCTGCTTGCCCCGCCCCTCTCTGCTGTGGGATTATGAGGTGTAATGTTTACTTTAGCCAAGTTTAGATGCGTTTAGCTGCGTTTAGCCGCGTTTATCAGTGAAACTTGCCAACAAGCACATTATTAAGAAAGGCCATTTGCAAAGAGGGATAAAAAACCTTTTTATTCACTTCTGCTGTGGGTGAAGCTGCATCACGAATGATTCACACGAACATAGATGCATGTGTAGACTGGGATCGGCGCTTTCCTTTTAAACCTGAAAGTAATGTTAATCCTCTGCATCTTCAGCGGCTCAGATGTCGGGAGTAAATGACTACTGCTTTGTTCATTATTACATCCAACAACAGAACACCTCAATCGCTCAGTTAGAGTCTTCCTCTGCACCCGCACAAGAAGCTGAGAATGACTTCTCAATGACTTGATTTTAAAAAGGGGATATTACTTTTAAAGATTAAAAAAATACCACTGGGTGGATTTTTAATATTGTAGGGTGGTTGTGTACACAAGCTACCAACACACATTAATGTTCAAACCACATGTAAAAGTTAGTTTTGCATCTAATGACCCTTTTAAATCAAAATGCAAGATGGACTAGTGCCTGTAAATATTAAATATGCATTCTGCATGTTCTGATCTTTGAGACTTTACTCTGTTGGTTCAGTGAACTGCTTTTATTAAACACTGAAATGTTGCGAGCACCAGGCTGTGAGTGTTTATTATTGACCAAGAAATTGCTAGTAGATTTCTGATGAAAGTGAGAGGTTATAAATATCATTACTGCGATGCGGTGAGTGGTGTTTTTTTTTTTTTTTTTTGCAGGCAGAATGTTTGGAAGTCCATTTGAGTGATTGTGTGTTTATATAAACCTTTTAGGACACGCTGTTCATTCTGATTGATTTCTGCGTTTTCAGTTTGTATAAAGCATATTCGCCTCAGCCTCACAGTGACCACCAGAAATCAAATGTAAGAATTTATTGAACAGGTAATGGGAAGTTAAGTGAGAGAAAATGTACATCCAGTTATTAGGGAGATCAGGACAATGTGAAACAGAGGGGTCTCACACTGACTGTATGTTATCTCATTGTACAGTCAAAATCAGGATTTTTTGCCGATATCCAATATTTTTTTAACTCATTTTGGCAATTAGCCTATGCCGATACTGATTCCTTTTGGTTTCGAAACAACACTAAGGCTCAATCCCAATTCTACCCCTTACCCCTACACTTAGCCCTACCCCTCCGTTTGGCGCGTTCATGTGAAGGGGTAGGGGTGTCTCATTTCTCTTTTGGTTGGAGGGGTAGGGGTAAGGGGAAGGGCCAGATAGCCCTCCAAACGAAGATTTTTCAGGACCTCACTTCAAACGAAGGGCTAAGAGAAATTTCCAACATGGCTGCTCACTCGAGCAAGCAGACTCATAAATATAAGTAATTTTTGCCTTTAATAAGGATTTTCATGACAATGTTTCATTATATGTATATTACCTTCAATCTTGTGTTTGTGTTTATGGTGTTGTTTTGTAAATATACGTTTGCAAAAAAATCGCTAAAGTTTGCTAGCAGATTGCACTGATTGCACGATATTACAAAATATATTTTTATGTCATATACACTTGACTGCATGTTAGAAACATGAAAGACCAGTGGCACGGCAATTTGCAACGGTGGTGTAGTGGAGGGTGTACGCAAGTAAGTTATACAGTGTATACATACTTCCACTTTTTAAATCCCCTCTGATGTGCATTATTAAATAAATTCTTAATCCAGTGAACCCCTGTAAACATTTTATTCCAAGGATCCAGTAAACGAATGCGTTCAAATAGAAAGTTCAAAACGAAATTCACAAATGAAGCATATAGCACTTCTCCCGGCACCACTACACTGATTAGCAATTTGCCGCGCATGTGATAACGCGTTGTTTGTTTTGCTTATGGCCACATGTGAATGAACGGTGCGTACACCGTACATTTGTACTTTTGCAACATGACAACATTTTTGACATCTTGGAATGAGTGATAAACATCTGCGCATGACCTCTGACGTAACATTAGGAACTAGCGACCACGTATGATGACGTATAACAGTGTTGTAGTGGTGTCCCATTTCTTAGGGGAAATATTTTAGCCCTTCCCCTTTCCACTTTGTTTCAAGGGACAAGGGGAAGGGGAGAGGGGAAGGCGAAGGGGTAGAAAATAGAATTGGGATTGGGCCTAAGTCTTTCCTGTGGAAATTTCAAGCTATTTTTTTTAATGTTGGTTAGCTTTTAACAGGAAATTATTTATTAGAATTAAATAAACAATAATAAAGTTTTTTTAATGACAGTCACAGTACATTGAAGCTTTGAAAATAACTAATGAACTATATAATCAATTGCTGCATTTTTTTCTGAAAAATGCAGTGGTAACCTTAACATTATATTTTAATAATTGTTTTTAGTGTTTTAAATAAGTCTTTTTTGCTCACCAAGGCTGCGTTTATTTGATTAAAAATACAGAAAAAAACAGCAATATTGTGAAATATTATTGTAATTTTAAATAGTTCTTCTCTATTTTATTATACTTTAAAATAGAATTCCTTATTCCTGTGATGCAACACTGAATTTTCAGCATCATTGCTCTGTGTGAATGAATGGCACAGAGGCATGATTTCGTTTACTAAACACATACTGAAGCAGTGTTTTCAGGCCCTGTCGCCTCGAAATATGAGTACATAAACACATTAACATGATCTCTAGAACTGCTCTGAAAGTCACTTCATGAGCATTTTACCATTTCTTTTGAGAAAAAAAAAACATTGTCATACCATATACAAGCTGAAACTTAATGGTCTTCACAACAATCCGTCAAAATAAAAGTTTGGTTTAACTAAAATAAATTGTGACAGAAATATATTGCTTATTGTAATGATAGTAGTACTGCTATTACTAATAAAATTATTATAAAAAATGTTTACCAGAAAATATAAATACATAGGACAGTTTTTCAAAAAAAAAAAAAAAAAATCAAATTATAAAATCAAATAATTTACATTTGATTATTCAAATTAATTAAATTATTAAAAGGGAATTCAGAAAATTAATGGAAAACACATAATTTGATAAAAATAAAACTGATTTTATGAAAAAAAGTATTTCATAGCGCCCTAAAAATTGAATTTTTGTTAAACGTTTAATAAATTGCTGGTAAATTGTGTTCATGATTTCAATTAATTAGACATGCCTTTTGATTAATATTTCTTGATTTTGCCATTAAAACTGAGTCTAGAAAAATGAAAATGGAAAAACTGAATCTGAATCTGAATAAAAAAAAATAAAATAAAACCCAAAACAGGACTTTTGTAAAAAATAAAACAGATTTCATAGGGTCCTAAGTGTAATTTATTCGTGTAATTATTATATGAAATTACTGTATCAATTATATATTTTTTATATGTAATTATTATATCAAAGCTGAATTTTTAGCATCATTACTCCTGCCATAAGTGTCACATGATCCTTCAGAAATCATTCTAATCTTCTGATTTGCTGCTTAAGAAACATGTCGAAAACAGTTGTGCTGCTTCATATTTTTGTGGAAACCGTGACACGTTTTTTTCAGGATTCTTTGATGAATTGTCATACCACATACAAGCTGAAACTTAAAGGTCTTCACAGCAATCCATCAAAATAAAGGTTTGGTTTAACTTGAAGAAATTGTGACAGAAATATATTGCTTATTGTAATAATAGTACTACTACTACTAATAAAATTATTATTAAAAAAATATTTTTAAGAAATGTTTACCAGAAAATATAAATACATAGGACAGTATTTCTATAAAAAAAAATTATTATAATAAAAAAAACATTAATTTAATTAGACATGCATTTGATTATTCAAATTAATGAAATTATTGAAATGGAATTCAGAAAATTAATGGAAAACACATAATTTGGTAAAAATAAAACTGAATTTGTGAAGAAAGTTATTTTATAGAGCCCTATGAATTGAATTTTTGTTAAATGTTTAATAAATTGCTGTTAAACTGTGTAATTTTCATGATTTCAATTAATTAGACATGCTGTTTGACTAACATTTCCTAATTTAACCAATAAAACAGAGTCTAGAAAAATTCAAACGAAAAAAATAAAACACCAAAAAATGGAATTTGGATTTTAAAATTTTTTTGTAAAACGGATTTCATAGAACCCTAGTGTAAAAGTGTAATTTATTCTTGTAATTATTTTATCAAATTATTATATCAATTATATGTTATTATATGTAGTTATTATATCAAAGCTGAATTTTCAGCATCATTACTCTATTCTTCAGTGCCACATGATCCTTCAGAAATCATTCTACTCTTCTGATTTGCTGCTTAAGAAACATGTCGCAAACAGTTGTGCTGCTTCATATTTTTGTGGAAACCGTGACACGTTTTTTCAGGATTCTTTGATGAAAAGAAAGCTTAAAAGAACATCATTTGTCATAGAAATATTTTGTAACATTATAAATGTCTTTACTGTCACTGTTGATCAATTGAATTCATTGCATCCTTGCTAATTGAAAATACTAATTTTAATTGACCTCAAACTTTTGAAAGGTAAAAATATTGATAATCCAATATACAGTATTTGGCCTACAGTAATCATTAAAAATTTGAAGGAGGGGCTTTGCATTTTAGTATAGACTAAATAACTGCTTATAATATGCGGATTATATTTCAGTAACACTAACACCAAGCACTGGGCATCAGCTGATTAACTGACCAAAAAGTGATGCTATAAATCAACACCAGGAAGAAATGAGAGAAACAGCACCTGTAATTTTAATGGTAATTTAAGCAACTTAATTGTATGCTGATTTTGCTCTTCTTTGTTCAGTGATTGATCATTGCATTGCACAGATCAATACTGGATACTGAAAGCCAACCCCTCTTGACTTTATTGATATCCAATGCAGTTTATATTAGATTTTCTTACAATCCCCTTCTGTTATGACAGAAAGAAGTTTAGCACACACATGGCCACGTCAAAACATCTTAGAGTAATGACACACGACCAAGGAAGGAAGAGAGGAAGGAAGGAAGGAAGGAAGGAAGGAGGAAAGAAAAGAAAGAAAGAGAGATCACCAAGGAGAAGGACTTGTAAAACAGTTACTATGGTAACAGGAAAACTAAAAATAAGAAAATCAATCAATAATGAAGTGTCTAAGTCACATTGAGCTGTGTTATCTGTGTAGGAGATGTCAAGCAGCTTTCAGCAGAACCTTTGTGTCCTCCCTGCAGGTTTCTGGCCCACTGAGACAAAGGGTTTCATGTATAACCGTGGACAAGAGCTAGAGTAAAGGACTCACTGGCAATCAACAAACAGCAAACAATCCTTGGCTCTCTTTTCAATCACTCCTTTGGAAAAATGGGTGAGCCAAATGTTGAATTTAAACTCGGGATAAATGGGCTTCAGGAAGAGCAGTGACGTCTTAAAAGCTGATCCATTTACTTTGATATGCATGTCCATGGAGATTATTTTGGAGCCTTATTAAAGAAAAATAAGACAACTTGATGTGATTCAGCTGTCAAATGCTTGAAATGTAAATGACATGCTCAGCATTTTTTACACAATGTTTTGAATGACAGAAGCTTTTCTGCTCATCAAGGCTGCATTTATTTGATTAAAAATACAGAAAAAACAGTAATACTGTGAAATATTATTGCAATTTAAAATAGTGGTTTTCTATTTTAATATACTTTATAATAGAATTTATTCTTGTGATGCAAAGCTGGATTTTAAGCATCATTACTCCAGTCAGTGTCATGTGATTCTACAGAAATCAGTCTAATATGCTGATTTATTATCAATGTTGGAAAAATGTGCTGCTTATTATTATTTTTTTTTTTTTCAGGATTCTTTGATGAATAAATTTTTGAAAAGGACAGCATTATTTAAAATAGGAATCTTTGGTAACACTTTACAATAAGGTTCATTAGTTAAACCTTAGTTAATGTATTAACTAACATGAACTAACCATGAGCAATACATTTGTTACTGTATTAACTAATCTTTATTACCGTTAGTTAACGGAAATACAGTTGTTCATTGTTTGTTCATGTTAGTTCACACTGCATTAACTAATGTTAACAAAATTTTAATAATGCATTAGTAAATGTTGAAATTATCATTAACAAAGATTAATAAATACTGTATAAGTGCAGTTCATTATTAGTTCATGTTAACTAATGTGGTTAACTAATGTTAACTAATGAACCTTATTGTAAAGTGTTACCGAATCTTTTAATATACACTACCATTCAAAGTTTGGGGTCAGTACATTTTTTTATTTCTTCATTTGTTTGAAAGAAATTAATAATTTTATTCATGTGTTAAATTGATAAAAAGTGATAGCAAAGACTTGCATTGTTCTATTTTAAATAAATGCTGTTCTTTTTAACTTTTTATTCATCGAATAATCCTGTAAAACGTATCACAGGTTCCAAAAAATATTAAGCAGCACAACTGTTAGCATATTAGAATGATTTCTGAAGGATCATGTGACACTGAAGACTGGAGTAATGGCTGATGAAAATTCAGCTTTGTATCACAGAAATAAATTATATTTTAAGGTATACAATACTAAAACTGTTATTTTAAATTGCAATAATATATTTCATAATATTAATGTTTTTTTCAGAATTTTTTATCAAATAGATGGAAATTTGATGAACACAAGTGACTTCTTTAAAAATAATTAAAAAATCTTACTGATTTTGAACGGCAATCTACATACATTTCTCTAGAATAAATTATTAATTAATTATGTATATGGATAACGTGCCATGTTTAATTTTAACTCGATTTTTAGTGTATTTTACATTAAAGTCAGCATGCATTTAGAAATCTGATTTGAAAGTTCTTCAAACTCTCCATTTCTTGGTGTTTCTTTTTTTATTAATGTTTTATTAACTTATTTTTTTAATCCTTATGGTGACATAAACAGGTCTTCTCTTATTATTTAATCTAATTAATGCCCCCCAAGACTGGAGTAATGGCTGATGAGAATTCGGCTTTGCATCACAGAAATAAACTATATCTTAAAGTATATTAATATAGAAAACTCTTATTTTTAATTGCAATAATATTTCACAATAACATTACTTTTTCTGTATTTTTGATCAAATAAATGGAACTTTGATGAGCATAAGAGGCTTCTTTAAAAAAACATTTAGCTTTTTTCTTTAATTTTCCAGTCATTTTTGAGAAATAAATGATATTTTAAAGTATATTAAACTAGAAACCTGTTATTTTAAATTGCAATAATATTTCAAAATATTACTTTTTGTATTTTTGATCAAATAAATCGAACTTTAATGAGCATAAGAGACTTCTTTAAAAACATTAAAAATCTTACTGATGAAGTAATATGATGATGCATAGAAAAGGAAAATGATTAAATATTAGAAATGCTTGTTTTCATTGATTGAAAAATAGTGTGGAAAATGTGCCATGATTAATTTTAACTCGATTTTCCGTGTATTTTACATTAAAGTCAGCATGCATTTGGAAAACTGCATTTAGAACAATTTTTTTTTAACCTAATAATTTTTAAATTAAAATGTCATAACTTGATCCTCTGGTGAAATACCAAAATTTACGGTGAAATAAGCAGGTCTTCTCAATTATTTAATCTACTTAATCGCTGCTTCAATCAACTACAAGACAAAACATGTCCAAATAATCATAGATAGAACAAAGTCAATGCCCTACATTTTTTTTAATAATCATTGTGATTTCAAACTATTTGCATCTCTTCGTCTACAGTGAAATTGCTTCCACTGGAAAAACACTCAATTTAAAGTCTTTTAAGAGTGAATATACATTGATATCGAGTATCATGAAATGGTCTAAAATATCAAGACTTGTTAAAAAAGTAACACTGTTTTTGTAAGACCTCCTCAATCCCTTCAAAAAAAGGGAAGCCAGTCAGTCAAACCCTCTTTGAAGAAAGAGATAGAAGCAGAAAGAGATGTCACTTTACACACACTATGCGACGACTGGCTGATGGCGGCGATGTAGCAGAGGCTATTCTTATCTCCTCCAGATTAACTTCCAATTGTTTTGGGCAAACAAAGGCTGCATCTTAGGAAACCACCCCCTAAAGGTCCAGATGGTCACCGTCCAAGACCCCTGACCTAAAGGCTCCGCCAGGGGACACAACTGCACATGCCTCCAGCACCGAAAGGCCACCCAGCAAACCTCGTCTTTTCAGCCAATCAAACAAGGACTCACACTTTTTCATAAGCTCTAAGCTCGTGCTGATAAAGTGGCAGCTTAGCCAGTTGGTCTGGCTTACTAATCACCCCAGAGTGGTAAATTAGAAGCAGGAGGAACCAGATTGAATTACCACTAAAGGCTGATTGCATTGAAAGTGTATAACTTAATACCTGACCAATGCCATCTTGATTAAAACCTGACCTCACTTGAGCCTCAAATGATGCTTTTTTCTTTAAATGGCCAAAACAACTCAGGCTCAGAGAGACCTAAAGCAGCTTGCATGCAGCTATTTGCAAATAAATTATATGAATTTGAAATAAACTGACCACTTTAATAGGTACAACGAGCACATCTTTTGTAATGTGGCTTTTAAAATAATTTGACTGAATTTGGCCTAAGTATAAAACCTACAAAGCAATCAATCTTTCATTTGCTTTCTTAAATGGTCTACTACCTGTATGACTTTTGCTTCTCCAGAATACAGACGAAGAAAGAAAGTGATACAGGTTTGGAATGACGTGAAGGTGGTTAAAGCACAACTTTGTAGATTTTCAACCAGCTTTACATTGATACAACATTGAACCACTGAAAACCGCAGTAATGATGCTGAAAACTTAAATAAATCACTACATTTAAAAAAAAAAAAAAATAATAATAATAATAATTAAAATAATTTCATTTTTTAAAATATATTAAGATAGACATCAGTTATTTTTTGCACTGTATTTTTTTTTTTAAAAATAGGTGAAAACAGGAGACTTTTTTCAAAAACATAAAAAATCATAATGATTTGACCAGAAGTATATATAGTATGCATTAAGAAAAAAGGTCAATTTTAATTGACATGCAGATTTTAACATACATTCCTGGTCTGACTTTGAAAGATTCAAAAACAAAGTCAGAAATGTTTTATTTATTTATTTTTTATTAAGTGGCGGAAACTGAATCAAAAAAGTCCCCATTAAAACTGTAGAATTTAATCCAAGTACCAATTAATCTGACAAAAACAGAGACACAAAATATCATCAAAAAATAAATGTTGTTTTTAATTACTGATTTATCCAAGACTAATAATCGAAAAATATAATAAAAAATAATTAACTCACAATTTTGATTTCTCTCTCTCTCTCTCTCTCTCTCTCTATATATATATATATATATATATAGAATTGTAATTGTAATTTTTTTTCTCAGAATTACAAGAATTGTGATATAAACTCGTAATTCTGAAAAATAAAGTTGCAATTCTGAGATATAAACTCATAATTCTGACTTTTTTTGTCGTAATTGTGATTTTTTTTCTCAGAATTGTGAGAAAAAAAGACAGAATTGCGAGATGCAAACTTGCAATTGCGTGAAAAAATTCTGAATTGTGAGGTTTTTTTTTTTTTTTAACTCAGTGGTGGAAAGGGCTTTCATAGTTAACCTTTGATTCTCATTAGGATTTTTGTTTCCAGTTTGGCTGTTAATGCAAACAGCTTACATATTCACCAAAATGTGTATTTTTATTAGAATTCTAATATTTCACCTTCATTTCCTAAATTTCATAAATCTATTTTACACTAAGTAAAAAAAATTGCTGCACTCAAAACTGCAGAATTTAATCTATGTACCAATTCATCTGACAAAAACTCACACACACACAATTTTTCCACATACTAAATGCTAAGGACAAAAAAACCCCATCAAAATAAATGTTGTTTCTAATTACTGATTTATCTAAGACTAATAATCGAAAAAATATAATAAAAAATAATAAACTCACAATTTTGACTTTTTTCTTAGAATCGTGAGTTAGAAAGTCCGAATTGTGAGATATAAACTCGCAATTCTGAAAAGTAAAGTTGCAATTCCTGAGATATAAACTCATAATTCTGACTTTTTTCTCGTAATTGTGACTTTTTTTTTCTCAGAATTGTGAGTTAGAAAGTCCGAATTGTGATATAAACTCGCAATTCTGTGAAAAAAAGCCAGAATTGCAAGATGTAAACTTGCAATCGTGTGAAAAAAAGTCATAATTGTGAGATTTTTTTTTTAACGGACAAAAAAAAAAAAAAAAAAAAAACTCAAACCACTTGTGATATAGGAACCACTTTTCATTCGTTTTTTTGTTTTTATTGAATATCCTTTTTTACTCTAAAATATCACATTTGGTTGCACATGCTGTTTCAAGCAGACATCACCAAACAAAAGTTACTATTTTTTATTGCATTTGCATCATAGTTTTCATCTACGTCATCAAAAATTAGATTTTTTTTTCACCTTGACTCTATGAAGAAAACCAAAGTCAACTGTGTGTTAGCTACAACAGCTAACAGTTTGCCATCTTTTCTGAGATGTTTGGGAGTCCAGCTTTCTCATGTGACTTAGGCTCCGAAGTGTCTGTGAAATGTTCAGGGGGTGGGAAAGAATGAGGCCGTCAGGACACAGGAATGTGACCAAAACATTGCCTTTAAACCTTCAGGTCATGGGACCTTGAAGGACATCAGATGAATGTCCAGTTTAGATGGGAATGTGGTCAAGATCAGGAATGCAACCTAGGATTCCGAGGATCACCGGCTGAATATGACACTTTATATTCAATGAGTTTTAATGAACACTTATGATCTTTCCATACAGATATATTCAGATCATGACTTTATCTACTAACAGCTAACTAGAGATGGTCAAAGAAAGCAAAAATAAAAGGACACTCAAACTAGAAGTTGGGTCAAACTCAAAACACCCAATCCAATCAAATGCTTTTGAATCTAGAGATAATGGCTTTGATAGAAAGATCATCGTCAGAGTTGCATTGCAAAACCTCAAACGAGACGAGAGTAGCTGACATTTCAAAAAGTGAAAGTAGTACCTTGCTGTGTGACATACTAGATTTCATTCAAATCTATTTTAAAGAATAATTTCCTTTATCAACTGGACAAAAAGCTAAAAGTTATAAAAAAATAGTCAGTTTTATTTCATTAGATTTTATGAAATACACTTTAAATGAAATGCTGTATAAGAACTATTTTGGACTCCCCATTCCCCAAAGAACATCTGTGAACAATTCTACTTTAATAATCTAAAAAATACCTTTTTTTTTCAATTTAAAGAGCCTTTTGTATTCAGGAAAGGCTGTATAAATGTTAAAGGTTTTTAATGGAGCTTTAAATGCTAATGAACCTTTAAAAAAAAAAAAACACTTTTCCTTAGGCAGTCACACAAAGTTTGACCGGTCTTGGTGTTAAAAAAGTTCATGTCCATTTTTTGGTATTTAAAAAAGGAAAAAGTACTCCAATCTTAAAATAATATTATATATATATATATATATATTGTTTTGATTCAGTGCTGTTATTTATATGTGAGTTTTCAATTAGGAAAAGACAAATTTTACAGGAAAGAAATGTCATTTTGTATAATAATAATAATAATAATAATAATAATAATAATAATAATAAAACAAATCTTTATTATTTTAAGATTGAAGTAATTTTTCCTTTTTTAAAGACCAAAAAATGGACATGAACTTTTTTTAACACCAAGACTTTAGGTCAAACTTTGAGTGACTGCCTAAGGAAAAGGATCTTTATATTGAAAAAAGGGTATATTTTAGATTTTAGAACTTCCTAATTGAAAACTCACTTATGTATAAATGACAGCACTGCATCAAAACGATATATATATATATATATATATATATATATATATATATATATATATATATTTTTTTTTTTTTTCATTCAGTGCTGTCATTTATACATATGTGAGTTTTCAATTAGGAAAAGCCTAATTTTAGAGGAAAGAAATGTAGTTTTTTTTATAATAATAATAATAATAATAATAAAACAAATTTTATATATCAAATGTCCAGCATCCCCGCAAGTTTTGTCAAGTTTACACGATTTTTTTACAACTTCATGACCCCCAGTGTGGTTTCATTTGACACATGACACACCATCGTTTCATAAACTGTGCATTATTTCACTCACATTAAGGTAAAGTCATGTGTAACCACATTAAAAGCATGAGTAAACATATTAATCTTTGTCCTGTAAGCATCAACGTGTTTTTAGATGATGCTGATAAAGTTAAAGCCACATGATGTGCTATCCAGCTGTAAACACAGTGAGTAGTTTTAGTAAACCAAGCTCAGAAAGAAATGTCAAGCTGTCAAAAAACAGCAGAATGATGTTCTTGACCAAACTCGATTTGTTTGGCATCAAACCTGACTCAACCTTGAACCTTGTAGGTATCACGCACGCTCCAATGAAATACAACAGTTTTGGAAAATATGTCATAACTTACCGAATTCTGCAAGCAGATGATCTGTTTCGTCTAGATGTATGAGCTCGTCTTTCTATTCGCTTCTCTTCAGCAGATTTTAGTTCATTTCAGCTCTGGCTCACTGACTGACTGCCGCTGGGAAGCTCGACGTGACGTCGGCACTCGGAAGAACCGACTGACTGTACGTTCTGTCACGTCACGTACCATTTGTTTCCAGTGTGTGTATCTGCCCAAAACATTCAGCTCCGTGAAATGAAAACAGGGACAAACTGCGGGTTTGTAAGTGTTGTTATTTTAAGGATGGCCAAAAGATATTCTTAATAATTAAATCAATTTAAAACCACAATGAACTTGAATAAGAAATAGTCTAATCTTAATTGTGCATTCAAGTAAAATAAACAATCATGCGACTAATTTAGTTAATATCCACACATCAGCGATTCCTGATTTCAATCTTGCTTTAATAACAAACAAAAACAGCAACAGATTGTGAGCAGCTGAGCACAAACTTTTCTTTTGTGAACCACGCTTAATGTATGAATGAGAAAAATACATTTGTTGCATTAAACAAACAAACAAAGCATGAGAGTGGACAAATCTGATTCTATTTCTCAAGAAAGTTACAAACAGTAAACGTCTTTTCTTATGGATACTACTTACTACTAACAATTTAAAAGGCATAGAAAAAATACAGTGTCTTGGATCAGGTAAACAAGAGACACAAATATAATCGTGATATATGTGGGAGGAATGTGAACAGTGGTACTGGTATAAAGTCTATTATAACCTAAAAATAACCACCTAGGGTTCCACTTGATAAACTACAAGGTAAGATCATTCATACCGATTCATACAGATGGAAATACAGCGCTCCCTGCTGGAGGTTTAGATTAAGGTTTTTATGTTTTGACCGCAGAACCGCATGAGCTACTAAAAGTTATTAGCTTTTGTTTTAATATGGTTTTAGCATCTGCTGAGTAAATAAATATTTCTATTTTTATTTTTTATACATTTTATTTTGGTGCCATCCAGAAAATACATAATTAGTAATACACAATTTCCCCCTGTATTTAATTTTTTTTTATTAACATAAAGTACAATATAGTGCTGTCAAATGATTAATCGCATCCAAAATAGGCCTAAACGATTTGGTTTGTGTGTACGGTGTATATTTATTATATAAACACACACACATGTATGGACATATTTATGTTTATTTATTAAATATGTTATATATTATTAATTATATGAATACAAATATATACATGTAAACATTTCCTAAATGTTCTGTATGTTAGTGTATTTATATATATATACAGTCATGACTGAAATTATTCATACCCCTAGCAAATTCTGACTTAAAGATATTTTTATTCAACCAGCAATTTTGTTTGATTAGAAATGACATAGACGTCTCCCACAACATAATAAGACGATGTACAAGAGGCATCATTGTGGAAAAATTATTACTCATCTTTTATTTACATTTGAACAAAAAGTGGCATGTCCAAAATTATTCATACCCTTCTCAATAATCAATAGAAAAGCCTTTATTGGCTATTACAGCAATCAAACGCTTCCTATAATTGCTGACCAGCATTTTGCATGTCTCCACTGGTATTTTTGCCCATTCATCTTTAGCGATGAGCTCTAACTCTTTCAGGTTGGAGGGTCTCCTTGCCATCACCCTGATCTTTAGCTCCCTCCACAGATTCTCAATTGGATTTAAGTCAGGACTCTGGCTGGGCCACTGCAAAACATTAATGTTTTTGTCTGCTAACCATTTCTTCACCACTTTTGCTGTGTGTTTTGGGTCGATGTCGTGCTGAAATGTCCACTGGTGCCCAAGGCCAAGTTTCTCTGCAGACTGCCTGATGTTGTTGTTGAGATTTTTGATGTATTTCTTGTTTTTCATGGTGCTGTTTACTGTGATTAAGTTCACTGGTCCACCGGCTGAAAAACACCCCCAAAACATTAGGTGCCCACCACCATGTTTGACAGTGGGGATGGTGTTCTTAGGGTTCTGAGGCTTCTCCTTTTTTACGCCAAATGAAGGCTACATCATTGTGGCCAAACAATTAAATTTTTGTTTCATCTGACCAGAAGCCTTCTTTGTCCAGATGAGCATTTGCAAAGGCCAAGTGGGCTTTTGTGTGCCTTATCTGGAGAAGTGGTGTCCTCCTTGGTCTGCTTCCGTGGAAGCCAGTGGTGTGCAGTGTCTGTTGGACTGTCTGCCTTGAGATGTTGCCACCAGCAGAGCCCAGATTCATCAGGATGGCCTTTGTGGTGATCCTTGGATATATTTATAAGGGTCGTAAGGGTAAATTTTTGGAAACTGAAAACTGAATAAAAAAGCTTTCCATTGATGTGTATTTTGTTAGATAATATACAACTATTTGAAAATCTGAGGGTGCAGAAAATCGCCTTTAAAGTTGTCCAAATGAAGTTCTTAGCAATGCATATTACCAATCAAAACGTTTTGATATATTTACAGTAGGAATTTTACAAAATATCATCATGGAACATGATCTTTACTTAATATGCTAATAATTTTTGGCATAAAAGAAAAATCTATAATTTTGACCCATACAATGTATTTTTTACTATTGCTACAAATATACCTGTGCTACTTACGACTGGTTTTGTGGTCACATATATTATGTAAACAAAAACTTTTATGTGATTAATCGTTTAACAGCATTGAAAAAGACCCCAAAATATATTATTTCTGTAACATTTGAAGAATCTCTCATCTACATTGTTGGATGACACAGTTTCACTGAAGATCCAATAACAAACCCAAACCCTGGATACAGAGGCTCAGTGAATGTGGTCTGGATTCTGTAAATAAGGTTCATTGTGTCAGAGACGCTGTAGAAGGACAGAGTTCCTGCACTGTGATCCACATACACTCCTATTCTAGAGGATCGGGACGATACAGGAATCTTAGTCTTTATGTTATTTTGCATTAATGAATATCTAGAGGGAAAGCAGTACAAACCACAGGACATATTATTCCATCCAAATATACACTTATTAAACAATCCCCTCCTGCCAATGCTCTTGACACTGCTATAAACACACCATAAGTCCCACTCCATTCAACCTCCCAATAACAGCGTCCACACACACTCTCTCTACACAAGACCTGCACGCAACCATCAAATCTGTCTGGATGAGAAAGATAATGCTGGGCTGTGGCAGTATAAGTTGCTACTCTGTTTTCTTAAGACAGACGGAGAAAACGATTCACTGTGTTAGAATCCAGAATGAGCTGGCAGGAATCTAATGGAGATAAAACAATCAATTATCATTGTTAGTTTGTGACTGTGAATGCATACTGGTTTTCAAATGCCTGAGACTGTTCATCATTACTACGCCCATGAAATTAACTCATAAAACATAGAAACCCAATGTGTGTGTGTATGCTTATACACTGAAGGAACTGTTCCCTAGTCTTGGGTTCATTAGTGGGAGTTGTTTCAATGCGTTACTATGAAAAAAAAAACTGATTTAATTACTACAATTTATGTCATTTAATATTCTTTTTATGTAACCCTGGACCACAAAACCAGTCATAAGGGTCAATTTTGTTTAAATTTAGATTTATACATCATCTGAAAGCTGAATAAATAAGCACTGCCATTGATATATGGTTTGTTAGGATATGACAATTTTGGCCGAGATACAACTATTTGAAAAATTTCTGGAATCTGAGGGTGTAAAATCAGAACATTGATAAAAATCACCTTTATAATTGTCCAAATGAAGTTCTTAGCAATGCATATTACTAACCAAAAATTACGTTTTGATGCCAATATACCAAAGCAGAGTTGCGGCCTCAGAATCCGCTTGGCATTATGCCAACAAAAAATGCTGATGGCGGAATTTGACGTGTGATTCAAAAAACACAGTGGACCAACACCAGCAGATGACACTGCACCCCAAATCAGCACAGACTGTGGAAACTTAACACTGGACTTCAAGAAACTTGACCTATGAGCTTCTCCACCCTTCCTCTAGACTCTAGGACAGGGGTCCCCAAACTTTTCTGAGTGGGCCACATAATTTTCTTTTCTTTAATGGGGGGCCGGGTTGGTTTATAAAAGAAAATTCCATGGGCCGGACTGACTACTATTATTATTATTATTTTATTATGATTTTACCTGTATTCATTATACCTTTTAATGCTAGAATAGTTTATTATTTTTTTTATGCACCAGACAGACAAATGATCATTTCTTTTCAAAAGATATACAGGTGCTTGAAAAAGTCATGAAAAAGTTAATTTATTTCAGTAATTCAACTCAAATTGTGAGACTTGTGTATTAAATAAACTACTTCACTCTGCGTGCATTAAATTTAAGTCTTTAATTCTTTTAATTGTGATGATTTGGCTCACATTTAACAAAAACCCACCAATTCGCTATCTCAACAAATTAGAATATGGTGATATGCCTAATCAACTCAAAACACCTGCAAAGGTTTCCTGAGCCTTCAAAATGGTCTCTCAGTTTGGTTCAGTGGGCTACACAATCATGGGGAAGACTGCTGATCTGACAGTTGTCCAGAAGACAATCATTGACACTTTTCACAAGGAGGGTAAGCCACAAACATTCATTGCCAAAGATCATGGTTGTTCACAGAGTGCTGTATCCAAGCATGTTAACAGAAAGTTGAGTGGAAGAAAAAAGTGTGGAAGAAAAAGATGCACAACCAACCGAGAGAACCGCAGCCTTGACAGGCTTGTCAAGCAAAACTGATTCAAGAATTTGGGTGAACTTCACAAGGAATGGACTGAGGCTGGGGTCAAGGCATCAAGAGCCACCACACACAGACATGTCAAGGAATTTGACTACAGTTGTTGTATTCCTCTTGTTAAGCCACTCCTGAACCACAGACAACATCAGAGGCATCTGGGCTAAAGAGAAGAAGAAATGGATTGTTGCCCAGTGGTCCAAAGTCTTCTTTTCAGATGAGAGCAAGTTTTGCATTTTACTTGGAAATCAAGGTCCTAGACCCCTGGAATATGACAAAATTGATAGTGATGTTCTCTGCATCATCCAAGTTGAAGTTGTATGATGATATACAACTATTTGAAAAAGTTTTGATATATTTACATTAGAACATTTACAAAATATCTTCATGGAACATGATCTTAATATCCTAATGATTTTTGGCATAAAGGAAAATGTATAATTTTGACCCATAGAATGTATTTTTGGCTATTGCTACAAATATACCAATGCTACTTAAGAGGTTTTGTGGTTCAGGGTCACATATTTATTATATACTGTATGATGTCAGACTCATTCCTAAAAGTAAAAGCTTTACCTCTATCAGAGATCTTTTCTATTAATTTACAGAAACCCTCCAGTTTTTCCTTAATTTGAGAGACTGAATTTGCCAGATCACGAAAAGAGAGGAGAGAACTCACAGTGAAGCTGCAAAAGTCTGTAGATTCAGGAGGTGCAGCGACAAACTAGCCTGACAAGCCAGACCCACATAAATGTAGGGTCTGGGCACTCTCCATAGACAGGGCTCAACCGGAGGGGCGGGATAAGCGGTTGTCTTTCAAACTCACTCTCCACGCAATAGGATAGCGCTACAACCAATCGGAGCAACGAAGAAGGTGACGTAGTCAACTCCAAATACATCCTTCTTTTGTGAGAACGACCTCAGTGCAGTTTCTTGTTCTTTTCTCAGAGAAAAGCTTAACTCCAAGTCTTTCAGAGTGGCGGCCAAAGCCGATTCGAAAGAAAGTTGTTCGCTAGAAGCAGCCATCGCTCTATCTCTCACGTGTAATTCACGGAACCAGAGAACGTCTGACGGAACTAATGGTCGCAGGTCAGTCGTCATCATGTTAAGCCCGCCCACCGACTCGTGATTGGCCCGGTCGATTTTGGATTTTTGGAAATCTCAAGTGAACGGAGAGTTACTAGACTGCCCTTAGAAGCAAATGTAATTTGCTGCCGCTAGGGGCGCGTCTAGATTCTAGGCTAGCGACAAACTGGAACATCTACAAAAAAATAAAAAAATTAAAAAAATTAAACTATGAAGTTACTTATTACCACCAATGTCTTGTGTTTTAGATTTCTGTCACCTGCAGGAAATGGACATGATTGTCTGTGTGTAAAAGCTGCTCCAGCTCAGCATCTCTCCATGTCAGATCATTAATCTCCTGCTCTAGTCGCTCCAAGAGTCCTTCAGCTTGGCTCACAGCAGACTCTTCCTGAGCTCTGATCAGCTGTATCACCTCAGAGCGGCTTCTCTGAATGGAATGGAAGAGCTGAGTAAAGATCATCTCAGTGTCGTCCACTGTTGCCTGTGCAGAGAGCTGTCAGGACACACATCACAATCAGCTTTTACTGCTGCTTTATACACCCACAGTGAGCTCCAGCAAGAACGAAAGTCAAACTCACCTTTTAAGACTTCACAGCATCTCTTAGCTCTTGGAGCTGCTTCTGTCTCACCTGAATTCCCTGCTGGAGCTTTCTTTGTGTTTCTTTCAAAAGCCCCTGTAGGAAAACGAAAAGGCTGTAAAATCTCATTATGTAATAAAATAGCATTTAGTATTTCAGTTCATACTTGCTTTTCTGTCCTTTCTGCTTCAGCTGTTACAGTGTCGTGTTTTTTATGCTCATCCATCAAACATGGATAACAAAGGAATTGCTGGTCAGTACGACAGTAGATTTCCAGCTGTTTGTTGTGTTTTGGGCAGATCATCTCTTGGAGTCGTCTAGTGGGATCCATCAGACGATGTCTCCTGTCTTTAAAAAGATTCTCATGTTGTTCAAGATGACTTTGACAGTAAGAGTTCAGACACTCCACACAGGACTTGACGGCTTTGTATTTCTTCCCAGTACAGATGTTGCACTCCACATCTCCAGGTTCGGCTGTTTGTAAGTTTGTCATCGTCAGTTTCTCCACCATCTCAGCAATAATGACATTCTTACATAAAGCAGGTCTTGAAGTGAAGGAGCGTCTGCACTGAGGGCATCTGTAGACTC
This sequence comes from Garra rufa, assembly GCF_049309525.1. Lineage (NCBI taxonomy): Eukaryota > Metazoa > Chordata > Actinopteri > Cypriniformes > Cyprinidae > Garra > Garra rufa. The sequence goes on from NC_133370.1 coordinate 45,167,303, forward strand.
TCTTCTGTTTACACCAGTCTGTAATACAGTGCATACAGTAGCTGTGTCCACAGGGAATGGTCACTGGATTTGTCAGTAGATCCAGACACACTGAGCAGCTAAACTGGTCCTGGGAAAAACTAGCTTCTGCCATTTTGCTGTATGCACACACAAATAGAAAAACGCGTACAACAGCTCCACAACGCTTAGGTTTCAGTTTCCTCACAAGTTAATAAGTAATAATGCTTGGTTCTGTGTTTGATAGTGTGTGAAAAATGTGTTTATAAGGTGTGGCTTGGCTTTGTTTTAGTCCACAAACAGTTTGGATTAATTAAAAAATGTTTTTAGGAAAACAATAAAACCCTCGTTTAGACTACAAACATAAGCCATGTCAGTTAGATATGATGCTACTGAACTAGGATATGCCAATATCCTATGACAATTCTGTTTTATTTTATATGTCAACTAACAAACACAGTAAATGTCTTTTAATTATGGATGCAACTGAAATATAGTCAACATGTGTTTATAAACTTGAAAGAATTTTTCAAGTTCAATCATCTAAACACAAAGAGACATCAACATCTAATCATTGTGATATATGTAGGAGAAATGTGGACTTCAGAATAAGGTATTTTTATAAAATCAAATCATAGCTTAATCAAAGAAGTTCCATTTGATAAATTAGAAAGTAAGATCATTCATAAAAACAGTGAGAGCGCATACTACTGTAGGTTTACATTACATTACATTAGCTTTACTATTATTAAAAGGTTTTAGTATATGTACAGAGTATTTTTAGTCATCCTTCAGTGTTTGTACCCATAATACAGTGCAGACGGTAATGCATTACAAGTAACGCAGATTACCTAATAATATTACTTTTTCCAAGTACCTAGTAAAGTAACGCATTACCTTTTAATTGACAAATAGTTACTTTTTCAAATAAGTAACGCCAGTTACTTTTCCCCCATTCATTGGTTAAAAGCTCTACTGTCCCCATGTCAGGGGAAATTGTGAGTAAGATGTTACATTAGTTCTAGAATAAATGTGAACAAGCATTAAAGGAGTCGTTCATGTTTAGAACAAAAAAATTACAGATAATGTACTCACTCTCTTGTCATCCAAGATGTTCATGTCTTTCTTTCTTCAGTCATAAGGAAATTATGTTTTTTGAGGAAAACATTTCAGGATTTCTCTGTATATAATGGACTTCTATGGTGCCCCTGAGTTTGAACTTCCAAAATACAGTCGTGGCCAAATGTTTTGAGAATTACATAAATATTGGAAATTAGAAAAGTTGCTGCTTAAGTTTTTATAATAGCAATTTGCATATACTCCAGAATGTTATGAAGAGTGATCAGATGAATTGCATAGTCCTTCTTTGCCATGAAAATTAACTTAATCCCGAAAAAAACTTTCCACTGCATTGTTAAGAAGGCTTCAGGGCGTCCAAGAAAGTCCAGCAAGCGTCAGGATCGTCTCCTAAAGAGGATTCAGCTGCGGGATCGGAGTGCCACCAGTGCAGAGCTTGCTCAGGAATGGCAGCAGGCAGGTGTGAGCGTGTTTTTTTTGCCCAAAAACACAGCCATGAATAAAGAATGGTACCAAAACACCAAAACAGCAACTTCTTCCAACAATCCAACAACAGTTTGGTGAAGAACAATGCATTTTCCAGCACGATGGAGCACTGTGCCATAAGGCAAAAGTGATAACTAAGTGGCTCGGGGACCAAAACGTTGACATTTTGGGTCCATGGCCTGGAAACTCCCCAGATCTTAAAGCTTGTGGTCAATCCTCAAGAGGCGGGTGGACAAACAAAAACCCACTAATTCTGACAAACTCCAAAAAGTGATTATGAAAGAATGGGTTGCTATCAGTCAGGATTGCCCCAGAAGTTGATTGAGAGCATGCCCAGTCGAATAGCAGAGGTCCTGAAAAAGAAGGGCCAACACTGCAAATACTGACTCTTTGCATAAATGTCATGTAATTGTCGATAAAAGCCTTTGAAACTTATGAAGTGCTTGTAATTATATTTCAGTACATCACAGAAATAACTGAAACAAAGATCTAAAAGCAGTTGAGCAGCAAACTTTGTGAAAACTAATATTTGTGTCATTCTCAAAACTTTTGTCCACGACTGTACAGCTTCAAATTGCTCTAAACAATCACAGCCGAGGAAAGAAGGGTCTTATTAAGCGAAGCGATCAGTTATTTAAAAAAAATTACAGTTTAGATACTTTTTAACCTCAAATGCTCGTCTTTATAGCTCTGTGTGTATTTCGGTTCATGACAGTTTAGGGTATGTCGAAAAACTCCCATCTCATTTTCTCTTCCAGCTTCCTTTTTTTGTAAAGGGTGTTTGATCTTTTTTGCGATGAGATGAGAGTTTTTCGACATACCCTAACTGTCAAGAACTGGAATACACAGTTCACGCAGAGCTAGGCAAGACGAGAGTTTGAGATTAAAAAGTATATAAGTTGTAAATGATTTAGAGAATAACCGACCGTTATGGGATTTAATGCCATTTTATTAACCAATGTCTTTGCTGCTGACCTAACATTTGTTTTCCATTTATTTTTATTGCTGAAGAGTTGATTTTTTCTTCTGCGGTCTACTGTACAGACGTGAATGTACTTTTCTCTAAGCCTGAGGCTTTTGGTATAAAAATAATTTTACATTTGCCAAAAATAGAACTTTTTATATTAAAAACAAACAAGCAAGCCCTGCCCAGATTTTAAAAGTAACGCAAAAGTAACATAACGCATTACTTTCCATAAAAAGTATTTTAACGTATTTAGTTACTTTTTTAGGAAGCATCTCAATATTGTAATGCATTACATTTAAAAGTAACTTTCCCCAACACTGCCATAATATAACACCCAGTATGTGAAGCAGAAATATGCAGAACCTCTCAAATACACAGTTTCACTGATGATCCACTACTAAACTCAAACCAAGGATAGAGAGGCTCAGTGATTGTGGTCTGGATTCTGTGGATGAGGCTCATTGTGTCAGAGACACTGTAGAAGGACAGAATTCCTACACTGTGATCCACATACACTCCTATTCTAGAAGATCTGGAAGACACAGGAAATTTAAGCTTTAAGTTATTATGCCTGAATACATAACTGGAGGAAGAGCAGAACAAACTCCAGGACTGATTATTTAATCCAAACAATTGCTTTCTGCTGATGCTCTTGTATGACACTGATATACACACACTTTTTCTCCCACTCCATTCAACCTCCCAATAACAGTGTCCACACACACTCTCTCTGCACAAGACCTGCACACAACCATAAAATCTGTCTGGATGAGCAGGATAATGCTGGGCTGTATCAGTGCAAGTAGCCACTCTGTTGTGCTTAAAATAATTTTCAAATGATTAAAGTCAAAATGGCTGAAAAACCACAAATGCAATCACTAGTAAAACTGTTTAAGTGCTTCACTTTTGACCTATAGGTGGTGCTGTTATCAAGTTACCATGGTGTGGTCAGTGTGAGGTGACAATGACATAAAAAATCGGACCAAGATATAGGAGAAGTTTGAAAAAGAAGGTTTTCAAAGAAATTCAAAATGACAAATTGCTAGTTTGACCGAATATGGCATAACTGATATTTAAGTTCTTTGCATGATCCAAGGAATCTTGAAGACCAGTTTCAACAAAATATGCAAAATGTATCAAAAGCTATTAGCATGTGTCAATGGCACATACTGTTTCGTACGGACATACGGATGCATTCATAAAATATAGTGTTTTATATCATTATGCTATAATGTAATTTGTGGAAATTTCATATTTTGTTTAATTATAGCGCCAACAAGTGACATAATTCTGCCAATTTTTTTTATGTGTCCTTAGAGTGTGCCCATACATAATTGTGTCCAATTTGTTTTAAATATCTAGTTTTGTTTTGGAGATATAGACAATTATTTTTATGAAAACATATAGCAGACTTTAACTCTGATTGCATTTTTTTTTTTTTGCCAATTGCTATCAAAATTTAGAGATTTGGCCATTAGCAAATGGGCAGCGACCTATGCTTTTGATTTTTCTCTGGTGGTTTCATCACGATTAATCGCCATAAAGAGAAACCTAGGGTGTTTGGTGTAGCTGGATTTGGCAAGGATTCTGGAATCTAAGGAGATGACTAAGTCAACCACATCCAAAGCATGTGAATATTTCATTTTACCACGAGGTGGTGAAACTTCTTTAAACTTCTCAGGCTCCTTCAGGGCATCATGTCGATGACCCATACCCATACCATACAAGTCTTGTAACAATACGCTAATGCGTTCATAAAATACAGCATTTTACTACAAAATTTAAATGGCCAATTGGATATAATTTGCAACTACATGTCGTGACGAAGCTAACAAGACAATTTTTGCAAATATAGCCATTTTGTTATCTCCTGACCACTAGATGGTGCTGTGCCAAAACTGCGGTGGTAGCCTCAGGTCATAGTTGTTACATTTCTAAACACATAACAAGTTTGGTTTGAATATGCTAAAACATTGTGCAGATATAGCCTCACATTCATTTTGGCATGCTCTTTGTAAAATTTGTCTACATGTTATATGAGAACAGTAGGGTTTTTCAAAAAGCTGTTAAAGGGGTCCTATTATGCTCTTTTACAAAGTCTTTATTTTGTTTTGGGGGTGCACTAGAACATGCTGTCATGCTTGGTGGTTTGAAAAATGCATTATTTTTCACATACTTTACATTATTACAATAGCTTTCTCCCCAGGTTGGAACAAATGGCTCGATTAGTGCCGGGTTTGATGAAGGTCCGCCTTTTAAAAAACAAAATGTGTTGTGATTGGTTAGCAGTCCCATTGCTTTGCGATTGACGAACAGCTTAGATGGCTTTAAAGTACTTCCACGCCCCTTCCTAAAGCAGCTAATTCTGTGTACAACTGCGCAAGCTAGATTAAAGTGACTCTAACGATTTAAATATGGATATTGCAGCTCGCTGAAGCATCCTAGAAGTGACCTGTCCATGCTATATCGCTAAAGTATAGCTAAAGTGAATCCAGACCTCGTCCCTCCCCAATGATTTGAATTTCTGCGGGTGCAATTTATGTTGTGACCTCATAGCATGTGGAAAAAAAACGCTGTAGTCCAAAGGAGGTGTTCGTTGTAGTTCATCAAAAGGGATTTTTAAAAAAAATGAAATATCTCCCTTTGGAGTGGACTTTGAGATTTGTAACTTTGTAGATGCTTTTTATGCCCAAACATACACACCACACACTGGCATAATAGGACCCCTTTAATTACTTTATTTCTCCTGCATGTGTAAAAATTAAATAGTCTGTGCAATTATTAGTGAATGAGATGCACCAAGTAAGGAAAAGTTTCCCCCCTCACTGTTTTGTGTTTCAGTTCTGTTACCTGCAGGAAATGGACATGATTGTCTGCATGTAAAAGCTGCTCCAGCTCAGCATCTCTCCACATCAGATCATTAATCTCCTGCTTTAGTCGCTCCAAGAGTCCTTCAGCTTAACTCACTGCAGCCCCTTCCTGAGCTCTGATCAGCTGTATCACCTGAGAGCGGCTTCTTTCAATGGAGCGGATGAGCTCAGTAAAGATCCTCTCAGTGTCGTCCACTGCTGCCTGTGCAGAGAGCTGTCAGGACATACATCACAATCAGCTCTTATTGCTGCTTCACACACCCACAGTGAGCTCCAGTGAGAAAGAAAGTCAAACTCACCTTTTGAGATTTCACAGCATCTCTTAGCTCCTGGCGTTGCTTCTGTCTCTCCTGAATTCCCTGTTGGAGCTTTTTTTTGTGTTTCTCCCAAGAGCCTCTGTTAAAAAACCCCAAAAAGGATGTAAAATCTCAGACACCAAATCAGTAAGTAAACAAATTTCAATGCTTTTAATACTTTCATGATAAATATATATGAGGTTATGCATATAGAGCAGCACTTAGAACCACCTGTGGGAAAGTTATTAAATTTGGCACAAAGATAAAAGGCAGTCTCAACTTCAAAAACAACAATTTTGAAGTCTCTAACTCAAACCCTCTAGCATCCCCAACAGCTCAAATTTGCACTTTGAACCATAAGAGTACAAATAACCTCTGATTCTTCGGCTCAAATTAATTTGACTGCACTCTGTAAATTCTAGAATTTTTTTTAAACCTATTCCTACAGACCATGCCGGTAAAAAAATGATGGAATTCAAGTTTATTATTCAAACCGTTCTCATATAACGCGCAAATTAATTTGATGAAGAGCACACCAGAATGGTTGTGAAGCTACAGCTCCACATCAGTTTGACCTATTGAGACCAAACTTGGTGTGTGTTATAATAACCATGACCTGATAGTAACTGCACAGTTTCAGCACAGTGCCACCAAGTGGTCAGGAGATATTAAAAATGACTATGACCTACTATGACATAAAATACTGTATTTTATGAACGCATTGGCATATCAAATTCTTTGACACCATGACCTGAAAGTTTCAGGGCAGCGCCATCTTGTGGTCCAAAATTATAATAGCTTTTGATTAGTTTTGCCTTTTGTCATGAAACTGGTCTTGATAGATTGCTTGGATTATGCAGAGAACACTGATATTAATTATGTCATAAGTGGCCAAATTTTCTGTTCTGCCCTTTAGATTTTCTAACTTTTCCTAGGCTGTGGATAAAATTTTCACAAAATCAAATCAGATCATCTTTAGACCACAGCAAAAAAGAAAATGTATCGACTGCACTCTAGAACAATTTTTGTCATGAAATTTTTGTCCACTATTTAGATCCTCCTACACCATCTTTAGACTATGCTGACAAAAAATGATGGAATTCAAGTTGATTAGCCAATCCATTCACCAACAACATGCAAACTAATTTGGCAAAGAGTATGCCAAACTGGTTGTGATGCTCTATCTCCATAACGGTTTTTCATATTGAGACCAAACTTGGAGTGTGTTATAATAACCAAGACCTGAGAGTACCTGCACAGTTTCAGTACAGCACCACCTAGTGGCTGGGAGATAAGAAAAATGGCTACGATGTACAGAGAGATCAAATGATATCCAAAATTTTCCATGTCGGCCATTTTTGTCGTCAAACATTTTGAATTTTGTCATAACATGCTATATTTTATGAATACATTGCCATATCCTTACATAATTCGATATGTGTCTTCAGCACCATGCCCTACTGGTGATAAATACTAAAGGTACTCAAAAAGATTTAGGGCAGTGCCATTTTGTGGTCAAAATTTTTAATTAAACTTTAAATGCTAATAGCTTTTGATTAGTTTAGCCTATCATCATGAGACTGGTCTTGATAGATTTAATTGATTATGCCAAAAACATAGATACCAATTATCAATTACCAGTTATCACATAAATGGCCAAACTTCCTGTCGGCCATTAGTTTCTAAGAAAACTTTTTCAAACTCTTCCTAGATGATGATGCTATGATGCCAAACTGCATCTGTAAAGCTTTAACATATTCACACGAAACCCTTATGATAATCTCCAAATGTCATGCACATTTCATAAATAAAGTAATGGGATTTTCTGCATCTGTGGTTTAAAAATATAATGTCCCGGAAAAAGGTTCTCCGAGTGAATCATGGCTATTTCCACCACTGATAATAACCAAGACCTGAAACCACAGCCTAAGCAGAGCACCACCAGGAAAGTGGTCAGGAAATATAGAGACATAGAGTCAAATGGTATCCAAATTTTTTGGGCGTTGACTATTTAAAATTTTGTCATAAAATGCAATACAATATTTCATGAATGCAATGGCATATCCTTACAAAATGTGGTATGTGTCTTCAGCACCATGTCCTGAAGCTTCTCAAAAAGTTTCAGGGCAGCGCCACCTTGTGGCCATAAATTATAATGATATATCAAAAAAGTTATGGATTTTGTTTTGACAGAAAAGCAGTTTTCATTTAACGAATCAACAAATTTGACAGCATGCCAGGCTGAATCTAAAATGTCTTTAATTACTGATTGTTGCAGCTGGTCTGGTGCTCACTGTCATTTTTATCTGCTCAACTGTTCTGTTGTTCTTGGCCCCTTAACATTGGCACATCAGAGTTTGAATTTAGTTCATACCTGTTTCTCTGTCCTTTCTGCTTCAGCTGCTAAAGTGTCATGGTTTTTATGTTCGTCCATCAAACACAGAAAACAAATGAATTGTTGGTCAGTTCGACAGTAGATTTCCAGCAGTTTGTTGTGTTTTGGGCAGATCACCTCATGGAGTCGTCTAGTGGGATCCATCAGACGGTGTCTCCTGTCTTTAAAAAGATTCTCATGTTTTTCAAGATGACTTTGACAGTAAGAGTTCAGACACTCCACACAGGACTTGACGGCTTTGTATTTCCTCCGAGTACAGATGTTGCACTCCACATCTCCAGGTTCGGCGTAACCGTGAGCAGAATGTGTAGTTTGTATATTTGTTGTGTTCAGTTTCTCTACCATCTCAACAATTATGACATTCTTACATAAAGCAGGTCTTGAAGTGAAGGTGCGTCTGCACAGAGGGCATCTGTAGACTCTCTTCTGTTTCCACCAGTCTGTAATACAGTGCATACAGTAGCTGTGTCCACAGGGAATGGTCACTGGATCCTTCAACAGATCCAGACACACAGAGCAGCTGAACTGGTCCTGAGAAAAACTACACACAAAGAGAGATGTGCATACGACAGTTTGACAATGCTTATGTTTCAGATTCCTCAGCTGACAAGCTGAAATATTTCCTGATTCTGTTTCAGTGAAATGTGAAAAAACTGGTATGTCAGCGTGGTTTGACTATATATTAGCACTGTAACACGACACTGTATTTCACACTGTAAGATTTACATTACAGTTATAATATCCCATGCTATGTAATTGAAATGGTGGTATGTGAGCATATATTTTTAATGCATATGTTTATATCATCAGTGTCTATTGTTCAAGTACATACTAATAATAAAACACACACCCTCAAATAGTTAGGGACTTTGAAAAAGTCAAAATAAAAAGTATTAAAGGTTTCTAGAGTCTAAAACATAAGCAGAACTGTTGTTTCAAGAGTGACCTTCATTCATGTTAAAGGGAAAGTTTTGTCTGTGCATGTTTTTTTGACTCTCAAATCTGTGGAGCCCATTGACTGCTATTATATGACTGACAGACTGCAACGGTTTGAGTTAAAAATCTTTGTTTGTGTTTTACTGAAGAAACTAAGTCACCTACATCTTGGATGCCCTGAGGGTAAGCAGATAAACATCGAATTTTTATTTTTGGGTGAATTATCCCTTTAAGAATTAACTTCAATTGCTTTAGTTTTACAGTTGAGGTCAAAGTTAACCTACATCTCGCAGAATCTGTAAAATGTTAATTATTTTACCAAAATAAAAGAAATCATACAAAATTCTTGTTTTTTAAATGTAGTACTGACCTGAATAAGATATTTCGCATAAAAGACGTTTACATATAGTCCACGTGATAAAATAATAGTAATTTATAAAAATGACCCTGTTCAAAAGTTTACATAGACTTGATTCTTAATACTGTGTAGTTACCTGAATGATCCACAGCTGTGTTAAGAACTTGAATTTGAAGATCGGGGTAAATTTAACTTCTTGGGAACATGTAAGTAGGTTATCTTCTGTAGCTTCTGAAGGGCAGTACTACATAAATAAGATCTGATATTTAGGCAAAATAAGTAAAAAAATGTAGCCTACACATATTCATTCCGTTCAAAAGTTTACACCCCTGCCTCTTAACACACACACACACACACACACACACACACACACACACACACACACACACACACACACACACACACACACACACATGTTGGGTTTACATGTTTTATGGGGACATTCCATAGGCGTAATGGTTTTTATACTGTACAAACCGTACTTTCTATGGCCCTACACCTACCCTACACCTAAACCTAGCCCTCACAGGAGATTGTGCACACTTTTACTTACTCAAAAAAACTCATTGTGCATGATTTATAAGCCTGTTTCCTCATGGGGACCTGAGAAATGTCCCTAAAGCTTCTAAAGCTTTCCCCTGAAAGTTCCAGAATGGAAACATCGCCATCTGGTGCTCAGACACAACCAAAAGCCTGTGGAAGAAACTCTGTTGGATGAAGCAACCATCACATACTCCATAGATAGTTTCTTCCATAGATGTTGGTGTGTGTCTGTGTGTACCTGGTATGTTACATGAACAAAATGTTCCCACAAGTATAGTAATACCAGTAAAAACCGGACATTTGGGGTCACACGCTGTGGATGTAACCTCTGCTGTGATTATCTCCAGTATTTCCTTTTCCTTCCGAGTTAAATTTATTCTCATCATGTTGTGTTTTTGTTTTATTTGAGTTCCCTGTATCCTAGTTTCTTGTTTTGCTCTGTTATTTTTTTAAAACCTCTTGCAGTTAGAGCCAGGGGCGCTGTAACAGGAGGGAAGGTTTGGGAAATCGAAGAGCCCTGATCAGACAGGGGGTCAAATGCAAACAATCCACTGGAATGCGTTTTCTCCTGAGGGGGGGAGTCAATATGCTGTCCGGGGGGAAAAGAAAAACAGAAAAATAAAATTGTTTACAACTGCACCTGTTTCTTCACTATAAAAAGTAATGCTGTCACACCAGGCCAGCAGAGGGAGCCTTGCCCCTCACTGACTGTTGCTGCTCCCTCTGCTGCTTCGCTGGTTACTTCCTGTTTGTCAGCCATAAAAGCATGCTCAGCGCACACACACACTGCGAAGTATTGTTTGCTCCTAGCTACTCTACCAAGCGTTTTTCCCTTGTTTCCTGGTTTCCTAGTTCCCTAGTTATTTTCCTTGTTTGTTTCAGTGTCAGTTTTATCATAGTTTAGCCTTGTTCCTTGTTTTGTTTCATTGTTTGTTTTCTTTGTTACTTTGTTTGCTCTCCTGGATTTTGACCCACGCCTGTTTATTGGATTACGCTATTGGATTATCTTTGCTGTTGTTGTTTGCTGGTGTTTTCGACCCTGACTGTTCGACCACGATCTGTTTTAATAAAGCCTTGCATTTGGATCCTCACTCTGAGTCGCCCCGTTTGTTACAAATGCCTTTACTGTAAAAACTGTCAAAATCCAAGTTCCACGTTGTCACTTAGTACAACCACATTTAAAGCTGATTAAACCTAAATGTTAAAGCAGCATGAACACTTTCTTTCTTTCTTTCTTTCTTTCTTTCTTTCTTTCTTTCTTTCTTTCTTTCTTTCTTTCTTTCTTTCTTTCTTTCTTTCTTTCTTTCTTTCTTTCTTTCTTTCTATCTAAATAGTCTACATAACAACAAAAATGTGACACTTGTAAATAAAACACATTTTATACATGAATACTTTATTTTCTCATTATTTCATATCTAAATAGTCTACATCATGACACAATTGTGACACTTAATGTTGAAAATGATTAATTAATGTGTAATATAATGTTATTTAACAAATTGTGTTGTTTGTCTGTTTATTTAAATACTCCTAAAATTAGTTTTGTGTCAGTATGATACCATCACGCACACTATTTTATCAGTAAAATTGATGGAATCTAACTATTTCTATTACTTAAGTATTAGTTGTTAAACGCACAAGAAAAACAAAGTGACTACTGCATTTAAAGTATGTGTTTGTGAGAGAGAGTAATTTCTCTTTCCTGCTCCTCCCAATGCTCAGCAAAGCATATTTCCTCTCTTATTGTCGATGTAGACCTACCCTAAAAATTGCTTTTGCACAGCAGACTTCTGTGATTCACTGCATTAGAACCAGAAGTTCAAGGGGTGTTCGCCGCAAGCAAATTTTTTCCATGCTTTGTTTTGTTTCTTGGAAACTGTGGCGTTCCAGAAGAATGGAATAATAAAAGATTAAGTCAAGTGTCCTGGAGTGCCATATTGATGGGGAAGTACATTCTTCAGTAAAAGGGAACTGATTCTCTCTCAGTAACAAGGACTCAGAGCTAAATCCAAACCATGGATGATTTAAACCCTGAGGACTATGATGACTATTATAATGCAGATGGACTTGAGGATTTTGGGCTCTGCAAGAAGACACATGTGAAGGAATTTAGCAATGCGTTTCTACCGGTTTTCTACTCCATTACCTGTGCACTGAGCATTATTGCTAATTTAACTCTTCTGATATTGTTCATCAAGTACAAAACCCTGAGGAAAGTGTTGCCTCTGCACATGGTCATATCGGATATTCTTTTCACACTAAGTCTTCCCTTCTGGGCAGTGTATGCCAGCAGTGAGTGGATCTTCGGTGACCAAAGCTGTAAGGCAATCTCATTAGTTTACATGGTGAGTTTGTATAGCAGCAACCTGTTTGTTGCTAGTCAGAGCTTGCAGAGATTTTTGGACATTACATGTGTTGTTTCTACCACCAGCATCATCAACAGTCCAAAGAGGAATATTATTATGTGCGTTTTGGTGTGGCTTTTCTCAGTTTTGGGTGCAGCTGCTCATGTCAGCTTTGTCGAGACGCAAAAGTTCCACGAACAGTGCATTTGCACATTTAACTTCAACGATAAAGTCGGCTGGAAAATTTATTTACGATTTCAGATGAACATACTTGGGTTTGTCGTACCGTTCCTAGTGCTCCTGTTTTGCTCCGTCAGACTACCTTGTGTTGCTGTGGTGAGGAGCACGTTCAAAGTGTTTAGACACGAAACTGGATTCACCATCATGTTTTTTCTCCTCTGGTTCCCCTACAGTGTTGTCATTTTCCTGCATGCTTTGCAAGACCTTCACATTTTTTATGCATGCACCATTAACATACACTTTGACTTTGCTATTCATGTGACAGAATGTATTGCCTTCATGCATGTTTTCATCAATCCTGTTTTGTACATCTCTTTAAACAAAAAAGTCTGGAGAAGACTCAGAAATGCCTGCAAAACTCCAAGGGAGTATTTGCTTGAGGAATCCAACAGTTCATCAATCATTTCAACTCCGGATGGAGCTATAGAGCTGAAGGCGGTTCAGCAATATCAAGCTCATGACCTGAGCTTTAGTGCTGAACGACCTAGTCATTTCTTACCTGAGCCAATGTAAAAGCTTTATTTTGTTTATGCCAACAATGCTGTTTATACTTCATTACTCACTATATACGATTTCACAGCAAAAAAGTCTTGTTTCTAGAAAAAAATAAATAAAAAAATCAAGATGCATTCACTAGATAAGCAAAATGATGTAATTATGTATTGTTTGTTTTCTGGGGAAAATAAATTACATTTAATTAAGTGAATTTTGCTTAAAACAAGATTATTTTTCTTACCCCACTGGCAGATAATATACAGGTAGGAAATAGGAAATGGAAAAAAGACTAAATATCTTGTGTCATTTTGCTTATCTAGTAAAAGCATGTTTATTTAAGAATTTCTTCAGATATTTTGACTAGAAACACTACAAAAATACTAAGTAAAACAAGCCTTTTTTTCTTGCATTCTGTATATATTGCAATAATACATATATAATCTTTTGTAAATATATTTTATAAGACAGATATCAACACAGACATTGTACAGTTTATAAGATCGATTTTACATGCTAATATAGGGTATATGAACAGAAAAGGCTGATTTAATAAATATAAAACCAAAATCAAATTCATACATGTGTGTCTCTGATTTCCTTAGACCCTGTGAGGTGTCTGAAAATAAATAAACACATTTATATAATTTAGCAAATATACAGTCATGTGAAAAAGTTAGGAAACCCTATTGAATTTCATGGTTTTCCGCATCTGGACATCATTAAAAAAATCTGGTCCTTGGCTGATCTTAAAATTTGGAAATAAAACCTCAGATGAACAACAACATAATATGAACAAAAATTGAACAAAAATAAAGCCAACATGGAAAAGTCATGTGTGACAAAGTTAGGAAACATTGGAATTAAGAGGGTAAAGCACTGCTAATCAAATACTAATCATCAGCAAGTCTGAGCGCATCTATAAAAGCATAAGCAGTTTGCTGGCCTGGAGCCTTCTGGTGTGTGTTAACACAATGCCAAGGAGGTAAGACATCAGAAATCATCTTAGAGAAGCATTTGCTGCTGCCATCAATCTGAGAAGAGTAATACGGCCATTTCCAAACACTTTGAAGTTTATTCACAAGTGGAAAACATTTAAAACAGACACCTCTCCTTTCAGGAGTGGACGTCCTAGACAATTCACCCCAAGATCAGACCGTGTAATGCTTAGAGAAATGGCACACAACCCAAGAACTACACCTCAGACTCTACAGGCTTAAATGATAAAGTTAAGGACAATACCATTAGAAAAATATGGGACAAAAATGGCATGTTTAGAAGGCTTGGCAAAAGAAAGCCTCCTTTATCCTAAAAAATACAAAAACAAAACAATATAGCAGCAGGCAGCAATTACGGGGCCAAGCACTCCAAGGGAAAAACTGGAGCTAAGGATGGCATGGAACATCAGACCAACTGCAACAATAAGTAAAAAGAAGCCATTTTAAGATGATTTTAGTTAAAATGACAGAAAAATTATGTTAAACGCCTACTGACATGATTTAATAGCTTATGACGTTTGACCAACAGGTGGCGCTGTTATTAGATTAATGTGGTGTGTTTAGTGTGAGGTGACAAAGGTGCACACAAAGTTTGGTATCATTGTGTCAAAGCTTTGCAAAGATAAAGCCTCATCAGTCATTTTAGCATCAAGCCTAATATTCGTAGAGGCACTGTACGAAAATGGTTTCATCTATCTACATGAAATCCATAACTTTTTGTCAGCACAGTCTGAAGATGATCTGACTCGAGTTTGGACGAGGACGAGGACGAGTCTAGGACGAGTTTGAAAAAGTAGGTTTTAAACATAAATCAAAATGGCGGACAGGAAATTTGACCAACTGTGGCATAATTGGTATCTATGTCGTCAGCATGGCCCAATGAATATTTTGAGACTAATCTCATTACAATAGGCTAATGCTATCTACAGTTATTAGCATTTTTGGACATTTTATAAGTGATAGTTAATGAATGGTCTATTACTCTTGACCAATAGGTGGCGCTGTTACCAAATTGATGTGGTGTAATCAGTGTGAGGTGATAATGCCACATACAAGATTTGGTGCAAATATCTCAAAGCTTTGCAGAGATACAGCTTCAGATGCGCTTTGCCATCTTTTCAGCAAATTCGTTGATGCGTTAAATGAAAACGGTTTCGTATATTGACACGAAATCCATAACTTTTTGTCAGCATGGTCTGAAGATGATCTGAGACAAATTTGAGGAAAATCCAACTAACGGTCTAGGAGTTCGAAAAAAGTAGGTTTTCTTCATTAATCGAAATGGCGAACAGGAAGTTTGGCCAGTTTCGAGATTTTTGGCCAAACCATTGAGAAGTTATAAGCAAAAATAGCCAATTTTCATATCTCCTGACCACTAAGTGGCACTGTGACGTAACACTCCAGGTAGCCTTAGATCATGCTTATTATAATACAAACCAAGTTTGGTCTCAATACTCCAAAGTGTTGCGGAGATACAGCCTCACATCCATTATTGCACGCTATTCGTAAAATTAATTTGTGCGTTATTCGATAACAGTTTGTCAAATCAACTTGAATTCCATAACTTTTTGCCAGCATGGTCTGAAGATGATCTGAGCCAATTTTGGTGAAAATCAGACTAACCGTCTAGGACGAGTTCGAAAAAGTAGGTTTTTCAAACAATTAATTATAGAAAAAAAAACTAAACCTTACGATTTTTGAATTTTGGTGTTCATTCAACTCAGCATGACCCAAGGATTCAGAGAAAAAAAGGAATTTTGATTTTGTGCCTTACGGTTCAAAAGTTATTAGCAAAAAGAAAGTGAAAATTTGGACTAGTGGTGGCGCTAGAGAGTTTGAGTTAGAGACTCCAAATTGGCTATGGTGACATTTCATATTGACCTCTATCAGTGTGCCAAATTATACAACTTTCCCGCAAGTGGTTCTATGGGCTGCCATGGACGCAATGGCGGAAGAAACGGAAGAAACGGAAGAAGAAGAAGAAGAAGAAGAAGAAGAAGAAGAAGAAGAAGAAGAAGAAGAAAGCTAACGGATACAATAGGTGCCATCGCACCTTTGGTGCTTGGCCCCTAAAACATGGCGGCACAGTTTAGGTCGGCAAAGTTGCATCTGAACAAAACGGACAAGGCTGAAGTGGAGGTGTTTGGCCTTAATGCACAGTGCCAAGTTTGGTGAAAACCTAAAGAGCATATCAGCACAAACACCTCATACCAAAAGACACACATGCTGGTGGAGGGCTGATTATTTTGGGCTTGTTTTGTAGCTACAGGACCTGGGCACCTCACAGTCATTGAGTCGGCCATGAACTCCTCTGTATATCAAAGTATTCTCGAGTCAAATGTGAGGGCATCTGTCTGACAGCTAAAATTAGCCCAAAATTGGGTCATGCAACAGGACAATGATCTTTAGCACACCAGCAAATCTGCAACAGAATGGCTGAAAAGAAAATAATCAAGGAGTTGCAAAAGCCCAGTCAAAGTCCAGAGCTCATCCTAACTCTAATGCTATGTGAGAGCTGTGCATAAGCGAATGCCCACAACCCTTAATAAACTTGAACACCGTTGAAAAGAAGAGTGGTCCAAAATTTCTCCAGAACGATGTGAGAGACTGATAAAGTCACAAAGAAAATGAATGCTTCAAGTTATTGCTGCTAAAAGTGGATCTACAGGCAACTGACTCAGAGGATGTCCTAACTTGGTCACACATGGCCTCTCCCTCTTGGCTGTATTAAATAATAATAAATAATAAATAATGACACTGTGTGGTATGTCAAGTGATGATGTTTATCTCCGGATTTATTTTCCAAATTTTAAGACCTGCCAAGGACCAGATCATTTTTTATTATGTCCTGATACAGAAAACCATGCATTTCAATAGGGTGTCCTAACTTTTTCACATATAGCGTATACATAATTTAGTCAAACTAAAATACTTATGAAATGACTCTATTAAATGTGTCAAGAAAAAAAAGACAACGTAAAAGACACTGTTCAGTGCTTCTGAAAAATGCTGACTCAGTCTTTCCCCAGCATTCTTATCATAAAGATAACGTTAGCCTTGACCATTCGCATTTTGGATTAAAAATTACTCTCTCAGAACTTAGAAGCACGGTTAAACAATGCACAATGGATATTTATTATTTTTCTTTTATCTTCAAGAACTTTCCAGAAGCTTGGATAGATGTGATATGTTTTGATATCAGAATCCATCAGAATGCTTATTATTATTATATATATATATATATATATATCAATTTGAAATAAACAATAATATTCAAAAATTAGTAAGTTGTGTAACTATTGTAATTATTTTATTAAAGAAATGTAACTGAATTTACATTTTCATAAGTAATAACCTAATTACAGTTTTTTTCTCAGTAACTGTAACAGAGCACAGTTTAATTCAATTCTGTTAAATGTAACTAGTTACTCCCCAACACTATATGCAGCATAGTGGTATTTTGTAATCATTTTAACCATTTTCTACAGTCTTTACATGTTCCAGGATTATTTAAATAACTATAGTTTTAAAATGTTGACATTAAATTACAAAGTACAAACTTAAAAATAAAACGCTATTTTATAATTGAACTTTTTTTCTTGGTCTCTTCCCAGAAATTACAATGGAAGGTCAAATTGAGTCTTTATATGGTGTTGCTTTATAAGGTCTTGTCTCTCATAGCAAAAACAAACAAACAAAAAACCTGTATCAATAATGCAAAGTTCAAGGCCCATTTAAATGATCGCTCTCCAGCTCAAAAAGAGCGAGGTTACACTTTATGACTTCAGTCCACCTATGAACATGTGTTACCTGCTTTTTATCAGCTATTGTTATAGGACTTACAGTGGCAATCACTAGGGCCTTTATCAACAGCTGAAAGTCTGAAAGAGTATTTCTAGGTTAGATGTATAGTGAATGGTGAATTTTTAAGGAGGCAAAATAGTTTTTTAGTTTCAAAAGTGACAAAGGTTTAGTCATTTTTACACTTATGTAAAATATATTGTGGTACCTAACTGGACTGACTTCTTAACAATCTCAGGTACTTAAATTTTTGAGAAAAGGTAAATTACAATTGTTTTGTCAAAGTCTTATTTCTGTTCTGAAGTTCACCAGTTAAAATTGTAGCCATGAGGACTTTCTGTGTGAAGCTTGTTTGTTCCCCTTGCTTCTGTGTGGGTTTCCTCACATTTCAAAGACATGAATTGGAGATTTTCTGTTTTAATCTGTGTGTGAACCCTATGGCCCAATTTTCTGGCTTAGGCTCCAGGATCCCTGCGGAGAATAAGTGGTTTTGGAGAATGGACGGATGTTAAAGTCAAACCAAAGTACATGTGTATCCTGTATACACTGGCTTGTTTCCAGTGTATATACTGTCTTAGTTTGCAGTGTAACTGCTTAACATCACGTTGCAAGGTATTTATTTAAAACTCCCCTCCCATAAATGTTGTGTCTGAAAGAGAAACTCCTATAAATGCATATGCAAGCAAGGTCAGCTGCGTTTCTTTAGAAAATCCTAACAGTAGGTTTTTTTTAATGCCAGTAGAGTATTTGTCACGAATGAGAGAAGGAGGAGATCTGGGTCCAAAAGCAGGTGAGTATTTTTAATTTAAACAAAACACAAAAGAACACAAACAAATCAAAACCAAAAGGCCAACACGGCACAACTAGACATAAACTGAAATATAAAATAAACAATATCAGGAACCAAAATCAAGGTCAAGAACTCGGAACACAAAATACACACAAGACGGAAGACAGTACAGGAGACAATGCAACCAGACAGAGTGTAGGGAGAGTGGAGACTATAAAGACTGTGCTAATGGGGAACAGCTGTGGTGCTAATGAGTGTGACAGGTGTGTGTGATAAGACAGGTGTACCCAATTAGCGGAGTGGGGTGCGGGAGGATGGGAGACAGTGACCTCTGGTGGGGAAGGGAGACACCACAGCTCAGACACGTGACAGGACCCCTCCTCTACGGAACGGCTCCCAGACGTTCCACAAGGCCGAACAAAAGTCTGGAGGGAGGAGGAACGGGGGACTGGTGAACCAGGGGGAGGGATGGCGGGCCAGGCCCGTGCAGCGGAGGAACGCGAGTTGGCTTCGCCGCCAGAGGAACGTGAGCTGGCATAGCTGCCAGAGGAACGTCAGTCGCCAGAGGAACGTGAGCTGGCATAGCTGCCAGAGGAACGTCAGTCGCCAGAGGAACGTGAGCTGGCATAGCTGCCAGAGGAACGTCAGCGGGCACCGCTGCCAGAGGAACGCGAGCCGGCATAGCCGCCAGAGGAACGTGAGCTGGCATAGCCGCCAGAGGAACGCCAGCAGTCACCGCCGCGTCCGGCACAGAGAAAGCGGTCACCGCCGCGTCAGGAACAGAGAGAACGGTCACCGCCGCGTCCGGAACAGATAGAGCGGTCACCGCCGCGTCCGGAACAGAGAGAGCAGTCACCGCCGCGTCCGGAACAGAGAGCGCGGTCACCGCCGCGTCCGGAACAGAGAGCGCGGTCACCGCCGCGTCCGGAACAGAGAGAGCGGTCACCGCCGCGTCCGGAACAGAGAGCGCGGTCACCGCCGCGTCCGGAACAGTGAGAGCGGTCGCCCTCCCTCGAAAAAACGCCTCTGCCCTCGCCATAAAGTAGGGGCGCGTCCGCGCCGCCTCAGCACTAAGGGCGTCCATCGCCGCCAAACAGGCGTAGATGGTCTCGAAGCGAGCGGCTGACGCCGCCTTGAAAGACCTCTCACCCGCTGGACCCACTGTAGCTGGTTGCATTCTGTCACGAATGAGAGAAGGAGGAGATCTGGGTCCAAAAGCAGGTGAGTATTTTTAATTTAAACAAAACACAAAAGAACACAAACAAATCAAAACCAAAAGGCCAACACGGCACAACTAGACATAAACTGAAATATAAAATAAACAATATCAGGAACCAAAATCAAGGTCAAGAACTCGGAACACAAAATACACACAAGACGGAAGACAGTACAGGAGACAATGCAACCAGACAGAGTGTAGGGAGAGTGGAGACTATAAAGACTGTGCTAATGGGGAACAGCTGTGGTGCTAATGAGTGTGACAGGTGTGTGTGATAAGACAGGTGTACCCAATTAGCGGAGTGGGGTGCGGGAGGATGGGAGACAGTGACCTCTGGTGGGGAAGGGAGACACCACAGCCCAGACACGTGACAGTATTTGCACTGGTACTAGCAATTGCTATAGCTAGTCTTTATTGAAAGTGATATAAAGCCATATTTCGATAGAGTAGTGGTCAGCAATGGTGGGGAAAGTTACTTTTAAAGGGATAGGTCACCCAGTAATAAAAATTCTGTTATTAATTACTCACCCTCATGTCGCTACAAACACATAAGACAGTTCAAATATTTTGTTTGAGATATGCAAAAACACTAAAAAGGCCAGTATAAAAGTAACAAAAAAACAAACAAAAAAAGAAACATATTTATGATACAAAGAAAAATATGTAGAACAATATAGCTGCAAGCAGCAATTACGGGGCCAAGCATTCAAAGGGAAAATGAGGAGCGAAGGATGACAGGAACAGCAGACCAACTGCAACAATAAGTAAAAAGAAGCCATTTTAGAATGATTTTAGTCAAAACGACAGAAAAATAATGTAGAACGCGTACTGATATGATTTAATGGCTTATACGTTTGACCAACAGGTGGCGCTGTTCAAATTGATGTGGTGTGTTGTGTGAGGTGACAAAGGCACACTCAAAGTTTGGTGTCATTATGTCAAAGCTTTGCAGAGATAAAGCCTCAGAATCATTTTGGCATCAAGCCTAAAATTTGTAGAGGCGCTGTACGAAAACGGTTTCATCTATCAATATGAAATCCATAACTTTTTGTCAGCATAGTCTGAAGATGATCTGACTCGATTTTGGTGAAAATCAGACAAACGGTCTAGGATGAGTTCGAAAAAGTAGGTTTTCAACATAAATCAAAATGGCGGACAGGAAGTTTGACCAACTCTGGCATAATTGGTATCTATGTTGTCGGCATGACCCAAGGAATATTTTGAGACTAATCTCATTACAATAGGCTAATGCTATCTACAGTTATTAGCATTTTTGGACATTTTATAATTGATATGAATGGTTTATTACTCTTGACCAATAGGTGGCGCTGTTACCAAATTAATGTGGTGTAATAGTTTGAGGTGGCAATGCCCCATACAACATTCGTTGATGTGTTAAATGAAAACGGTTTCGAATATCGACATGAAATCCTTAACTTTTTGTCAGCATGGTCTGAAGATGATCCGAGTCAAATTTGGTGAAAATCCGACTAACGGTCTAGGAGGAGTTCGAAAAAGTAGGGTTTCTACATTAATCAAAATGGCGAAAAGGAAAGTTAGGCCAATTTTGGCATTATTGGTATCAATGTTCTCGGCCCGACCCAAGGAATATTTTGTGATCAATTTCATTACAATAAACCATTTTTCACATAAGTTATTAGCATTTTTCTTAATTTCCTTATAACTTTTGACCACAAGGTGGCGCTGCCACCAAACTTTTTGAGTACTGTCAGGGCATGGTGACGAAGGTAATAGGTGCCCTAATTACAATGAAACAGTGCACTATTGCAGACATATATACTGAGGTTTTAATTACATTATGGTAGCTATAGTCAGTGGTGAATTAAAGTGGGACGGTCTAAAGCATGAAACTCCAGGGCTGAAAATGAGTCCCACTCCAGCCCTATGTTTGAAGTTCTTAAAGGTTTGGAATGACTTGAGAGTGAGTAATTCATGACAGAATTTTCATTTTTTGGGTGAACTATCTGTTTAAAATTAATGCATTACAGAATTACATTACTCCACAAAAAAGTAACTACAGGTGCTGGTCATATTAGAATATCTTCAAAAAGTTGATGTATTTCACTAATTCCATTCAAGAAGTGAAACCTGTATAATGTATACATTCATTCCACACAGACTGATATATTTCAAGTCTAATGAAAACGTCTCAGGTTACGTATGTAACCCTGGTTCCCTGAGGGAACGAGACACTGCGTCCTGAAACGCTGTGGGGAACGCCATTGGCGGGCCGCACTCTGAGTCATGTCCAACGTCCAATGAGAAACGGGAGTGACGTCACAGGCGCGGTGACGTCATCGACCAGGAAGTATAAAAGCACGTGCGTTTGAAGCTGGCGTCAGCTCATAGGCATGAAGCGAGCGCAGCAGGGATGCGGGAATTATGGTCCGAGACGCAGTGTCTCGTTCCCTCAGGGAACCAGGGTTACATACGTAACCTGAGACGTTCCCTTCCGGGAACTCTACACTGCGTCCTGAAACGCTGTGGGGAACGAGGTATCAACGTCCCCATAATTTCCGCACCCTGCCTAGTGTCTGCTAGAACAAGGGGGGAAAAAAAGACAGCGTTAGTACATTACAAACCTCAGCCTGGGGATCCTGCCAGGACATGGGTGGTAATACATCTCTGACTGTGGAGCCCACCAGATCAGAGGGAAAGAGACCTCGGCCCTCGAGCCCACGAGGTCATGTCATCCTTCGTCTGGTCTCGCAAGACCGAGAAGGGACAGTGTCTAGCAATACTTACCTGATGAGACACTGTAGTAACTCCGCCTGGTGATCTTGCCAGGACGCGAGTGGTAATCCACCTCTGTCTGTGACCCATCACCAGACAAGAGGGATAATGAGCCTCGGCCCTCAGGCACACGAGGAGAGATGTGGTCCTTTGTCTGCGTTGCAGCCAGTACAAGAGGGACACGAGAAGTGCCTGGTGATCTTGCCAGGGCACTGGAATTCATCTCTGTCTGTGATCAGCCACCAGACAAGAGGGATAGAGTAGGCCTCGGCCTTAGGCACGCGAGGCTAGGATTCTCAACCGCTGCCTGTCCTCAGACCAGTGCAGGGGGAGAAAAAGTTCCTCGGCCCTCGGGCGCACGAGGAGAGATGGTGGTCCTTTGTCTGCATTACAGCCAGTACAAGAGGGACACGAGAAGTGCCTGGTGATCTTGCCAGGGCACTGGAATTCATCTCTGTCTGTGATCCACCACCAGACAAGAGGGATAAGAGACCTCGGCCCTCAGGCACACGAGGATAGGGTTCTCGACCGCTGCCTGTCACACGACCAGTGCAGGGGGAGAAATGCTCCTCGGCCCTCGGGCACTCGAGGAGAAGTGGCGATCCATTGTCTGCGTTACAGCCAGTACAAGAGGGACGCAAGAAGTGCCTGGTGACCTTGCCAGGGCACTGGAATTCATCTCTGTCTGTGATCAGCCACCAGACACGAGGGATAGAATAGGCCTCGGCCCTCAGGCACACGAGGCTAGGGATCTCAACCGCTGCCTGTCAGCAGACCAGCGCAGGGGGAGAAAAGGATTCCTCGGCCCTTGGGCACGCGAGGAAAGATAGTGGTCCTTTGTCTGCATTACAGCCAGTACAAGAGGGACGCAAGAAGTGCCTGGTGACCTTGCCAGGGCACTGGAATTCATCTCTGTCTGTGATCCATCACCAGACGAGAGGGATAAAGGCCTCGGCCCTCAGGCACACGAGGCTAAGGTTCTCGACCGCTGCCTGTCACATGACCAGTGCAGAGGGAGAAGATGCTCCTCGGCCCTCAGGCACACGAGGAGAAATGGTAGTCCGTTGTCTGCGTATAGCCAGTACAAGAGGGACATAGGGAGTGCCTGGTGATCCTGCCAGGACACTGGAACTCATCTCTGTCTGTGATCGACCACCAGACACGAGGAATACAAGCCTCGGCCCTCGGGCACACGAGGCTGTAGAGGGGAGTCATACGCCTTTGTCTGGGGAACTTGCCAGAACCAAAAAGGGGTAAAAACTCCTTTCCTTACTCAAAGGAAAGCGCCTTTTGACCTCTTGGGCCTAGCCTTAGTGCTAGGGCTGAAGGATGACTGAGCCCGGAGTGGCTCTGAGGTCTAGTTCGTAGAATCTGACGAACGTAAGAGGTGAGGACCAACCCGCCGCACTGCAGATGTCCTTGATTGGGACACCTGCCATCAGAGCTTTGGAGGCTGCGACGCCTCGAGTTGAGTGAGCCTTGACTCCCATCGGTGATGGGAGACCAGAGGACTCGTATGCAGTAGAGATGGCATCAACGATCCATTTACTGATAGTAGGCTTGGAAGCCGGGCACCCCCTCTTAGGGGGGCCGTAACAGACAAACAATTGCTCTGATTTACGCCACAGGGCAGCTCTGTGGACATAAGTGTCTAGTGCTCTTACTGGACACATTAAGTTATACTTCCTCTGGTCGTGCTCCACGAATGGAGGAGGATAAAACGCTAGCAGCGTTATTGGCTGTGGTGTTACTGAGGGGACCTTGGGTGTGTACCCAGCTCTTGGGTAGAGGAATGCTTTGGCCAACCCTGGGGCAAAGTCAATATAGGAAGGGGCCACTGAAAGGGCCTGCAGGTCCCCAACTCTCTTAAGAGATGTCAGCGCCAACAGCAGTGCTGTTTTTAGGGTAAGCATCCGATCGGAGGCCTCCTCCAGAGGCTCGAAGGGAGGCTTACACAGCGCTTCTAATACCACAGCCAGGTCCCATGTAGGGACTCTCGGTCTTGCACGAGGCCTCAGCCTGAGTGCACCGCGGAGGAAACGTGAGACCAGGGGGTTTCTGCCCACTGAAAGGCCGCCCTGAGGGGCGTGGTAAGCCGATATAGCCGCCACGTACACCTTCAGGGTGGAGTGAGCTAACCCAGCGGACAAACGAGTTTGCAGGAACTCCAGCACTGTACCAATTGGGCAGTGGACTGGGTTTGAGTGGCGTTCGTGACACCAGGACGCAAACAGGTTCCACTTTAGGCCATAAAGTTTCCTCGTAGAGGGAGCTCTGGATTGAAGGATGGTCTCAGCAACCTCGGTTGAGAGACCAGCTTCTATGAGCTGTGCCCCCTCAGGGGCCACACCCATAACTTCCATTTCTCTGGGTGGGGGTGGCGTATTGCGCCCCCAGCCTGAGAAAGAAGGTCGCTCCTGACGGGAATCTCCCACGGAGAGCCGTCGAGGAGGGCGATTATATCCGAGAACCATACTCGGGCCGGCCAGTACGGGGCTACTAGCAGCAGCCGTACTCCGTACCGGCGCACTCTTTCCAGAACTCCCGGGAGCAGAGCGATCGGGGGAAAAGCATACAGACGAAGCCTCGGCCACGTCTGTACCATGGCATCCAGTCCGAGAGGAGCTGGAGGAACTAGAGAGTACCAAAGGGGACATTGCGATGTCTCCTGAGTCGCAAAGAGGTCCACTTGGGCTTGACCAAAGACTCTCCATATCTGCTTCACCACCTGAGGGTGAAGCATCCATTCCCCGGGCCTCAGCCCCTGCCTCGACAGGACGTCTGCTCCCACATTGAGACGTCCAGGAATGTGAACTGCTCTCAATGAGAGAAGCTTCCCTTGTGACCACAGGATGATCTGGTACGCCAGCTTGTATAAGGGGCGTGAACGCAGACCTCCCTGGTGGTTTATATAGTAGACCACCGCCGTGTTGTCCGTGCGGACCAGCACGTGACGGTTTCTCAGGTCTGGAAGGAAATGCTTCAGAGCCAGGAACACTGCCAACATTTCTAGGCAATTTATGTGCCAGGAGTGATGCTGGTTGTTCCATAGGCCTTGGGCGGAGCGGCCACTCATGACCGCTCCCCACCCGGTGAGGGATGCATCTGTCGCTAGCGTGACGCGGCGGCAAGGAGCTCCCAGCACTGGACCTTGTAGTAGGAACCAGGGCTTCTTCCACATGACCAAGGCACGTAGGCAGCGCCGCGTGACCTTGATCTTGCGGAATGGGTTCCCCCTCGGGGAAAACCCCTTGGCTTTGAGCCACCACTGCAGTGGTCTCATGTACAGCAGTCCAAGAGGTATCACGTTGGATGCAGCTGCCATAAGACCTAACAGTACTTGGAACTGTTTGACAGTGAGTAGCAGGCCTAGCTTGACCGCATTTACTGCAGTAAGGATCGACTCTATCCGAGCAGGTGACAATCGTGCCTGCATCGTGGTCGAATCCCAAATTACACCTAGATAAGTGGTTCTCTGTAGTGGAGATAGCACACTTTTCTTGGCGTTGAGTCTCAATCCCAACTTTCTCATGTGAGCAAGAACAACATCTCGATGTTGAGCTGCTAACCGTTCTGAACTGGTCAAAATGAGCCAGTCGTCTATGTAGTTGAGTATGCGGATGCCCTGGAGTCGCAATGGAGCCAGAGCAGCATCCACACACTTCGTGAAAGTTCGGGGAGAGAGCGCTAGGCCGAACGGAAGAACTCTGTATTGGTAAGCTTTGCCCCTGAAAGCGAACCTGAGAAACTTCCGGTGTTGAGGAAGGATGGAGACGTGAAAGTATGCGTCTTTCAGATCTATCGTGACAAACCAGTCCTCGGACCTGATTTGGGACACGACCTGTTTGACAGTCAACATTTTGAACTTCAGTTTTCTTACTGAGAGGTTTAGCTGTCTGAGATCTAAAATGGGCCGCAGGCCCCCATCCTTCTTGGGAACAATGAAGTACCGGCTGTAGAACCCGGCTTCTCTGCATTGAGGAGGGACCACCTCGATGGCCTCCTTCCTCAGGAGAGTATTCACTTCCTGTTCTAATACCAGAGCCTGCTCGGGGCCTACCAGAGTAGGAAATACCCCGCTGAAAGGTGGCGGCCTGGCGCCGAATTGAATGGAATAACCTTTCTCTACAGTACGCAGGACCCACATAGAAATATTTGGCAGTAGTTTCCACGCTGCCAGAAATTCTACTAAGGGAACCAGCCTCTCGAGACAGGTCTCTGGATTTATAAGAGGAGCTAACTTGGTGACCTGTAGCAGCGAACTGGCAGGATGCACCTGAAGTGAGCGTTCTCGAGACCCCCGTGGGGGTGGCGAACTTTCTGGTTCCGCTACGTTTCCGGGCGGAAGGACCAGAGAATGATGTTCGCGGGAGACTGCCGCGCCCTGTAACACCGGCAGGGTTAGCTGACGAATCTCCTGAGGGCCCCGAAGAGAGGTGGTCACCGTACTCCTCAGAGGCGGTGAGGCACCTGAATCTTCGAGAGGGGCTGCCCTCATTGGCCCTGGGCCACGACCATCAGGGCCGTTTAGCCGAGGCCCTCTTAGACTGTAGGACGACCCTCAGGTCGGGCCTAGTCTTTGAGGACCCCGGCTTGGAGCGTTGCTGAGCCCGCCCTCTAGGCCGCGCCGGAGGGGCACGGGTAGCAACGCTCCTTTTCTGGGTCTCCCTGTGTGAGGAGCTGGAGTGCGGCTGGGGCTGTTCCCGTACAGCAGCCCCAGAGGAGAAAGTGCGGCGAGGGAGGTAGCGCTGGAACGCCGCTGCCTGCCTACGGGCCTCCTGGTGCCTGTTGACAACTGTGTCAACAGAATCACCGAAGAGGCCAGAGGGGTGCAGGGGGGCGTCCAGGAGCGTGACCCTGTCCTTCTCTTTCATGTCGGACAGGGTCAGCCAGAGATGCCTTTCCGCGGCCACCAAGGCTGCCATAGACCGCCCAACAGCGCGAGCGGTCTCCTTGGTGGCCCGAAGCGCCAGATCAGCGGTCCTGCGCATCTCTGACACGCTCACCTCCTCGCCATCACTAAGCTCCTTCAGCAGGTCGGCTTGGTACGCCTGGAGCACAGACATGGTGTGTAAACATGCACCAGCCTGACCTGCTGCCGCATAAGCCTTGCCCATCAAGCCTGATGTTACTTTTAATGGCTTGGTGGGCAAGGACGGAGCCTTCAGGGACGATGCCAGGCCGGGAGACAGATAGCTCGCTAGTGTCTGCTCGACCTGAGGCATCGCCCTGTAGCCGTATTCCTCCATCCCCCCCACATTACCGTAGTAATCTGAGGCGGGGGAGTAGAGACGGGAGGAATACGGTCTGTCCCACGACCTCGCGATCTCTTTATGGAGGTCGGGGAAAAAGGGAAGGCTCCGTTTGGGAGGTGCTGATTTAGCCCGCAGGAAGCGCTCATCTAGCCTGCTCGCCTGGGGCTCTGGATCTGGAGCGGGTGACCAGCTGATATTGAGTTTGGCCACCGCGCTCGTCAGCACCTCCACCAGCTCCTCATACTGGGGTGATCGGGGGGGCGGTTGTGGGAGATCGACGCTCTCTATGTCAACCTCCTCGGAGGAAGACAGGAGAAGCGCCGACTCCTCCTCTCGGAGGGAAGGAACCGCAGTGCGGGCTTCCTCATCCAAGAGGAGGTCATACGATCCGCTGGGTGAGGAGAGAGATAGGGGATCACCCGTCTCAACTCCCTCCAGCAGATCTAGCTGCGAACCCCACGAGTGCAGCTGCCGCTCCGCCTCGACGGAAGCGGGGCCAGACCCGCGGGGAACGCTAATGAAAGCCCCCTCCTCAAAGAGGGCTTTCCGGGAACGGAGCAACCGCAGCGGCATCCGCTCGCACTGCGGGCAGCCAGCCCCCTCAAGGGCTGACCTAGCGTGCTCCGCTCCCAAGCAGACCACACATAGATCGTGTGTATCCCCACCAACAATGAAGCGTTGGCAGGGAGGGACACACCGTCTATGTGGCTGCTGAACCGCCATCGATCTCTCGTTCTGAAAAGAACGTTCGTTCTTAAAAGAACGTTTTCCCCCTGGCATTTCTGCTCAAATAAAAGTAGTGCAATTGGCACTGAAAAACAGCAGAATGCGGATCAGACAGACAATAACACAGAGCGCTCTCGCTGAATGACAAAAGCTGACGCCAGCTTCAAACGCACGTGCTTTTATACTTCCTGGTCGATGACGTCACCGCGCCTGTGACGTCACTCCCGTTTCTCATTGGACGTTGGACATGACTCAGAGTGCGGCCCGCCAATGGCGTTCCCCACAGCGTTTCAGGACGCAGTGTAGAGTTCCCGGAAGGGAACCCCAATTCAGTATCTCAGAAAATTAAAATATTGTGAAAAGGTTCAGTATTGAAGACACCTGGTGCCACACCCTAATCAGCCAATTAACCAATTAACTCAAAACACCTGCAAAGGCCTTTAAATGGTCTCTGATGTGGTAGGAAAAAAGTGTACAAGCAATAGGGATAACCGCACCCTGGAGAGAATTGTGAAACAAAACCCATTCAAAAATGTGGAGGAGATTCACAAAGAGTGGACTGAAGCTGGAGTCAGTGCTTCAAGAACCACTACGCACAGACGTATGCAAGACATGGGTTTCAGCTGTCGCAATCCTTTTGTCAAGCCACTCTTGAACAATAGGCAGCGTCAGAAACGTCTCGCCTGGGCTTAAGACAGAAAGGCCTGGACTGCTGCTGAGTGGTCCAAAGTTATGTTCTCTGATGAAAGTAAATTTTGCATTTCCTTTGGAAATCAAGGTCCCAGAGTCTGGAGGAAGAGAGGAGAGGCACAGAATCCACGTTGCTTGAGGTCCAGTGTAAAATTTCCAGAGTCAGTGATGGTTTGGGGTGCCATGTCATCTGCTGGTGTTGGTCCACTGTGTTTTCTGAGGTCCAAGGTCAACGCAGCTGTATACCAGGATGTTTTAGAGCACTTCATGCTTCCTGCTGCTGATCAACTTTATGGAGATGCAGATTTCATTTTCCAACAGGACTTGGCACCTGCACACAGTGCCAAAGCTACCAGTACCTGGTTTAAGGACCATGGTATCCCTGTTCTTAATTGGCCAGCAAACTCGCCTGACCTTAACCCCATAGAAAATCAATGGGGTAGTGTGAAGAGGAAGATGCGATATGCCAGACCCAACAATGCAGAAGAGTTGAAGACCACTATCAGAGCTGGGCTCTCATAACACCTGAGCAGTGCCACAGACTGATCGACTCCATGCCACACCGCATTGCTGCAGTGATTCAGGCAAAAGGAGCCCCAACTAAGTATTGAGTGCTGTACATGCTCATACTTTTCAGTTGGCCAGCACCTGTAAATTCATTGTTTAGTTGCTCTTTATGGAATGGAATACATTATGTTACTTTTGAATTACTTTGGTTACCTGGACTGGAATTACTGAGAAAACCCCAAAGTTATATTCTTAGATAGTGTAAAGGCCCTTTCACACTAAAAGAGAAACTAATGCCTCAAGGTAAGGGAAGTGCATGTGTCTCTGCACCTCACTCCCAATTTCTCTCAACACAGGGACAGGAGACGTGTCAGTGAATACAAAGGGAAAACAACACGTATTTGAAAAAGTAATCTCAAAAATATTTTGTTGTAAATTTAAAAGCAATGCATTACTAGTTACTTGAAAAGTAATCTGATTACATAACATGTATTACTTGTAATGCATTACTCCCGACACTGGTGGTGAGGCGGGCAGAGATCAAAGCTGGGCAATCAGAGCACATCAGTACATGGACTGAGATGAGATCACGAGCAGGCATTGGTCATAAAAGAAATTCAAGGGCAATCTCACTCTCAGTCAATGACAGACATGCATTTATAGAGCCTAGGGCGGAACGGTGAGCAGTGTTTCTCCAGCAAACTGGGCAGGGAGATTGCATAAACCAAGCCAAGCAATGACTATTGACTAAACTAATAGACTGAGAAAAGATGTAAAGAATATCACAGACATGCTGAAGGTACAGTCACATTAGTGAAATTTTAGTAGTGATAGTGGCTAAATTTAGTGATTAAAAAAAGCGGATGATTGTCTTTTCTCAATAGTGCAAGATGCACTGCTCACACAGAAGTTACTCTCAAATCAAGCAGTTTTTGTTGTAACTTAATGAAAATGAGTGAAGGCAATTTTTTTTGATCAATTAAAACATTTCAGGATTTTTCTCCATGTGCTCTCTTAAAAAATTAAGGTGCTTCATGATGCCATAGAAGAACCTTTTTGTCTAAATGATTCCATAAAGAACCTTAAACATCTGAAGAACCTTTGTGTTTCACAAAAGGTTCTTTGTGGTGAAAGAAGGTTCTTCAGATTATAAAAAGGTAAGAAATAGATGGTTCTTTAAAGAACCTTTGACTGAATGGTTCTTCATGGAACCAAAAATGATTCTTCTATGGCATCGCTGTGAAGAACCTTTTAAAGTACCTTTATTTTTGAGAGTGTAGTGCACTTCTATGGTGCCCCAAGTTTAAACTTCCAAAATGCAGTTTAAATGCAGCTTCAAACAATCCCAAATGCGGTTGTAAATGATCCCAGCCAAGAAAGAATGATCTTATCTCGCAAAACTATCTTTTTTTTTAAATTACAATTTATATACTTTTTAACATCAAACGTTAGTCTTGTCTTGCTCTGCCTGAACTCATTTTTTTCCGGTTCAAGACAGTTAGGGTATGTCAAAAAAATATTTTTTTTCTCCCTCAACTTTGAAAATCATTTCAAAATCATCCTACATTACTGCAGAAGTACAGAGTGAACAAGCAAAGATCAAACATCCTTTACAAAAAAGGTAAAACAGCGATGAAGGACGGTTTTGAAGTTGAGGGAGAAAATGAAATAGGAGATTTTCGACATACCCTAACTGTCTTGAACTGGAAACACAGTTCAGGCAGAGCAAGACAAGTGTTAGAGGTTAAAAAATATATAAATTGTAATAAAAAACAAAAGATTGTTTCGCTAGATAAGACCCTTCTTCCTTGGCTAGGACTGTTCACAATTGCATTTAGGATTGGTTGAAGCCGCATTTAAACTGCATTTTTGAAGTTCAAACTCAGGGCATCATCGAAGTCCACTATATGAGGTTTTCTCATAAGACATAAAGTCTTCACAAATGAAGAAAGAAAGAGATGAACATCTTGGATGACAAGGGGTGAGTAAATTAACTGTAAAATTTTTGTTCTGGAAGTGAACCTCTCCTTTAATCTGACCATATTGCAAAGTGTTAGACAATATATTGTTTAAAAAATATAAAAATTATTCTTTTTTATAATACTGTAAAGTATTTCCAAAGTCACTGTGTGCTTATATTCAGATGCCAAACTACACTGTTTCCTGGACCCTTAAGTGGTTTATTCCGGTAACATTACACCGTTTACTTGTTTTACTATTTATTAGCAAAGTAGGATGAAGCACTCTTTGGGCTGGAAAAAATTACATACACACACTTGAGGGTCCTCCATCTATTGTGACATATCATGCAATGGAGGCGAAGTCTTACTAAATAAGGCACTGTGTTATTACCTGTTTTAGTGTTTTGAAATATGGTGTACTCAAATATAACTGGGCTCAAACATCAAGACACACAACTTCTTTATATACAGAAGATACGTAATAGCTTTACCCGTTGTTCCAACTTGAAAATGCCACCATTTCAGTTTGGATTTTGCCTGTCTACACGCTTAAAAATAAAGTTGCTTCACGATGCCATAGAAGAACCTTTTTTGTTTAAATGGTTCCATAAAGAACCTTTAACATTATAACATAAGAAACATAAAAAGTTAAGAAAGAGATGGTTCTATAAAAACCTTTCACCAAATGGTTCTTTGTAGAACCAAAAATGGTTCTTCTATGGCATCGCTGTGAAGATCCTTTAAAGCACCTTTATTTTTAAGAGTGCATGTTGGACAAACGATCACCACTTTTATTGCCTTTTTGTTGTTCATTTTGAATTATTTAGTATGTTAGACCTGCTTTACCCATGATAAGATCAATTATTATAATGTAACTTTAGAATTTCTTGGAAATGATTCAGAATGAACTCTCCCGTAACTTATTACACAGTTGAGTGATTTTGTATTTGCATTATATTCAAGTGTAGTTATTTTGCAGAAGTTTTTGATCTTAAAACTGGCATTGTAATACTGATAATATTGTTTGGCTTTTAATAAATTGCTAGTGGTGTTCATCAGTTAAAAGTTACTTTGGATAAAGGCCTGACTAAATGTGAATATTATGCAAATGAAACAATTTTAATATCTCAACAGTGTGTGAAGTTATGGGAGAGCTCATTCTGAATAGTTCACATCACTCACATTAAGCTAATATCGTACCTTCAATATCTGCCAAAATGTAGTTAAACTCAATATTCAGGGAAAATCGCTCTAAAATTTTAGATGAAATATGGACAAACCCAGCGACTGTTCTGACCCAGCAGTTGGCTACCGTAACTGTTTAAAAATTACTTTATGGCTGGCTTAAAATGAAGCCAATATAGGTTGTAAATCAAAATCAGACACATAATTACTAGAGGCATCAGCAGTAATCAAAAGGTGAACATTTATTAATAAGCAATTTAACAAATTATTTATTCAACTTATTAATAAATGCTAAATTGCAACCTATTTTGGCTTCATTTTAAGCATGAAATATTGTTTAGCAATACTTGAGTTTAATAAAACTACCCAGCAGGTTGGGATAATGTTTAACCTAACCTTCTGGGTAGTTTTATTAAACTCAAAACAAACCATTCGCTGGGTTTGTCCATATTTTTAACGCAGCATTTGTGCAATAGTGTTGGACTATTCAAATTTTTATTAAACTGTAATGATTAATTCAGAGTATTCGTCATTGCTCTGCTGTATGCAAAGTTAATGCAGCTATTGGAAGGCATTTAGCAATGGACAATGAATCAAGGTAACCTTTATTGCACCACCAAGGTCACGTCTAACTACTGCAACAAGATCTCTCTTATCTCAGTGATAAGAGTAGCCTTGATCCTTTCCCTTCTACATCACTACATTATCTGTAGGAGCTACTCCTGCAATCAACATATGCTATTCTTTGTTTCCTCACAACTACCCACTAGTTGTCACTAGTTAGTATTAAACTATTAAATTAGGTCATATTTTTGTGGCAACACTTTATAATAAGGTGTCATTTGTCAACATTAGTTAATGTATTAACCAACATGAACAAACAATGAACAATACATTCATTAGAATATTTATTCGTCTTTGTTAACATGAGTTTATTTTTATTATGTTAATAACAATTTTAGATTTCAATAATGCATTAGTAAATGCTAGCCTGGGTTTCCCCATGCTGCCTTGCACGCAGCGCGATTTTATTCACGCTGGAAACCATGGACCAAATTTTCACCTCAGATAGGGAACCAATCACAGAAGGGGGAGGGAGCAGCAAGACAATGATGCCTTCTATGCGACTCACCAAAGCAGTTTGTTAATAACTATGGATCCAGGATGGCAGCAGACACGAAGTTATCTTTCGATGCAGCCTTCGATAGTGTTCTTACTAGTTTAGAACGCAAGTTTATTTTGAAAAAAGAGCAACTTTTGGCGTTCGCTCTACATACGTCATCTGGTTTAATTTGAAACGATTGGCTATGAGCTACGCACAGGCGCATTTGATAGACATTCGTATCGCCCAATAAACGTTCCTAGCATTCGTAAACCACGCCTCAAATACGAGAAAATGAACATGTGGTTCCCATATGGAAGCAGATTAGTCTCATTAATAATTCACGCACAATACACGATACACACATGCGTGTCCCAATTCACGTGCACGAAAAAAATATATATATTCACAAAAAAAATTCACGTGCAAAAAATAAGAATATAAATTCATAAAATACGTTTCACAAGTTGCAAAACACAATTCACAGATTTACAACTGTGTACAACAATTTTGAATGTTTTAAAATCACGAGTGTATCACGGACTGTGAGTGTGTGAATAGCTTTTTTACGTGTGTATTTTTTAGACTTGCGTGTGTGTTTTTGAGACTCTCCTGGCAGCGAACTCCTCCCATGCGGGTCACTCGTACACTTTAGCCAATCAGATTTGAGCCTGTCGATCGACCAATCATAACCCGCTGTGGGCGTGCCTATCTTACGTTACGTCATCAGCGCGAGTCCAGTTCCAGAATTCAGATACGATTCAGCTGTTGATCGTCTCATTTGTAACTAGCCTAGTAAAGGTGTATTGTTTTATTTTGATTGCTTAAAAACTAAAGGTAAAATCGGTCGTTTAGACACACTCGTTAACGTGACCAGTTTAAGCCAGCGGCTGCTATGAAAACAGATAGTGTTGCCAAAGATGCTGTCTTGTGTTAGCCACAATGTCCTGTTTATTGGCCAAAATGAAGAAAGAATTCTGTTCATTGCCATGGTTTTGTTTAACAACGCTGGGTGTCCTCTGCCCAGTCTAGCTCCCACTTAGCACTGACCCTGCCTTTATTATTATAGCTTTATGTAATGATGAATATACCTCACGAGAACTCAGTGTATGAATAACGGTGTGTTTGTACTAACCATTTGTGCAACTGGATGCAGTGTTTAATTAAAACACACTAATCATTTTCCTTGCA
The DNA here is from genome assembly GCF_049309525.1 of Garra rufa. Taxonomy (NCBI): domain Eukaryota; kingdom Metazoa; phylum Chordata; class Actinopteri; order Cypriniformes; family Cyprinidae; genus Garra; species Garra rufa. The sequence goes on from NC_133370.1 coordinate 45,202,484, forward strand.
TTTTTCAGGATTTAACACTTTGGAACAACATCTGGATGACAGTTACAGACCTCTTCGTTCACATTAATCTTTATGTCTTTTTATGTACTTCACCTTTATGCATTATTTTTTTAATGTAATCAACATTCATGTACTTTTTAAAATATTATATTATTGTGATACATAATTTTATGTTGAGCAGTGATGTAAAAATCTTTAAGATTACAATACACAAGATGATGTTGGTTAGCAGCAATTGTATTTGCTTTAGTATTAACAGTTCTGGAATTTGCTGGTCAGTCAGACAGACTGATCATATAAAGGAATGCATCAAAGATTATTCAGTAAACTTCATTCAAGTTCCGACTTGTTTTGAATGTTTTAATTCTGACATACAACCAGAACATTTAACAATGCATAACAAAGCTTTATGCCTTAACAAATACAAAGTCATAGGGTACCATTCTAAAAGAAATGTAGTAATAATGCATGAGTTAAATCAGTTGAAACTGTTAAAATGGATGAGTTGCAGCATGACTGTTTTGAAAGAGTTACAGTTCCAAATGAAACTTCTAGATTCACATCACCTCATAATTTGTGGCAGAGGTTGAAATAGGAGCAGCTACTTGTACATCATAAGCATCACAATTCTGAAATAAATAATATCTGCAGGCTGCAGCGTAAACAAACTTAAATGAAATGTACATGGTTTACAATGTGTGTTATTAAATCGTCATCAGCTGAATGCGTGCCATCGTAGGATTTGAGACACAAGACAAGTTTGGCTCTGACAGCTCTTTCCTGTTTTCAATCAAAAAAACAAAACCACAAGAGACTGCTTGAAAAATATCCAAATAGATAATTTTCATTTTCTATTTATTTACATGTCCCATCTGTAAAAAACGTATTTTATGCTTTACATTAAGTTTATAATTTTAATATCTTTATGCGGTATGGTATCCACGTGAATGATTCTTTATTAAATAAACATAACAATCAATAAATATTAAAACATAATACACTCTGAGCAGCAGCTGGCTTACACTGGTCACGTTAACGAGTGTGTCTAAACGACCGATTTTTAAGTAAGCATGCAGTATAAAACAAAATGAGACGATCAACTATGGAAGCAGATTAGTCTCATTAATAATTCACGCACAATACACGATACACACATGCGTGTCCCAATTCACGTGCACGAAAAAAATATATATATTCACAAAAAAAATTCACGTGCAAAAAATAAGAATATAAATTCATAAAATACGTTTCACAAGTTGCAAAACACAATTCACAGATTTACAACTGTGTACAACAATTTTGAATGTTTTAAAATCACGAGTGTATCACGGACTGTGAGTGTGTGAATAGCTTTTTTACGTGTGTATTTTTTAGACTTGCGTGTGTGTTTTTGAGACTCTCCTGGCAGCAAACTCCTCCCATGCGGGTCACTCGTACACTTTAGCCAATCAGATTTGAGCCTGTCGATCGACCAATCATAACCCGCTGTGGGCGTGCCTATCTTACGTTACGTCATCAGCGCGAGTCCAGTTCCAGAATTCAGATACGATTCAGCTGTTGATCGTCTCATTTGTAACTAGCCTAGTAAAGGTGTATTGTTTTATTTTGATTGCTTAAAAACTAAAGGTAAAATCGGTCGTTTAGACACACTCGTTAACGTGACCAGTTTAAGCCAGCGGCTGCTATGAAAACAGATAGTGTTGCCAAAGATGCTGTCTTGTGTTAGCCACAATGTCCTGTTTATTGGCCAAAATGAAGAAAGAATTCTGTTCATTGCCATGGTTTTGTTTAACAACGCTGGGTGTCCTCTGCCCAGTCTAGCTCCCACTTAGCACTGACCCTGCCTTTATTATTATAGCTTTATGTAATGATGAATATACCTCACGAGAACTCAGTGTATGAATAACGGTGTGTTTGTACTAACCATTTGTGCAACTGGATGCAGTGTTTAATTAAAACACACTAATCATTTTCCTTGCATTTTTCAGGATTTAACACTTTGGAACAACATCTGGATGACAGTTACAGACCTCTTCGTTCACATTAATCTTTATGTCTTTTTATGTACTTCACCTTTATGCATTATTTTTTTTAATGTAATCAACATTCATGTACTTTTTAAAATATTATATTATTGTGATACATAATTTTATGTTGAGCAGTGATGTAAAAATCTTTGAGATTACAATACACAAGATGATGTTGGTTAGCAGCAATTGTATTTGCTTTAGTATTAACAGTT
>NC_133370.1:45205225-45414988 GCF_049309525.1 Garra rufa
ACATTTAACAATGCATAACAAAGCTTTATGCCTTAACAAATACAAAGTCATAGGGTACCATTCTAAAAGAAATGTAGTAATAATGCATGAGTTAAATCAGTTGAAACTGTTAAAATGGATGAGTTGCAGCATGACTGTTTTGAAAGAGTTACAGTTCCAAATGAAACTTCTAGATTCACATCACCTCATAATTTGTGGCAGAGGTTGAAATAGGAGCAGCTACTTGTACATCATAAGCATCACAATTCTGAAATAAATAATATCTGCAGGCTGCAGCGTAAACAAACTTAAATGAAATGTACATGGTTTACAATGTGTGTTATTAAATCGTCATCAGCTGAATGCGTGCCATCGTAGGATTTGAGACACAAGACAAGTTTGGCTCTGACAGCTCTTTCCTGTTTTCAATCAAAAAAACAAAACCACAAGAGACTGCTTGAAAAATATCCAAATACACCGTAATTTTCATGAGTTTCTATTTATTTACATAATACCTATCTATAAATAAAGGCAGGGTCAGTGCTAAGTGGGAGCTAGACTGGGCAGAGGACACCCAGCGTTGTTAAACAAAAACATGGCAATGAACAGAATTCTTTCTTCATTTTGGCCAATAAACAGGACATTGTGGCTAACACAAGACAGCATCTTTGGCAACACTATCTGTTTTCATAGCAGCCGCTGGCTTAAACTGGTCACGTTAACGAGTGTGTCTAAACGACCGATTTTACCTTTAGTTTTTAAGCAATCAAAATAAAACAATACACCTTTACTAGGCTAGTTACAAATGAGACGATCAACAGCTGAATCGTATCTGAATTCTGGAACTGGACTCGCGCTGATGACGTAACGTAAGATAGGCACGCCCACAGCGGGTTATGATTGGTCGATCGACAGGCTCAAATCTGATTGGCTAAAGTGTACGAGTGACCCGCATGGGAGGAGTTCGCTGCCAGGAGAGTCTCAAAAACACACACGCAAGTCTAAAAAATACACACGTAAAAAAGCTATTCACACACTCACAGTCCGTGATACACTCGTGATTTTAAAACATTCAAAATTGTTGTACACAGTTGTAAATCTGTGAATTGTGTTTTGCAACTTGTGAAACGTATTTTATGAATTTATATTCTTATTTTTTGCACGTGAATTTTTTTTGTGAATATATATATTTTTTTCGTGCACGTGAATTGGGACACGCATGTGTGTATCGTGTATTGTGCGTGAATTATTAATGAGACTAATCTGCTTCCATAGAGATACAACTATTTAAAATCTAAAATCTGAAACCTGAGAGTCCAAAAAAATCAAGGTATTGAGAAAATCGCCTTTAAAGTTGTCCGAATGAAGTTCTTAGCAATGCACATTACTAATTAAAAGGTAAGTTTTGATATATTTACCATAGGAAATTTACAAAATATCTTCATGGAACATGATCTTTACTTACTATCCTGATGATTTTTGGCCTAAAAATCTGTCATTTTGACCCATAAAATGTATTGCTGGCTATTGCTACAAATATACCCTTACTCCTTAGTACTGGTTTTGTGGTCCAGGGTCACAAATGATCAAATTCCTACTATGATTGTTTTTTTTTTTTTCTCTTTATTTAGAGCCCTGATCTTAAACATTATGTCAATCTAATAATATAACTCACCTAACATAATTATATTGTTTAAGTGACAAAATGTTTACAAAATGTAAACTGATTGCATAACTTGTCTAAATAGTGAACAGAATATAGCAGAAAAAAATTGCATACAAGGTAACTCTAAACACGAAAAACAACATTCTAAAGAAACCTGAGAGCCACTGAGAGCATTTCCTGCACTGCATGAAGTCACATGATTACAGGAGGGGCGGGACGTAAACATAGCTGCCAAGAAAGAGGAATTAAAAACAGAGCAGAGCGCAAGAGCACGGCAAAAGAGGAACATGGGCAGCCTCCTCCAAATCCTGCTTGCTCTATTCATCTCGGTCCTAGGTGCCCTCTATCTTCTGGGGTCTTTTCGCCGGAGACGAGCTGGAGAACCCCCTCTAGATAAGGGCCCTATTCCCTGGTTTGGACATGTGCTGGAATTCAGGAAGGACACGGCCAAATTCCTGCAGAGGATGAAGGAAAAACATGGAGATATTTTCACAGTGCAGTTGGGAGGCTTTTATTTCCATTTTATCACAGACCCGCTCTCCTTTGGCTCTGTGGTCAAAGAGGCCAGAACAAAGCTGGACTTTACTAAATTTGCAGAACAACTGGTCGCAAGAGTATTCGGCTATCATGGCATGGAAAACGAACACAAAGTTCTCCAGACATCAAGTACAAAACATCTCATGGGAGATGGGCTGGTTGTCATGACTCAGGCTATGATGTACAATCTTCAGAATCTGATGCTCCACAGCGTTGGATCTGGAGATGGCAAGCAATGGCAAGAAAGTGGACTCTTCAATTTCAGCTACAACATTGTGTTTCGCGCCGGCTATCTGGCTCTGTTTGGTAACGAGTCGGTCAAAAGTACAGGAACTTTGGACAAAGCTAAGGAAACTGACCGGCTGCAATCTGACGAACTTTTCAAGGAATTCAGAAAATATGACCAGCTATTTCCCAATCTGGCTTACGGGGTTCTGGGACCTAGCGAGAAGATAGAGGCTGAGCGTTTGAAAAGGCTGTTCTGGGACATGCTTTCAGTGCAGAAGATGAGAAACAGAGACAACATCAGCGGCTGGGTCAGTGACCAGCAACAGGAGAGAGACGAAAAGGGCATGCAAGAGTTCATGCAGGATCGATACATGTTTTTGCTTCTGTGGGCCTCTCAGGGAAACACGGGCCCTGCGGCATTCTGGTTGCTCCTATATCTGATGAAGCACCCTGAAGCAATGAACGCCGTTAAGAAAGAAGTCGAGGAGGTTCTCAGAGAAACGAAGCAGGAGGCAAAACGAGGCGGGCCGCTGATTGACCTGAGTAGGGACATGCTCCTAAAAACTCCCGTCCTAGACAGTGCAGTCGAGGAGACCCTTCGCCTAACAGCAGCCCCGGTCCTTACAAGAGCTGTTTTACAGGATATGACCATCAACATGGCCAGCGGACTAGAGTACAAGATCCGTAAAGGCGACAGAGTGGCGATTTTCCCCTATATAGCTGTTCAGGTGGACCCAGAAGTTTACCCAGATCCCTACACCTTCAAGTATGACCGCTTTCTCACGCCGGACGGAAGCAAAAAGACTGATTTCTACAAGCGTGGAAAGAAACTCAAGTACTACAACATGCCTTGGGGAGCGGGAACCACTATGTGTCCGGGTAGATTCTTTGCCACAAATGAGTTGAAGCAGTTTGTCTTTCTCATGTTGTCCTATTTTGACTTTGAGCTGAAAAATCAGAATGAAGAGATTCCAGGTATTGATATCAGACGATGGGGCTTTGGCTCCATGCAGCCAACTAAAGATATCCAGTTTAGATACAGACTTAAAATTTAGTGCTAATTAGTGCTAATATTATTCTATGATCTCATACACTGATGCTTCAACAATATTATTAGGCAATATTCATTAATGAAAGCTGGCTTTAAAACTCACATGCTCACATTTCATGTACATTTTCTGTGTCCTAAGTTATCTCGAAGTGTCATTCTTGCTTATGAGTTCAATGAGTTTGCATTTACTCTGTTACCCAATGACTGTTTCTATGTAAGAACAGATCTCATACAGCATATAAAGGAATAAGATATTCATAAAAGGGTAATTTTGTGCATAATAAATCTGCCTTTTTCAAAAATATCAATGTATTGTGCTGATTGTTCATGTACTATTTAAGAGAAAAACAAGATATATCATATATAAATAAATACATTAAGCTTCTTATCTTTTTGTTGTTCCTTTTTGTGATTCTGAACCAGGAGGGAAAAAACAACTCATATAGGGTCAGCTTTATTGTCTTGACCTTTGCACCAAGGAACTTTACAACATATAGCTCTGACATGAAAGTTCAGTCTGGAAGACCAGACAATAGTGGAAATTAAAACATTCTGTTTACTTCATTTACCTCACAATATATCACATTTATGAGTTGTCATATATTATTGTTAAATGTAATATACAGATTGGGAGTATTACTCACATAAATAAAAATACATATTTGGACCACTTTTCTTTTTTCTCTCACTAATTTTTTTTTTTTTAAATGCAAATTTTTATTCCATTTGGTTTTAATATTTTTAATATTGAAAAGATAACCCTAGAACACACTTGGTGCAAATAAAGGATATGAAAAAAGCTGCTTTTCAGCTGCACAAGTTAAACAGCTTTATTAGATTTAATGCAATGTGCGCCAAGAGCATAATGGCAAAGGGCTAATTTGTAATTGAAATGTTCTTGAATTTCCTCAAAAGTAAACAAAATACACCTCAACAAATTAAAATATATCACTGATCATTACTCAATTCAAAATTAATTTTTCATTGACAACATGATGAATATGCATCTAACTGTTACTTCTAAATGTCATTTATGCAAAGGGGTTAAAGTTTGCTATGCATTTTAAAGCAAATGTTTTAGAGATAGTTGTAATTGTAACACTATTTACTCAACTCATGTTGTACCAAACATGTACGACTCTGGCAATTAGTGAAGTTCAATTGTTATAGCCATAAACCAACACTGCATAATAATTAAAGCTTAACTGGTAAAATTTTTTGCTAGAAATCGTTTAGACATGAAGGTGAGCAAATTAAAAACTGATAAATTCCCAGTTAAGTAAGAGGTACTTCTGTCTTCTGTTACAACTTTTTGTAGAGATAATTAAAATTTTTACAAAATCTGCCTTTTAAAGTTCTCATTTGAGCATAACATGCAAGTGCAGTACATTGAGCATATATTTAATAAAGAAGACAGTTTAACATGTTGTGTTTACATCCTTCCTGCCTTTTATGGGAGTGGAAGACATTATAAAATTTGTTTAGGAGGCATAAAGCTTCAGTTAAACAGGAAGGAATGACGAGCGTTGGCTCTGTTTATGTAGGCAGGCAGTTCCCTGGTAATTAAAAATAAATAAATAAATTCAACTGATGTGTGTATTTAAAAAAAAATATATACACACTATCGTTCAAATGTTTGGGGTCAGTAAGACTTGTAATAGTCTTTAAAGAAGTCTCTTATGCTCATCAAGGCTGCATTTATTTGATTAAATATACAGAAAAAAACAGTAATATTGCAAAATGTTTTTACAATATAAAATTATGTTTTTTATTTTAACATACTTTAAAATATAATTTATTCCTGTGATGAAAAGCTGAATTTTTATCAGGTGTTACTCCAGTCTTAAGTGTCACATGATCCTTCAGAAATCATTCTAATATGCTGATGTATTATTAGAATGATCAATGTTGGATAATATCAACAGCTGTGCTGCCAAATATTTTTTGGAACCTGTAATTTTTTGTTTCAGGATTCTTTCATGAATAACCAGTTTTAAAAGTACAGTGTTTATTCAAAATATATTTTTTTATAACAATGTAAATTATTTATTATTAACTTTTAATAAACTTTTAATTATTAACTTAATACATCCTTGGTGAATAAAAGTATTACTTTCTCAAAAAAAAAAAGAAACAAGAAAACAAAACAAGAAAACAAAAGAAAAGAAAGAAACAAGAAAAATGTACTGACCCCAAACTTTTGAACGGTAGTGTACATCTTAAAACTTATTAAAATTAATTATTAGAGATGAAATATTAGCACATATAGAAATATTAACACATTAATAATCATCTTAAAATATTAGAAGTTAAGGTTATGTCTTATTGATTAATTTACTCAATATAGTATTGAATGCTTTATTCGTCCTTCAAAGTGAATGTCATCTTCATCTATGTATGTGTGTGATGTACAAGTACAGTTCTGCAGAACGGTTATTCTTGGTATTTAATACAGGCAGTTTAGATGAATAATTAGATTAACATTAACACGTCTCAAGTTATAGATTAAACTAAAAAGGAGAAATGAAACTGCATGTCCACTCGACCAAGTGTTTAATTACTAATCACAAGTTGATTCACGAGTTGATGTATTGATGTATATTCACCTGACTTTGACCTTCAGACGTCCTGAGTTGTCTGGTTTTAGGGACAGATCAGACTTCTCAACCTCCTTTACTCCGCTCTCAACTTTCTTCTGGGTATACCTGAAATGGTCTAACTTTCTAACAGATTAATTTCTCTCAGATTTGAAATTGCTATAGACTATTTGACTAAATTTGATTTAATCAGTTGCAATTGGCATTTATGGAATTCTCAACTTTTGCGTCAGTAAATATTATTATTGCTAAAATTACTGCATTTGTATATCTTCTCAAAGACATATGCTAATATTGAACATATTTGAATTGGCTTATTGATTAGGAAATTGGAATCAACATGTTTATTCCTTTTTTATGGAATTAAGGACTATTACTGGGGATTCTCTCATTTGCTATTATTTGTCTAATTGTGATTTACATTTTGTTTCTGAAATATTTGAAATATATTTGAAAATATTGAATACATTTTGTAATCTTTTAACCCCACCCGTCTGAATCAATCATTTTCCGCATCAGACTCTAAACTAGAAGAGAAGGGAAACAGAAATTCAACCCATACCAAAGAAGGCACCATCTGCAAAACAGCTCATTATGGCACCCTCAAAATACACCAGGAAATAACCTTCCCAAGAAGGATGTGTTTTGGGCCTGCTGTCACTGCTTGCAGCTTGATGTTTTCCTCATTTGTACATTGCCTTGGATAAAAGCTTCTACTAAGTGAATAAATGCAAAAGTAATTATTCCTTTTCGCAATGTTCAAGGTCAAGGCCAGGCTAGCAGTCTCAAACCAGTAGTTAGGGTGGAGTTTATAGTCTCATTAAGATTAGGGTTAGTGGTGGTGAGGAAATGTTGGGCAATCGTCAGCTGTGCCACAGTATCCACTGCTGTCCTAAAACTGCTGTCATGTATGGCATTCTTTTGCCCAGCCATAATGGCCAACAACTCTGATGCTTGTGCAAATCTTTAAGAGTTTTTGAGCATGTTAAGGGCCCCCAAAGTCCCTGAAACCTGGAATCTCCGCATCCCATGTTGGGGACGAGCAAACCAGCATCCCAAGTTGGTCCCAGTGTTCAAAACATACAGTACCTTATGCTGGTGACCAGCAATGATCAGGAACAGTGTTGGAGGTAACAAGTAAAGTAACTAGTAAAGCAATGCATTAGATTTGAATGTACAACAAAATATCTGAGTTACTTTTTCAAACAAGTAATGCAAGTTACTTGCATTGTTGTTTTCCCATTTATTGACTGAGACCTTTCATGTTGAGAGAAATGCAAAAGTAATATAACATAATATAATATAAAAAGTAACTTGTTATTTTTTAGAGAGTAACACAATAATGTAATGCATTACTTTTAAAAGTAAATTTCCCAAACGCTGAGCTGCAAACAGGAGAGTTCGATTTAAAGGGGGTCATCGGATGCCCATTTTCCACATTCCATTTTTTCATATGATTCTTTAGGGTCTTAATGAAAAGTCTCTAATACTTTGATTAAAAATTCTCAATAGTAGTGTAAAAAAACATCCTTTTACCTTGTCAAAATCAGCTCTGCAAAATTTCAGCTCATTTTCAAGAAGCTAAGATTGATCTGATTTTAAAAAGGGGATATTACTTTTAAAGATTAAAAAATACCACTGGGGGGATTTTTATCATTGTAGGGTGGTTGTGTACACAAACTACCAGCACACATTAATGTTATAAAACAACATGTAAACGTTAGTTTTGCACCCGATGACCCCTTTAAAACTATTGTAATGTCACTGAGACTGAGACACTGTGTATCTACAATGACTATGCAACAGTTTAAATCTTACCATCTAGAACAGTTGTATCCAAACATGTTCATGAAGGGCCAGTAAACCTTAATAAAACACATCTGAACTAAAGTAATAAAGGTCTTCAGACTCACTAGAAACTTCCAGGCAAGTGTGCTGGAGCTGGTTGGAGTTAAACTCTGTAGGATACTGGCCCTCCAGGAGCAGGCCTGGACACCCCTGATCTTAAAAAATGAAAACAGGATAGACTTGTTTTGATTTTTTGAAGTGATAATTAAACTGTAAATTCCTTTTTCATTTACTTGCCTTCCTTTCAACCTTTCAAACCTGTTCTTGTGCTGTTCTTGTCATGAAACATAAAAGCATAAGGGTCATTCTGTGTCAAATCAACCAAATTTCAAAAACTTCCCCAGCTCAAATTTTTGATTTTGCTATTATTTTGTTTAATTATTTATTTATTTTGAAGAAAGATAGACATGTATAGTGATTTAAGACAAAATGTTAATTGTCATGGATGAATATTTACTGAGTAATCCACAAATTTGTAGATGGGCGTCAAAATGGCAATTTTCACCTGAGATTCAGAGGGGGTAAAAATAACTTCAGAAAGATGGCAGTATCATAATGTTATTTTACACAGAGATTGGTAGGTCTGTTTGTAAGATCTGTTGACTGTAGCTATCTTTATTGAATTATTTGCCAATGGTGACCATTCAAAAATGGAGCAACATAATTTTTCTTTTTTCTTCTCCAAAGTTTGCATGCCTGTAACTCAAGAAGTAATTTGTGAACATGGGTAAAATTCAACAATCTGGACATGGATCCTCATTGAGATCCCCATATCTCAGGGGCTAAACAATGTTGGGCTAGGAAAATGAAGATTCCTAAAGAAGTCTATTAACTACTAGAATCTAAAATCATTTTTTTAGATTGCAATATCTTTAGCAATTGTTGAGCTATAGACAAGCAAACTTTGAAAAAAGAAAAGCTTCAACAGTTCTTCATACATTCCTCTTTAAAAGAAAAGAAGTATCATAATTTTGCAAATGGACCCATATTTGGTGCATGGCCACTGAAAATGTGTACATTTAAAAAATTAACTCTTGGAGCCATATTAAAATTTCAATATCTCTGGAACCAAACCATATAGTGCCTTAAAAAAAGATGTCAAAAGAAAAGTTAAGACCCAATATCTAAAAGGGCATTAAGATATCTTTAATACTTCTTGAGTTACATGCATGCAAACTTTGGAGAAAAGTGTTGTTTCCCCATTTTTGAATGGTCACCATTGGCACATAATGCAACAAAGATTGATAGAAGTCAAAAGATTTTACTATAAGATCTACAAATCTCTGTAAAAATATCATCATGATGCTCCATCTTTCTGAAGTCATCCCCCCCCCCCCCCCCCCGCCTGTGATTTAACTCTGAATCTCAGGTAAAAACTGCCATTTTGACCTCCCTCTACATAATCAGTAAATATTCATCCATTACATTTAATATTTTGACTTTCATCACTATACATGTCTATCTGTCTTCAGAAAAAAATATTCACAAAATCAAACATTTGAGCAGGGGTCCTCTGGTTGAGTTGAAACGGAATGACCCATAATTTTCAGAATTTCTAAGCTGATCTTTTCCAAGTTACTGAAGACAAATCAAAGGTATGTCAGGAACATACAAGTTGTTATTCTTCTCTACTGAATTTCTCAATTCTCTTTCATGTTTGTTGCCACTTTTCACATTTATGACATACGCAAGTTTGGCATTACTGAGGCTGATTGTTGTGTTTTCTTATATTGCTCTGAAAGTATTTTCTTTTAGCTTTCACAAAAAAGTATCCATTGAAAGAAATGTAACCGAGATGAGAGCTCTCTGACTGAATCACGTCGGAAACCACAATGAAAGAGACATACAAACAGAAGGGAGAACAATGGCTCTATTGGCCGGTGGTGTTGCTCCTGAGTGTCACAGCCTGTACTTGGTGGTGAATGGTTTTGAAGGAAAATGATCCATTGTGTATCTTTACTTCTCACTGGTGCGATAGTGTCAAAAGTTGTGGGCTCATGATCAAATCCTGCTAATTCTACAAAGACTTAGTCAAGAGGTCTGCCATCACACTATGGAGAGGTAGGTGAACTATTTAGTGTGTTTGTCTTTTGTGGTTTTATATGCATTTACTATGGAAAAATAATCTTGGAAGAGTAGTATTATCTTTATTTGTAGCATTATTTAATATTTTTTAATGGTAGAGGGTTCTGTTTTTTTATGTTTCCCTATAAACCAGTGTCATGTAATCAACATTGTGTGTGCTTTTTATGCCAAAATTTAGATAATTTTATTCAAGAATCTAGATGTTAAGACTATCTTCACAAGAGTTAAAAATTACTTGATTTAACATTTTACAATTTGCACCTAGTTGACACAAACTGCAATCTAACTGTGTTATCTATAAGGGTGTAACAGGAGTCTATTGCAACAGTCTTTAACTATTGTGAAGTTGGAAAAACGTACCTATGGCAGGGCTATTTTAATTAGCTAAAAATAAAACCATAAAAAAGTAATTACTTAAAAAATAATCATAAACTGACAATAAAATAAAACATTTTAAAAACAATTTTCACATTTGACAACCTTATTATAAAAATATGTGAATGATATTTAATGAAGTAAATTTAAAGGCCTATAAGGTTAACAAATTTTTACCTAAACCTGATTGACTTGATCGAAGTTCACCTGAGTTTAGATCTCTAGTGTGTGCAACAAGTACTTTGCTGTGATGTAGCCAAATGTGGTCTTTGAACAACAACAGTGACCTCGTTCTGTGAACTGATTGACCAAAGAGTTATTTACTCATGTGGGGAAGATCAGACGGCACAAAGGTTGCAAACCTTTGCAAATCTCAATAAGGCACAGTTTAGTTTAGGACAGTGTTGTCATACTGGGATTATCCTTTACACTTCTTATCTGTTTTGACTTCACCTGACTTGACTTGAAAAGTTAAACTACAAAAACGTAAATTTGCTTAAAATGTTGACATCTGTCACAGTTCTGTCTGTCATTGGTTTCACCCATTGTCTTCCCCTGCCATTCTCTTGTCATTTGGTTTAGCCCTCGTCACCGTCATCTGTTACACCTGTCCTTGTAATTATTAGTCATCTGTGTCACCTGTGTTTGATAATTAGTTTGCCTTTATAAGTCTGTCTTTGAGTTTAGTCTTTTGTCGGTCTTTAACGTTGAATGTCGTGTGTGTTAGTGTTCCTGCCTGATCCTGCCTGTTCCTGCATTGTTCTTCTTGAATTATTATATAAAATATATTGTTAATTGTTAATCTTGTCTTTCGTCTCATCTCGTCCTGCACACACCCCTGACAGAAAGACCGACCCAAAACAGTTCACGGAGTCTTCCCCTGCGTTTCTTTTCTGTTTTTTGTATCAGTGTTTGTTTTATATTTTTTTTTTCCCTTATGGATATCCCTGCCGTCCTCATCATCCTGCTGGAGCAGGGGAACCGCTCTCTCGAGGACCACATAAGTGACTTTGTGTACCTCGCGCCGATGACGCATTACCCGGACAGCTGCCTGTGCACGTTCTTCCGTGCAGGACTTAACATCGCCACGAAAGCGCAGCTGTCCGGGGAGGGTCCTCGAGAGAGCCTCGCCGGTTACATCGAGTGGGTGCTGGTGTCCAGCAGAGCTTCGTTGACCGCGAAGGATGACACCAGCCCCACTCCAGACCCAGAACCCAGCCCAACATCACCCCGACAAGCGGAGTTGCAGCCCGAGCCCACCGACGATGGAGAGCCCGAGCCGAGAGCGACAGAGCCAGAGCCGGACCCATCGGACCAGGTGCGAGAGCCGACTGCAACATACGCGACGGTGGAGTATGACGTGGAGCAAGAGAGGGCAACAGAGAGCCCTGCCCACTGCACCACCACTGGGGGTGAGCTTGAGGACCATTCTGGGGACCTCATTGACTTCTCATCTGAAATATCCGTCTGTCCTGACTTCCCTATCAGCCCGGAATTCCCACCCTCTGTCATCCACACCCATGCCTGGGTGGCCGCCGCTGTCCCCTGACAGCCCCTCAGCTCATCCTCAGCCCAACAACTGTGCAGTGGGCTCACCGCGGGGCTGCCAGCTTCCATCGGCGTCTCGGCTGGAGGATCCCTCAGCTCCGCCTCCAGCCTCCGAGTCCAGGACTCCGCCTCGGCCCTTCGACCCCGCGGTTCCACCACGGCTCTTGACGCCCTCCTCTCCACCGTTGCCCGTCGATCCACCAGCTCCACCGGGCTCCATCGTCTTTCCGGCTCCGCCCTGGTCTGTCGTCACCCCATCGTCTCCTCCGGACTCTGCTCCTCCGGCTGTGCCTCATCGCGCCGTCCCTCCGGCTCCTAGGGACTCCTCCTTCCTGCGGGCACAGCCTCCATCCTCCGTCGCTCCGGCTCCGCCGCGGAACTCCGCCTCCGCCTCGGCCGCCAGAGCCTATTCCACCTTGGCCCTCCGGATCCTCGGCGTCACCCCAGATCATCGGCTCTCTGTCTCCGCCTCGGGCTCCTCCGCCATCTGCTCCGCCTCTGTCGGTCGGCCCCATGGAGTCGGCACGCCTTCCTCCACCATGGCTCCTCCCTCTGTCGGCTCCACCGTGGGCCGTCATCATGGCTGTGGTCTGGGTCAGTTCCTCCTGCTCCAGGTCCCTCCTGTTTCCTCCCTGGCTCCTCCCACCTTCGTCGCCCCCCTGGACTCTGTTGACTTTGTTTGTTGTCCCCCTCCAGGGGTGCCGTCCTCCGCCAAAGCCTCCTCCCTCATGGACTCTGTTTTTCCCCCCCTCTCATTTTTTCCACGGCGCGAGGACGCGCCTTTCCGGAGGGGGGCGTAATGTCACAGTTCTGTCTGTCATTGGTTTCACCCATTGTCTTCCCCTGCCATTCTCTTGTCATATGGTTTAGCCCTCGTCACCGTCATCTGTTACACCTGTCCTTGTAATTATTAGTCATCTGTGTCACCTGTGTTTGATAATTAGTTTGCTTTTATAAGTCTGTCTTTGAGTTTAGTCTTTTGTCGGTCTTTAACGTTGAATGTCGTGTGTGTTAGTGTTCCTGCCTGTTCTTGCATTGTTCTTCTTGAATTATTATATAAAATATATTGTTAATTGTTAATCTTGTCTTTCGTCTCGTCCTGCACACACCCCTGACAACATCATTTGCATGTGTATTACGTGTTAAGGTTTGTGCACAGGTGGGTAGTGTTTCTTGCATGCCTAATACAGCACTTTTGCGTATCTTCATAAAAGGGGATTGTTTTGACAGTGTTGTTGTCTGTATGCAAAACTTCAAAAATGCAAAGGAAAATCTTTTTAGTACTTGCCATGTAAACGTATCCTAAAACTGAGTCCAAATTGTATCAGCAGCGGCTCCTTTCTGCTTCCTGTGTGGCCTTGATCCAGTGACAGTGCCAGGCGCAAACATGATTTTCATGGACTCCACTGTGAGCAGACTGCAAAACAAATAGATTGACTCAAACATTCCATCAGAGAAGAGCATTCTCACTGTTTGGACATCTAATAAGCACTTAGTAAACTGATATCATGGCATTGCAACAAGTTTTACTGTTGTTTATACTAAGGTCAGGAATAGTACCTGGGCAACATCCCATGAAGGAGATATACTTTGGATACTGCAATCATAACATTTTTAAAGGCTTATTTAGAGCAGAGATTCCCAAGGGGTGCTTAAGCAGGTTCAATGAGTTTTAAATGCAGTATGATCATTTCTGGTTGAAATTTCATTACTTGTGATTTTCGTTCTTTATTTCCATGTAAATTCATGTCCCAGTCAATTTTTTGGTTAAATAAACATTACTTACACTAGCAGAAGAAAAAAATCATTATTTTATGTTTTTATGTAATCAATATTCTGAAGTTAGTGTTTTTAAGCATTTTACATTTAATCCAAAATAACTCAAGAAAGTAACAATTTTATTTTATATATTTTATTTGTTAACTTACACTCAGCTATTCTTTTTAATAGTTAACCATTAACTATTTTTGAAATGTTCAGATCATTAGTCATCAAAGCTCAGTAAATATTGGTCACAGACACAGAGATTTACTTTACAATTCACAAAGCTACTTAGTAAAAACTATGTGACAGATCATGTTTTAATGTAATTTTAAGTTATATTTTGACATAACAAAGCGGTTATTTTGAAGTGTGTGCGTTGTTTACTTACTTTTTTAAATTAGTCTTCCCATTAAAGCCCTTATATTCTTCAATCAGACTGATTGTGCACAAACACAGGAGGCGGGATTTATCGCATGAACCAATCACTGTCGAACATAAGCAGTCATATCCAATCATATCGCGATGGAGGCGTTGCCTCCTTCAAGCGACTTTCCACCTCCCACTAAACTCAATGGGCTCAGGGGAACTTTACCTGCTGGTGTCACTGTTGGACAATGTTTCTTTAGGAAAACAAATGATTCATAAACCTCTTAATGTTATATTTTGGCATACTTGGATTTTTGTCCTACAAATTTTTTTCATCCTTCAATATTTTGAGTAGGCTCTGCCTCCCCTACTGAAAACAAAAAAAACAAAAAACAGATAAAACCAGTGTAGGCTGGTTGGCTGGTATTAGCTGGTTTTCAGCAGGGATGGTAATGGCTTCACTGGTTTTAACATTAGGCCTTGCTTCATATGAGATGGCTTCAGTAGTGACCAACAGTTGAGGATTTCATTCCTTTTGGCATCCTCACTTTACAATAAAGCGCAGATGAAATCTGATCCTTTTACCTTGGAAACAATCCCAGTTTTTGACTTTCGAGTGGAATTAGTCAGCACCAGCTGATTACGACAGATGCCTCATCAGTTGGTTTCTGTTTATGAAGCTTGCCCACCCAACATTTGGAAGGGCGATCATCTCACTTTGCACATAAATTGCCTCCAAGGCCATTTTTATAGTTTAGAGATATTTCCTTACAGACATTCAAAAGTCACAACATATCAGTAGTCTTATGCATACACCTTCAAGGAGAAATGTGTCCTGGCCTCATGTGGAGGTTAGTACACACTTTTTTGGGTACACAGTCACTTAAGGCATGGGTTGAGGCCCATAGAATGAAGGTTGCATACTTAGACCACAGGGTTCGGAGTGGCAGAGGTGGATCAGTTTTACTTCAAGCGAGACAGCTCATGGCTCCCTTTGGTTATCTCTTTCGTATGCCTCTGGAGACAGACAATCTGGCTCATGTGTAGCCGTTGGGCTGCTTATTTGCTTACCGATACTCTTTTGAATGCAAGAGCCTCCTCCACCATGCTCTATGCTTTTAAGTGCTGAGTTATGGTACAGAGAATTTTTTGAACATTTGGAGACAGTTTCAAAGAGAATTCTTAACCTTAAAGGAGTAGTTCACTTTTAGAACAAAAAAATATCAGATAACGTACCCCTTGTCATCCAAGATGTTTGTAGCCTTCTTTCTTTAGTCGTAAAGAAATTACGGTTTTTGTGGAAAACATTTCAGGATTTCTCTCCATATAGACTTCTATGGGGCCCCGAGTTTGAACTTCCAAAATGCAGCTTCAAATGATCCCAAATGTGGTTAAAATGATCCCAGCCTTCTTGTCTTGCTCTGCCTGAACTGTTTTTTTTTTTTTTTTTTTTTTTCAGTTCAAGACAGTTAGCGTATGTCAATCTTATTTTCTCCCTCAACTTCAAAAATCATTTCAAAATCATCCTACATTGCTGCAGAAGTACAGAGTAAGCATGCAAAAAAGATAAAACACCCCTTACAAAAAAGGTAAAATAGCAATTAATTTTTTTGCTCTGGAAGTGAACTTCTCCTTTTATCTGACTGTATTGTAAAGTGTTATACATATTGTTCAAAAAAGAAAAAAAAGAAAGAAAATAACTTTTTTTTTATACTATGAAGTATTCCCAAGGGCACTGTGTGCTTATATTCATATGCCAATTCAAATGCAGCTTCAAATAGTTCTAAATGATCCCATGAGAAAGAAGGGACTTATCTAGCGAAATGATCGGTTATCTTCTAAAAAATGTACAATTTATATGCTTTTTAACCGCAAACGCTTGTCTTGGTCTAGCTCTGCATAAACTGTGTGTATTTCTGTTTACAACAGTTAGGTATGTCGAAAAACTCCAATCTCATTTTCTCCTCCAACATTAAAATAGTCCTAAATCTCTGTTTTACCTTTTTTTGTAAAGGGTATTTGATCTTTTTTGCATGTTCACATTGTAAACACTGGGTTGGTACTTCTGCAGTGATGCAGTACGATTTTGAAGTTGGAGGAGAAAATGAGATGGGAGTTTTACATCGACATACCTTATAAACAGGAATACACACAGTTCATGCAGAACATGTTTGCAGTTAAAAAGTATTTAAATTGTCAATTTGTTTTAGGAAATAACTGATCGTTTCACTATATAAGACCCTTCTTCCTCAGCTTAGAGCCCTTGTGAAGCTGCTTTTTAACTGCATTTTGGAAGTTCAAACTCGGGGGCACCATCGAAGTCCTCTATATGGAGAGAAATCCTGAAATGTTTTCCTCAAAAAAAAAAGGGGATGAGTACATCATCTGTAAAATTTTGTTCTGAAAGTGAACTACTCCTTTAAACAATAGGTCATCAAAAATAAAAATGTGCTGTAAATTTACTCACCCTCAGGTTATCCAGTCACTTTTTTCTTGAGTAGAAAAATTCATAATTTACAGAAATTTTAACATCTTATGTAAAAAGCAAGCTATTAACTATTGGTTGTTTGAGAAATGTTTGCTTGATAAATGTGCTTATGCATGTGTCCATTTGTAAGCAAATACTATATTTTGCATCTCATGCAATAACATTCATACATCATTATGCATGTGTGGCTTAAGTGTACACCCTAATATTGTAGGGCCTTTGTATATATAAGGATGAATTTACTGCATATTCCATAAGCTTTAGTTACATAGACATAACATTTAAGAAGATAAACTAGGAAATGAGGCTTTTGACCTTTACAGAAGAAAACATGTGGCAAGTTCAAATTCTCAACTTTATTTGGATTTGCTCCTACATCTGCAAGGTAAAGTTTATACCAGCATTTCTTGTTTACATACAACAACCACCTACAAATAGATGAAGGTTTCCTGCACATATATCTTTTTTTTTTTTTTTTTTTGCTTTTGGAAGAGGGTTTAAAAAAATATTCAAATCTAATCAAATACATTTTAATCCTATTATTAATTTAATCAGACTCTAATTCAAATGAGATTGTAAAAGGCTGAGATTCTGTTAGGAGTATCACAACTAAATTATAATTACAATTAGACCATGATAGAGCTGATGGAGAAAATAACCACAGCAAAGCAGGAGAGCCAAACTAATGTAACTCTGACTTATGAGAGCTCATTCGAATGCACACGTCAATGAAAACACAGCATGCCGCAATTGGTGACGAAGCAAGCCAATGAGCTTTTTATATCACAGACCCTTCTTGAGGATCCATATTTAGAATTACTAACAAGTGCGGAATACAAATATCACTGAATATAGACTCTGTTCCTCATGCAGATCATTCTATTCTGAAGATTTGTATTTTGATTTACAGCATATTCAGAAAACGTCCCCATAAAAAAGTAAATATTACATGATGAGTAATGGTTAAATAAGAAATTGGCACCAGAATGAGTTGGCACAAGAAATTACTCCAAACAGAATGAAATGGGAAATTGTAATAAGAATAGGTAAATGAGCCAACTTCAATCAAAAATGTGAAGGTAGCTAATGAGTCTATGCACATGTAGAACCACACTTTACATAATAGATATGTGTCTTATGTAGCATTGGTATAACAGTAGCAATAGCCAGAAATACATTGTATGGGTCAAAATGATTGTTTTTTTCTTTTATGCCAAAAATCATTAGGATATTAAGCAAAGATCATGCTCCATGAAGATATTCTGTAAATAGTATACCTTAAATATTTCAAAACTTAAATTTTTTATTTGTAATATGCATTGCTGAGAAAAGAAAAACAAAAACACACATTCTAATTTCCCCTTTTCTGCTCTTTCTGCTCGTTTTCAATCTTTCTTTAAAGCTCAGTTGAACTTACTAAACTAATTTACATTAAAGTCACTGTAAGTTTATAGTGCACAGGGGTCTTCCCTAAAAGTCACTCTAAATTTTACAGCCCTGCCATCTAGTGGTCTCAAAAAGTAGTACAATTGCAAATTCTGATACTATTGACAAATTGGAGTATGCGATGAAAGACCAATTTAAATTCTAAAATTTTGAAACTGAAGAACCTGATAAAACAATATTTTATTTTTCTATTTATCTACATATCATGTGGCAAATATATTCTTCTATTTTACATTTTAGTTAGAAGTTACAAAATAGATTATTAGCTTGACAGTTTGAATGAAAAGTAGAATAGAAATTGCACAGTCTCTCACGTTTGCTTTAATGATCATGCACCTGGAGGACTTAACAAGTTTTAATTTGTTTAAAATGTTGCAAAAAGAATGTTGTGCACTTAAATAGAATGAAGGAAATCAAGCAAAGGCATGATGTCATGCTTTTAATTCCAATTTGAAAAACTAATACAAGTACTTTGCACTGCACAAGACTTCTAATTACATAGTAGTTTCTCAAGGACTACTATCAAATATTGTGAGACCAGCATGCATCCCAATATGTTTATCCAGACATGACAGAAGTATCACTGCATAAATTATTCTCATATACCGCTCATTTCATGGCATATATGATCGCATGAGATAATACTTGTGAGCGTAATAATCTTGGTCAGTGATGGCTGTTATTGCTGTCAGAGCTGTAGTGGGGAGGCCTGGGGTGTGAGTTGGCCCAGAATGCTGCAGCTCTGCTGGGCCTCTGAGGAGGAGATCTGGCTCTCTGTTCCTATTACAACCCCGGTGACCCCGGGAGTGATGAAGAGTCCTTAGGCTTCGCCTCACCCCCCGCATGACATGGGCAATTTTGACAAGATCATGTGAAAGAGAAATAACCTCAGGCTTGTTGAAGTTGAGTGTTAAAAACTATTCCATACGACGAGCGCAGTGTCTATGATTGTGTTGGCATGCATGCAACAGCTGTAAGCTCTACAAGTTCTGGTGTCTGGGTTCGCTTTAAACAAAACCCATAGACGGACCCGAGTTATGCCTAGAGACCAAAATATTGAATACAAACATGCTCAGAACACCTTAGAAACTGGATCTAGCTCTGACGAACGGAACAGTCTGTGACTGTGCTGTTTTTGAAATATTGCTTTTAACTAATGAAGGAAATGGAAAAAGATTCTTATCCAGGAAAACCCCTCACATTTTCCCCCTGTCATCTGACATCTGCAAATTTTGAGTTATGAAAAAAGCAAGATGCCTTGATGCATGCAAAAAGAATTCTGGAACAACAGTTTAGTAAGATATCTGCAACATTATATAATCCGAAAGCTGAATAAATGAGCTTTCAGTTGATTTATGGTTTGTTAGAATATGACAATATTTGGTTGAGATACTACTCTTTGAAAATCAGGAATCTGAGGGTGCAAAAAAATCTAAATATTGAGAAAATCGCCTTTAAAGTTGTCCAAAATGAAGTTCTTAGCAATGTATGTTACTAGTCAAAAATTAAGTTTTTGTATATTTACGGTAAGAAATTTACAAAATATCTTCATGGAACATAATCTTTACTTAATATCCTGATGATTTTGGCATAAAAAAAAAATCGATAATTTTGACCCATACAATGAATTTTTGGCTATTGCGACAAATATACTCGTGCTGCTTAAGACTGGTTTTGTGGTCCAAAACTAGGGTCACATCTGCGTATTTTAAATGTGTTTTACAGTTTACATATTTTAGGAGGTCTTGTCTTAAATATGGCCAACAGGTTATACACTGACAGTCATAAACCAAAGTCGTGATGAACTCTTTTCTATCCAGACAATTATATTGACACTTTTTATGGTTCTTTGCAAAGAAAGTGAAGCATTTCATCAATCACTGACCAGACAGAAAAATAATTTCTTTTAGCAGTTATGCGTTGGAGGAGAATTACTGAATTGCTATTACTGTGCTTTATACATTTCCAGAGTGGACATACACACATTCTCTAAATGTACATTTACCACTTTAAATGTCAGAAAAGCAACAAAGCTCATTGGCAATATGACAAAAAAAAAAAAAACACTGAAAAGTCAACATAAAATCAAATTGGACTTCTAATCTAATTGTAAAAGGCACATTAGTGTATAATAGCCCAAAGAGAAATAATGTTTGTCTTTGTAATCTCAAATTAAAATGCAATAAAGTTGCACTATCTGTGGAGGGGAAAGTAAAGTTTTAGCCAGTCATTTGTCTAACAATTATTTATTTATTTGTTTTTAGCAAAATCTATCTATCAGTATATTTGACATTCATTGCTCACACTATGTGTCTTTAAGTACTATTTGTAATATCATAAATAAATAATATTATCACATATTATAGTCAAATAGAAACACTTCACAATATGGTTCAACTTTTATTAATTTATTTAAAAAAAATAAAAAAAATACAAAAATGTAAGTTATACTATTGTGTTTGTATCCATTTTATTAAACATAAACCTTTATAATATTAAAATATTATACACCATGGTACCTTATGTGTGTGCGAACTGAAAAGTGACCTTATTTAATTGTATTGTTAATTATTGAAGAAATCAGTTCAGTGTGAAATCCAAGTGACAATAAAAATGTGCATATGCTGTAAGTGGCGTACTGTAATATTTTAATATGATTAAGGGGATTTATCTGGGATTGCATAAAGAGAAGTGGAGGAAAACTTCTTCAAGACTATTTGAACCTTAAAAATTAAAAATAAAGGTGCTTCACGATGCCATAGAAGAACCTTTTTTGTCTAAATGGTTCCATAAAGAACCTTTAACATCTGAAAAACCTTTCTGTTTCACAAAAGGTTCTATGTGCGATAGAATGTTCTTTAGATTATCAAAAGGTAAGAAAAAGATGGTTCTTTAAAGAACCTTTGAATGAATGGTTCTTTGTGGAACCAAAAATGGTTCTTCTATGGCATTGCTTGAACCCTTCAAAGCACCTTTATTTTTAAGAGTGTACCTTAAAACCTGGTGAAAGCTCTTATAAAGCCGAGGGGGAATCACACAAAATACTTGAAACAGAAGATAACTGGTATATATAATGCCAGCTTTTTCATTCATATACTGTACTTTCAGGGGTTCTGCCACACTGCACAGCATGCTGAGTCGGCTGCAGTGGTAGATGTACATTAGCTTGTAATTTGTGTGATGTTCCAGCAATGTCCTTCTGCGCTTGATTACAGCACTAGGCAGACGAGAGACTTCAGACTTCTGAGGGAAGTTTCTCTGGCAATGTTGCCATGAACCTTTGGGCAGTTGTTCCAAGTCACCTCAGTAAATTCATGTTTTCATCAAACTCTGTGTAAGTGGCATTGACCCAAAGGCAGCCCTAAGCCTGGCTCAATGAGGAGATGTAACCAAATGAGACTGCCACAACAAAAAACGCCTATAGGTTAGCCGCCACGCTAGCTGATGGGTCCACCCAGTGTATCTTTGTGTGTTAGTGTGTGTGTGTGTGTATTTGAGTCAGTATATGGAAGTGGTTCTTTGGGAGGACTTTGGAGATGCATGCTTGTTGTTTAGATGGGAGTTTTCTGTCAGTGTTTCTCTGAGGGCAGTTCTCAGTTGAACTTGATATATTACATAAACTCTGACATCTGTGACCTAAGACCACCCCCATCAACTTTAAGATTTTTGGAGAAACTTAAGTTGACATTAGAAAGAGCACATACTGGTTGCTCACTTCACCAGCCAGTCCAACTGCATCATTCTAATTTTAAACTAGCTTTAAAGACATTTGTTGAAACATAATTTTACTACAAAACTCAAAATGGCTGATGTCCAAAAAGGCTGACATAGGAAAAATAGTTCTTGTTTAATTTGGTATGCTGTTCCAAATCTAACAAGACCAATCTTATGATTTTGGCCAAACTGATCAAACAGATCAGATATAAGCAGAAATGTCAATTTATATATCTTTTGACCAGTAGGTGGTGCTGTGCTAAAACAACTCATTTGCTCTCAGTTCATGCTTGTTATAACACATACCAAGTTTGGTCAGAATCAACTAAAGCGTTGTGGAGATATAGCCTCATCTCCATTTTTGCACAAACTTTGTTGAATTCTTTAACACGCTTTATGAAAGAGGTTTTGTATATCAGAAAGCTTTTGATAACTTTTTGCCAGAATGCTCTGAAGATGATCTGAGCCAATTTTTGTGAAAATTGGACAAACCTCTTCAATAAAGTTGATATTTAAAATAAATCAAAATTGCAAAAATTTTGGCCATAGAAATTAAATTTCTCATATCTGTTTTTGCACAAATTTTCATTGAATTCGTTAACATGCTTAACAAAAATGGTTTAGTATATTAATTAAATTGTTGGTATGCATTCATTTTGCTTTTAGACCCTATAGATCAAAAGTTATTAGCAGAAACATAAGTGCAAATTTGGCCTGTTAGTGGCACCAGAGAGTTTGAGTTCGAGACTCCAAATTTGTTCTGGTTCATTTTGAGACTGTCTTCTATCTGTGTGCCAAATTTCATAACCTTCCCTAAAGCAGTTTTATAAGATTCATAACAAAGTTTGAAAAATACAGCATTTTAGTACAAAATTAAAAATGGCTGACACAGTCAATTTTTGTGCAAATTTCATCAAATTTGTTAACAAAAATAGTTTGGTATATCAAAAAGCTTTTGATAACTTTTTGCCAGCATTATCTGAAGATGATCTTAGCCGATTTGGTGAAAATTGGACAAACTTTCTAGGATGAGATTGAAAAAGCGGATTTTTCAAAAAAAAAAAAAAAATCTAATGTGAAAAAGTTTGACCGGTATTTTCATTTTTGCATTAAATTTGATATGAGCCAAGGAATCAAAGAAAAAAAGTTTTGCTTTTAGACCTTACAGATCAAAAGTATGCCAAGATGATTTTTGGTGGCGCTGTGCCAAGACTGCTTGGTATAACGTACCAAAATTGGTCAGAATCTGCTAAAGTATTGCAAAGATATAGCCCCAATGCGCAAATTTAGTTAAAATTTGTTAACGAACTTTATTCAGTTTGATAACCAAAACATAAAAATTGGACAAACCGTCTAGGACAAGTTCGAAAAAGTGGATTGTAATGTTGACCTGTAGAAAGGAATCAAAAAAAATAATTGCTTTTCGACCGTGTGATCAAAAGGTTTTAGCAGAAACGTAAGTGCAAATTTGACCTGTTGGTGGCGCCAGAGAGTTGGAGTTAGAGACTCCAAATTTGCTATGGCTCATATACGCCTTATTCAGCCAGCCGCCATTTTGAATCGAAAACGAGGCTGTGAGGGATAGCAGTCCAGCAGCGCCCACTGTGGCGTATTGTTGCGTACCGGGATGTAGATTGTATAACCGTAAAATAATACGTCATTTCACATTTTTCCACAGGACAAAGAACTCCAGAAAACGTGGATTGTTCGACAGGACATATAACCTAACTTTCAGGTAACAATATTGCATTTATTTCAGAAAATGACTGTGGAAAGACTGCTAATTTCTAATGTGAGCATGTTTATCTTCCTTTAAACACTTTTGTTGATGATGTTATATAGATTAAAATGCTTAATGGTTTGTGTTAAGAGTCTGCAGCTAGGTCATAAGCGTCTTCCCGACCTTTATTATGAAATTACGATAAACATGACGTTTTCCTTGTCTAAAGCAAAACAGAAACAAAAAATAATGTTCTGAATATCATTTTGCGATTTTAAAAGGGGTTGACCCCAAACTCTACACGGCAAACTAATAAATAAATGTTATCTTTTGATCGCTTTGCATAAAAATAAACTTTCTACCCACTGTTTTTTGTATGACTTAACATGTTGTCTGAAAGAGGCTTACGATCTAACTGCAGGCTCTTAACACAAACTATTAAGCATGTTAATTTTTAAAACGTCATTTAAAAATAATATCTTTTTCATTTACGATCGCAAGGTTTTCTTTTCGTGAGGTCTTTGAGTTCAGGTAAACACAGACGGAGCTGAACCCTCCTTAAGCTTCCTAATTCCAGTCAGTGTTTTTGAAAAACAATCCTGAGTAAAACGTTGAGCACACTCTTGTGTTCTTTGTAATCTATACAAAATGTAGATATTTAGTTTAGTTGTTGTAGTAAAACATAACATTTTAGCTCTGCGTAAACTTTTAAAGGAAGATAAACATGCTCACATTATAAATTAGCAATTAGCCAACCGGCTAGTTTCCACAGTCATTTTCTTAAATAAATACAATGTTGTTACCTGAAAGTTAGGTCCTATGTCCTGTCGAACTTTAATAATACACATTTTCTGAAGTTCTTTGTCCTGTGGAAATTAGTGAAATTATATTTTCTCTTTATTTTTATGACTAAACAATCTACGTCCAGGTACGCAACAATATGTCACAGTGGGCGCTGCTGGACTGCTATCCCTCACAGCCTCGTTTTCGATTCAAAATGGCGGCGGGCTGAATAAGGCGTATTGAGACTGTTCTCTATCTGTGTGCCAAATTCATAACTTTCCCCCCAAGCAGTTCTATAAGATTAATAACAATAAGCTAAAGTGTTTGAAAAATATGGAATTTTGCTACAAAATTTGAAATGGTCCATACTCAAAATGGCTGATATAGGAAAATTTTGTGTTTTGGTATCAAGTTTGACTAGAATCTGCTAAAGCATTGTGAAGATATAACCTCATGTCCATTTTTGCACAAATTTTCATCAAATTTGTTAACATGCCTCTGGTATATCAAAAAGCTTTTGATACCTTTTTTGCCAGCATTATCTAAAGATGATCATAGTCAATTTTGGTGAAAATTGGACAAACTGTCTAGGAAGATTTAGAAAAAGTATGTTTTTGAGATTGTCCTCCATATGTTTTTTTTTTTGTTTGTTTTTGTTTTTAAATTCAAGAAATTTAAATTTTGGCATGCATTCGACTCTGCAGTTCTATGGGCTTCCATAGACTCCCAGAGTGGCTCTTTAACTATATATAGATACAGACTGACTAAGATATCTATCAAATGTCTTCTCTGATCATGACTGGTGATTGCATGTAAAATGATTTCAGTGATTTTGGAAAAAGCTTTTGTTTACATTTTTGGACACATACAGATTTTAGAACAATGGCTCATGTGCTCTTATATGACTCTGATGCATCTAGGAGAGCTGACCTCAGTGGGTTCTGTACCTAAATTGCTACAGTATGAAGTTTTAGCAGACACTCATCTTGAGAATGATCTTTAAGGACTGTATGGCATCTGGGATGTGTTTTAATATGGAAGTGGGCAGAGAGGCATGGCCTCTGGAGGACAGAGGCCAACAGCCCATCTGAATGGGTGGGCTGCACATCCATTTCACAGAGGCTTACGAACACACACTTCCATTAAAGTCCACTGAAATTTTTCTGCTCACTGAACATACAATGCTCCGTCATGGCACTATGTCTAGCGAATGAGATAGTAAGGCACTCCCTCTAGACAACAGCCTTTCTTCTGTAGAGCTGTGATGAGCGGAACAAATTAAAACCATTACATAACACAAGAAGATATTAAGGTTTGCCCCTGTGTTTCTGCATTCGTGTTGGTCTGAACAATAATCAACATTGTTGGAATTACAGGTTAATAACACACTGCATAACTTATGCTGTGCTGCAAAGTAAAATTATTATATATTTACATGATAATTTTATTCAAGTATAGTAGGACATACATGACATATATCAAATTTTAGTTCTCTACCCTAGTAATAGATTTAAAATGCATTTATTTTATACTAAGTATAGTTCAAGTTTAACATACTGACATATTGCTTGAGTCTTAATGATATAAAATTTGTAATTAAACTTTATTTGGAGTACTACTTGTGCATAATGCACATTTCTTAATATTAAGCCTAAAATGTGTTTTAATGTCACTATTGATGAGGATTGTATATGATCTTTAAATAATGTCTGTCTTTAAATGCAAAATAATATCTGTCTTTAAATTATTTAATTTTAAATGCAAAATAATATAAGTGTACCTAAAGTATATTTGCAATAGTTCCACTTAGTTCCACAAAAGCATATCTTTAGTTGGACACTACTTCTGACTCTAAATATACCAGTTTAGTATACAAAAAGTATAATTGCAGAGTATTTTTATGATGTACATAATATGTAAATGTATTTGCACTATACTTATGAAATAAATGTATTTAAAATACATTTAGTATATTTATTTTTCACTAGGGTACAGGGATGTAAATAAATCAGGAATTGTGCAAATATGGCAGCAAAATGAAAAAATGCCCTCACAATATTAAACTAAAGTCATGATTAAAGTCATTGACTGCTTCAAGGATGGGGAATGTTAATTCCTTCGTTTAAGTAACTGATTTGTTTTTCAAGATAACCTATGTGAGGGCTTGATTTTTGTCATAAGTTTGCAGTGTAAAGATGACTTTTGTTAATGCTGATAAATATTGGTAACAGCCTATAGTGCTTTGATTGATTGAATAAATATTTAAAAGAGTAGTTCACTTTCAGAACAAAAATTTACAGATAAGTTACTCACCCCCTTGTCATCCAAGATGTTCATGACTTTCTTTCTTCGGTCATAAAGAAATGGTGTTTTATGAGGAAAACATTTCAGGATTTCTCTCCATATAATGGACTTCTATGGTGCCCCCGAGTTCGAACTTCCAAAATGCAGTTTAAATGCAGCTTCAAAGGGCTCTAAATGATCCCAGCCGAGGACATTTACAATTTATATACTTTTTAATCTCAAATGCTTGTCTTGCCAGGCTAGACAAGACAAACATTTGAGGTTAAAAAGTATATAAATTGTAATTTTTTTTTTTTTTTTTTTACAAAATAATCCATTGTTTTACTATATAAGACCCTTCTTTCCTCGGCTGTGATCGTTTAGAGCCCTCTGAAGCTGAAATTTGGGAAGGTCAAACTCGGGGGCACCATAGAAGTCCATTATATGGAGTGAAATCCTGAAATGTTTTCCTCAAAAAACATAATTTCCTTACGACTGAAGAAAAAAGACATGAACATCTTGGAAGACAAGGGGGTGAGTACATTATCTGTACATTTTTGTTCTGAAAGTGAACTACTCCGTTAACATAAAAGGCAACACAAATGCATTTAATAAGGTCATTCTAAGCAATTGCCCTTACAAAGAAAAAAAAAAAAGCAAATTTGCTTCTTAATGAAAAAGTACATGGGTTGCACAATCTGATGTGCATGAATGATGGGATCTCCCTATTAATAGAAGGGAATAGTTTGGAGAAAGCAGCTGGTTTCTTCTTGGTGTCTGGGCGGTAAGACAAGGTGAAATCGAACTGGTCAAAGAAAGGAGTCCATCAAGCCTAATAAGGATTCAACGTTTGGCTTGTTGGAGGTACTCCAGGTTGCAATGATCTGTCCAGACCAGGAATGCATGTTGAGCCACATCCAACCAATGTCCCTGATTTTCCAAGGCCAGCTTGACAGCCAACGGTTCACAAACACCAGTATTATACCTGGACTTATTGGAGGTCAAGCGATGTGATGGAAAGACACAGAGATAAGGAATTTGAGAAGCTTTGCAGAAGAGGCCAGTTAGTAAGGGCTCTCAGGCGGTATGTGAAAGTAACTGAAGCATAGCAGATCACTGATCAGCTGTTTTGGTGATACTAAACAAGCACAGCTGTGTCTAAGGTCACATTATGTCAATATATTATATTTTGGGTTGTTAGAAGCAAGAGAATCAATTGAGGTTCACTTGGAAATACAACATTTATTTTTAATATTTACAATGTTTTTGAAAAGAGTGTAAACGTCCAAGCGCTACGCTGGAAATGTCCCGTCTTTCCATCCTATCTCTAACTCCTGGCCTGGGCAGGACATCTAAATATTATGACACACACAAGAGCATAAAATGACAGGCACATAAACGCTTTATATTTATTAAATCGTATTGAAAATAATTGATTAAGCAGTTAGTGTTTAAAATTCTGTTTAGATCTTGTAAATTAAACACCATTTATATGTAATTAACCTCCTCCAGAGAACACTCTACAGGCCAGTCGATTTGTCAGTCGCACTTTTAATATAATAAACCTACTCCGTTTACCATATTCAAGTGGTTTTACCGTGAATGCACAGAGCAGCGTGTGAGGTCGTCATGGCATTTGTGCTGGAACACGCCAGAAGTCAGTCTTTGAGTTTAAACCCTTGATTCAAGGCCAATAGCCAGAGGAACTCTTTCTCTCTTAGTTTTTTTCTTTCTCTTTATACTTGCTTTTTGACGGTGGGTGCAAAACAAGCTAGAGTCAGAGATGAGTGTGAGGAGTCAATGAGACTCACGGTCTCTCGTGTGCTCTCTACAATGGCCACACGGGATGCCGAGCGTTCACTGTGGCTAATATGACAATGGATCACGATTCCATTTAACTATGGATAGGCGACTACTTCACTGAGCGCACCTGAAGCGGAATGCTGAGAGGTCACTACGGTTTGGCGGAAGGTTATGACCGGATGGAGCGCGCTTCTTCTGGAGGTGTTTCCTTGGCGCAACTTTCCAAGGTCCGTATGTTATTTCCTCGTAGCCTGTAACACGTGTGATGATGTTAGCTATCTAAAAATCTCCACTAAATGCTTTTAAATGTATTTATTTTCTGAGAGAAATAGTTAAAGTAGTACTTAGTATTTGGAATTTCATACACACTGTAAACAGTAGCTGGCTACTTTTCCAATTTGACCAACATTTCCGTTAACTCAATGGGAAAAACAAAACAATGGAATGCAGTGCAATGTTCAAAATACAGGTAAAACACCTGTAGCACATTAATACAATAGCTACAATAGTTTTTTTTCTATATTCTTTTAGTGTACCCCAATATCCTGTTTTCATTTTTCAAAACAGACGTTTTAATTTATTTAAATCAGTTGTTTATTTCCAGGTTTAAAGGAAAATAAACTACTTCGTCTCATACTTTGATACATTTGCATTTTTTAAATGTAGAATATGTGGTTTAGAGATTTAATTACAAGACCTTACAAGTTCAATATTTGAAAGTACATGAACACATTTTCAGTATATTATCATTCATAATTTTATTCTAGACTGTTAACATGGAAATGTAGATAAACAATTTTTTTTTTTACGAAATTCGTTTTTTATCACAAAATCGATAGTCCTTGAATTATTTTATATGCATTTTCTGTAGTACTGTTAAATGATTTGAATTAAGCTCAAGCTGCTAAATTGAAGACTGCTGATTGAGTGAAAGATTTGCTCAAACTGACAACTTTACTACTTGATTGATTTTGTTCATTAATTAAGGGCATTTTCCTTGCCTAATGCTATTGCAACTCAAACAGTTTTAGTCTTTTTTATTGTGTCTGTTTGCAGCTTTATGGATCAAACAGATAGCACACACAGATTCACAAAGTACTTTAGCTGCCTAGGATTTAGCCCTTTTGTGCAAAGACATGTAAACATTTACAATAGAATCATCTAATCTCTTTTTCTAATCTCATCTGTGATAAAGAAAACTTTATTTGACTACCTCCTGTAGTCATCCTTTGACATTTATATTAAATGCAGGTTTACTTTATGTTTTTATAACACATTCCATGGCTTACTTCAACATTGTGTTTCAGTGATATCCACCAGACTTTTTTGGGCCAGTATGGCAAAGTCTGTAATTCCACAATTGATTACACAGCTGAGATTGAAGTAACAAAATAATGAGCAATGTTAAATGTAATGTAAAATGCAGCTGTAACACAGGACTTATTTTTTCATTGACTGATAATGATTTGAGTGGCAAAGGAGTGGCTAAATGCGTAACCATAAATGAACTCGACATGACCTTACCGCAGTTGACCTGGATAAATGACAACCTTTGTATGTTGTTGTATGACTCACATGTTGTACTCCTTACCCTATGTGAGCAGTCTGATAACTGAAAACATACAGTTAATTACATTGAGCAAACTTGACTATTTAATTTCAGACTAATTACTGAGCTTGTAACAATTGCATTAAAAGACTTTTTGCATTAAAATACACTTTTTTTTCTCTTTTTACACGTTCCTTTGAAAAGATCCACTCAACCAAACACCTATTTTCCCTAGGGTGTCTTAGGCTATGAGGTTCCACGAATAGTGAGTACCATCTGTGTCCAGTTATCCTTGCTTTCCTCTAAGATACACAATGTGAGCCTGTGGCAGCCATTCCTGCCGGTTCAGATGGTATGGGAGATGGCAAGTCCCACATTAGGGAATGACATGTTAAAAATACGAACAGGGGCCAGTTCATATACTCCAGGGAGAAACATTTTTTTTTTTGCAAACCTTTTCAAACACGTAAATTTACGTTTTAATTGACGCATTGCTAAGCTCCACCCCTTGGATGCTCTTGCTTGCTTAGATTTTACATCCGATAGGAATGAATTTGAGATTTCCATGAACTGGATCCTTTTCAACCTCTTGATTTTGACATAAGAAGTGAGTCTATACATATGCCAGTAAGTTCTATATATCATAATGCAACATGATTCTGACATCACAGCATCTCAGATCCACCTTATGCAACTCTAGTGTTATAGAAGTTATTTTGAGATGTAACTCCATATTAGTAATCACAGGCATACATTCTTATAATAAAGGTTCTTTATTGGCATCAATAATTCTATGAAGAACCTTAAACATCCATAGAAACTTTTAAATGCAGAAAAGGTTTTTTATAGTCACAAAGGTTCTTTAGATTTTTAAAATCAAATTCAAAATGGTTCTTTAAGGAACTGTTCGCTGAAAGGTTCTTTGGGGAACCAAAACTAGCTCTTCTATGGCATCACTGCAAAAACACACTTTTGGAAGCTTTATTTTTAAGTGTAGTTTATTGTATTGCTCTTCTTATTTGTTTGTGAAATATTTTCTCAAACAGCCCAAGCAACAGGAAAAAAAAGAAAAAAAAAAGTAAATAATAAGGCAGTGCTCCATTTTGATTCCAAGTGATCAGTGCTGCCTTATTATTTACTTCTTTTTTTTCCCTCTTTTTTTTTTTTTTTTTTTTTTTTTTTGCTGTAGACTTAGGACTTTCGTTGTCAGCCTCTTCTAGTTATTTTAGCAGTACAAAAACAATTTATTATGCTGCTTGATGTTGCAAACTGATATTTGTTATCATAGCTGTAATTTATTATTGCAATTAGAAACACAGTAGTTTGTTGTGAAAAAATTATATTGCTTACTCCACTTTGATAAACTGGTTGCACACCATATGAGAATTGTCACGGCACACCTAATAAAATAGAAGTCTTGCAGAAAACAAAAAAATAGCTTACTTCAGTGTTGGAAAATAAGAACAAGAAAACTGAATGTAAAACCAAAATATATGATCAGAATCATCAGAATATAAAACAAATCAGGTTAAAATGTTTCAAGAGGGTTACTGTTTATGTTTAGGGTCAGGGGTTGGTTAAGATAATATATCAATTATATACATTATAAACAATAAAATGATATAAATATAGAATTGAATAGTAAGTGCTATAAAATAGTGTATATTGCTACATGCAAAAATAAAATAAAATAAAATAGTTTGCACCATTCACAGTCATTTCACATTCTAAATGTGTGTGTTACAAATTAACAGGCAGTTTTCACAGAACTTTTTATTAATTTAATATGCTCAGTGTTCAATATGCATTATTTTTAAATAGCAGTCAGGAATCATGAAAAAAATCATGATTTTTTGTTTAATTTCGTTTTGTAATGTTTACTATAACGTTGCTTTGTTTTTAAAACAGCTAAAGACTCATAGTTATGTGTTGGATCATGTTCTGAATAATCTTTGTCAGACATACCCATGGGCTTAGTTTTGACTGAAATTTCGTGGCAGAGTTTTGTCCTTAGGGTTTTGTTTAGGAACAATTCATCTGTGACCTGAAATAAACTGTTTTCTGAAATGACTTGATTTGTGCATAGTGAGAGAGTATTCTGCTTCATTGCCTGACAGACTATATATAAAAACTTTACATTCTGTTCCTGAGAAACAGAAAAAATCCCTCAAAACACCATAGGAAACTCATCCATAGGAAACTATTGACACCTAATCCAGGAAGAGGTCTCAGGAATAAACAGAGCTCTGAGAAATATCTTGAATGAATTCACAGTGCTTCTTTGCACAGTATATGTGACCATGGACCACAAAACCATCATAAGGGTCAATTTTTCGAACTTGATATTTATACATAATCTGGAAGCTAAATAAATAAGCATTCCATTGATGTATGGATTTGTTACGATAAGACAATATTTGGGCAAGATACAACTGTTTGAAAGCCTGGAATCTGAGGGTGCAAAAAAATCTAAATATTGAGAAAATCACCTTTAAAGTTGTCCAAATGAAGTTCTCAGCAATGCATAGTACAATTCAAAAAGTAAGTTTTGATATATTAAGGGTAGGACATTTACGAAATATCTTCATGGAACATGATCTTTACCTATTATTTTTTGGCATAAAAGAAAAATTGATAATTTTGGACCATACACTGTATTTTTGGCTATTGCTACAAATATGGTTCAAGGTCATATTTGATTATTACGAAGAATGTTGTACCTGGTATTGCATTTAGCTTACGAAAGGCTATTTTAAGGATTTTGCATATACATACTTGAAACACAGTCCATTATGCTCGTTCTCCAGTATCTCAAACACATCATCAATCAGTCAGCCTTTAAAGGAAAGTAGAGGCGTTCTGTCAGCTTTTGCACTAGTCACAGGTTGGTCCAGAAAAGAGTGAAGTTAAGGCAAGGATCTGTCTGTTAGCAGTCTTTATTTACTCAATGAAGGAATCTAATATCACGGGATAAGCAACCCAAAATGCAACAGTTTATTATAAGCACTGTCAAGACAACAGCAGACAACTTAATGAACGAACAGTGGGCCATGCAGTATATACACACAGATAATGAGAACTAAACTATAAACAGATGAAGATAAGAGGGGAAAAAAGTCAAACACAGGATGAGAAAATAGAAAACATGGCAGTGCAGCAAGGGAAGAAACCATTGTGGGGCAGACTAGTCAGTGGTAGAGACCATAATGGAGGAGTCAGCAGAAAAGAAGACCACTTGAGAACTGGTGGAACAGGAGAGCTTTGGAGACCTCCACAAAGGAGCAATGGAGCAGAGAAACAACAGCTTGGGACCACCAGGACCGTAGGACTTGAGCCTACTGAGGCCATCAGACCAAGGTCCAGCTTTACAGAAACAAATGTGTCTTTGTTCAGCTCAATTTAGTTCAAGTTTTGTTCCCATCCGATAGTGTCAGAGCAGTCGTTTAGAAAGTAGAAGATCACTGGCTTATTAATAACTGGAAATGCTATGAACAAATAAACTTCTTAGTTGCGGTTCGTAGCTGGTCCGATGCTTTCATAGCCAGTCGTTCAAGGGTGCAGGTCCACAATCTGGTACTGATGCTGTCACATCAAGGCTTGTGTGTTTTAGCTACCATTTTAACTGGAACGAGAGCATGTCGAAGATGTGCTTCTGGAGCCAACTGGGCAATCACTTCCTCCATATAATGCCCATGGGATACTATTACATTGAGTACGCTTTGTGGATGACTGGTTCTCCCTCCCCTCACTGTAAAAGAAGTTGAGAAGTTGAGTTGAGACATTGCTGGTCTAAATCCTCCAGAGGACACAAGATGTCCCTTGGTCTTCGTAAACAGAAGGACCGATATCTATCTGACAATTTAAAGGGATAGTTCACCCAAAAAATTTAACATTTATGTTTATCTGCTTGTCAGGTCATCCAAGATATAGGTGACTTTGTTTCTTCAGTGGAACACAAACAAAGATTTTTAACCCAAACTGTTGCCGTCTGTCAGTCATATAATGGCAGTCAATGGGCTCCACAGCTTTGAGAGTCAAAAAAACATGCACAGACAAAACTAAATTAATATACATTGATACTTTGAGGTCCTAACACACAAAACAAATGGTCCGTGCAAGAAACTGAACAGAATTTATATAAATTCTTTACCTCTGATCCACCGCAATGTCCAACTGTCCTGAGTGAGTTCACAACTGCCAGCGCATGACGAAGAGCAAGCAACAATAACTTTAGTCGATCAGGCTCAAAAGTTGGGAGCCTGTTAAAAAAGTCAACACTCCTGGATGAGTTCACGCAAGCAATCCGAAGGTATTAAGGATCCAAGTTAAAAAATGATATAAATACTGTTCAGTTTCTTGCACAGACTAATTGTTTGGTGTGTTAAGACCTCAATGTATCATCACAATGCGCAGGGTTTAATTTGGTTTTGTCTGTGTATGTTTTTTTGACTCTCAAAGCTGTGCAACCCATTGACTGCCATTATATGACTGACAGACTGCAATGGGTTGAGTTAAAAATCTTTATTTGTGTTTTACTGAAGAAGCAAAGTCACCTTTTGGATGCCCTAAGGGTTAGCAGATAAACATCACATTTTCATTTTTGGGTGAACTATTCCTTTAAGTCTTAAAGATTTTAGTCTTAAAAACCTTTTCATTTTGAAAATTATTTTGTTTGTTACATATGCTTGCAACATTTAAACCATAAATTAATTATAAATGTAAACAAATTTGTGTTTATGCTCTGGTGGTGTGCTTTTGTTCTAAAGTATAGTGGAATAACTTTTTAAAACATCTGTTGCTTGCCATACTGCGTATTTAGTTGGCCTGTGCAATTTTTGTTTTACATCCATGGTGTATTTTGAATTTGAGGAGCCCTGAAGTAGTGTGTCTGTGCTGGTAGCCTTGTGTTGATTTATTTATCTCTAGTATGTAATATCAGTCAGGAATTAGAAAATGAGTTTTCTACTGTGACTACTTGGAATACCCTATTTGGACGTATTTGGATCTTGTGTGTGAATTTTCACATTGCAATCTGACAAGGTCAATTTTGAACAACCGTTTAGCTAACACTCTTAGCAAAATCTCAATCTATTAGATATTCAAGTTTGGGTTGATATAATTGTGATATCTAAATCTAAACCTTTGCACCCTTCAAACATCACTGACATGTTTTTTTAATTAGAATGCTACCTTGATAATGAAGCACCATATTTTCCCAACCAGCCAGCCACTCCCAGCATTTTTTATCATTTTCACAAATATTTTGTTGTATGAATATATGAAAATGCAATCCAAATGCCAAAAAATAAATAAATAAATAAACAGAGCCTCTGCTTTAAAAAGTTTTATAATAGCTGCATGCATTTACACTTAAACACTTAAATGTGGGTAAGTTTATGGAAGCCCATTTCTGCCACTGAATAAAATAAAAATAATAATAATAATTGCGACCATTCATTTCACAATTCTGACTTTTTTTCTTACTGTTGCGAGAAGTCAATATTGCATGATATAAACTTGCAATCTGAGAAAAAAGTCCAAAATTTTCCCGTCAAAAAATAAATACAACCTCATGTTGTGTCAATCATGTTTACACACTGCCTCTGGAACTTTCGTCCGTCATTAAAAAAATTCAGATCAGGTTCGATTTTCTACATTTTCCCAATATCTTGTGTGCATGTAGATTTTTTTCTCTTTGGCTTACATTCTTCATTTTTCTTCTATTTGCAGAACATAAGTAAAGAGTCTCTGTCACCAACATGAGTTGGAGCTTTCTCACTCGACTGCTGGAGGAAATCCACAACCACTCCACGTTTGTGGGGAAAGTTTGGCTGACTGTGTTAATTATTTTCCGGATCGTTCTGACCGCAGTGGGGGGTGAGTCAATCTACTCCGATGAGCAGGCGAAGTTCACCTGCAACACTAAGCAGCCGGGCTGTGACAACGTATGCTACGATTCCTTCGCCCCACTATCACACGTCCGCTTCTGGGTGTTCCAGATAATCATGATCTCCACCCCCTCCGTCATGTATCTGGGTTACGCCATCCATAAGATCGCCCGTACCTCAGAGGAGGAGCGGTGCAAGAACCAGATTTACCAAAAAAGAAACCGCCACAGTCGGTGGAGAAATGGACACCACCTAGAGGAGGTCTTGGAGGAAGACGACGCAGAGCCAATGATCTATGAAGAAGACACGATGGATGAGCAAGAGGTCAAACCAGAGACAGACAACAGCAAAGATCCAGCGAAGCATGATGGCCGACGTAGGATCATGCAAGAAGGTTTGATGAGGATGTATGTGCTTCAGCTTTTATCCCGTGCCATCTTTGAGGTGGGGTTCCTCACGGGTCAATATCTTCTTTACGGCTTCCGTGTTAATCCTTCATATGTCTGCAATAAGATTCCATGTCCGCATAGAGTAGACTGCTTCGTCTCACGACCCACCGAGAAGACCATCTTTTTACTCATCATGTATGTGGTGAGCTGTCTTTGTCTGCTGCTCAATGTTTGTGAGATGTTCCACTTGGGGATCGGTGCCTTCCGTGACACTCTTCGTAAGCGTCGAAGCCGTGGTCAACAACCTCCATACGGCTATCCTTACTCCAGGAACATTTCTAATTCTCCGCCAGGATACAACCTGGTGGTTAAATCTGAAAAACCAGGTCGCATTCCCAACAGCATCATCCTACAGGACCAGAACATGCCCAGAGTGCTTCCAGAACAGCATTGCACAAGTCCTGATGAGAATATTCCCTCTGACCTGGCTACTCTGCACCACCATTTACGAGTAGCTCAGGAACAATTAGACATGGCGTTTCAGACATATAACACCAAAAACGCTCAGATTTCCAGAGCTAGCAGCCCTGTGTCTGGAGGCACAATGACGGAGCAGAACCGGGTCAACACAGCTCAGGAGAAGCAGGGAGCACGACCTAAAGCCAGCACTGAGAAGGCAGGGACAATAGCAAAAAATGGAAAGACATCTGTGTGGATTTAATGGTAAAATCTTACCTGACTAGTCATGAACTATTATCCTCCAAAACATATTGTCCCAGCCAATGCAAACTACACTGAGGGCATGACTGAACATTATGTACCCAAGTTCTGTTGAACATTAAACAAAACTGAAAATAATATATTGTAGAAGGGTAGTATTCATTTCTGAAACTCATTGCTTTACTGTGTTCTCCCTTTCTCAGAATAATTGCTAATGTGCTTCTATGCATATGATACATATAGTATTTTAAGTGTGACATTTCTCTTAATTCCCATGCATGCAAGTGTATTGACCATATTGGAAGTCTGTCAAACAGTTTAGTCTTTAATGGATCATTGAATTAATTTGACTATATATGTATAGTCCCACTATGTAGAATCAAACCGAAATGTATTCGGACACTTTCAACATTTCTTACATTATCACAGTTTATTTGCTATAGTTTATAAAATGGTAATAAAATATGGCAAGACTGTGTCAGAACAAATTCATCTTGATAATGTCAGGTAACTTTGATTGAAAGGTATGTAATGGATCACTCAAAAAAACTGTTAGTATGACAATATTTACACAACTATCAATACTTTGTTGACAAATTACCAGGCAATGCTTAATTTAGTTCAGTCTGTGGTATAAAAAGGTCACATTAGCAATAGCAAAAGAAAAACACTTAAGCAAAACATGGTCAGGTCAAAGAATGAATAATTTTTGGTTACAGAATTTTATTTTAACCGGTTTAGTTTAACCGGTAGTCCACTGTATAAAGAATTTTTGAGTGGTTTTGAATTGTTTGAGAACAGGCTACTTTATTTTGCTATCTTCACTTACATAAATGAACTATTGTGTCAGGCACCCACTTGTAAAATAATATCTGGCGTCTGAATATTTTTCGGTTTGACTGTATCTACTCCATTCAGATAGTCCTTATAGCTGTGAGACCTATATGTTGTCCTCTTTATCTTCTCCTATTATTATTCTGTGTGTACCTAACCAAAGTGAGCTGCCACCTATTCCGAAGTTTTAAAGTATATGCATACTGGTGATGCAAAGGCTGTTATAGTCAGTAAGCAGCAAGACTATGCTGCATTATTAAATTTATTATTTTGGTCAGATTCACATGCATACCTTATGGATAAAGCAATCCTATAATGCACTGTGATGAAAATGTGATCAAAAAGGGTGGATGAGAGTAGAAACCTAACTATAAATATACTTGCTGTACATATATATTTTTAAGTATTAATTAAAATTACTTATTAAAAACGCACTTTCACACAACAAGTGAATGTGCTATATGTATTTTTTGACTTTATTACAACATCACTTCTAAATTCAACTGAAATCAATTGTGAGTATCATCTGCGAGTAATTTGTGCTGATCAGTGACATTTAATATTGTTGCTATACCCATGTAAAGTGGTTTAACTTTGTATAGGAATCTTAAAAGACAATAAATGAGACAGCTTACAAGGTTTTAGAAAAGAGTGTTGAAAGGTAAGGGATACTCCACATAAAATGCAATTATCTCATCATTTACTCACTTGCATGCCATCCTAGATGTACAGTGTCTTGCAAAAGTATTCATACTCCTTAATTTCCCCCCATATCAATCTACACTCCATACACCATAGTGGGGAAGCAAACAACGAAACAAAACAGGGTTTTAATATACTTGCAAATGTATTGAAAATAAACAGCTTAAATGATCCCATTGCATAAGTATTCATACCCTTATCTGGGACAGTTAAAATCTAGCTCAGGAGCATTCATATTGCTTGTAGATGTTACCACACGTTGAGTGGAGTTAACCTGTGGCAAATTCAATTGTATAGGTATGATTTGGAAAGGCACATATGTCTCAATATAAGATCTAACAGCTGAAAATGCATATTCAAGCAAAAACCAAGCTCTGAGGTCCAAAGAACTGCCTGTAGAGACCAGAGACAGGATTATGTCAAGCCACACATCATGGGAAAGAGTTAAAAAAATTCTGCTGCATTAAAAGTTCACAGAAGCATGTAGCCTCCATTAACCATAATAGAACAAGTTTGAAACAACCAGGACTTTTCATAGAGCTGGCCTCCTGGCCAAACTGAGCAACTGATGGAGAAGGGCTTTGG
Organism: Garra rufa; assembly: GCF_049309525.1. Classification (NCBI taxonomy): domain Eukaryota; kingdom Metazoa; phylum Chordata; class Actinopteri; order Cypriniformes; family Cyprinidae; genus Garra; species Garra rufa. Next base: position 45,244,174 of record NC_133370.1, read on the forward strand.
TTAGACTGGTGACCAAGAACCTGATGGTCACTTTAGTTGAGCTTCATGATCATATGTAGGGATAGAAGAAACCTACAGAAGAACAAACATCACTGCAACACTTCACTGATCTGGGCTTTATGGCGGTGTGGCATAACTCAATCTTCTCCTAAGTGAAGACACATGAAAACACACTTGGAATTTGCTCAAAAGCACCCAAGGACCCCCAGACTGTAAGAAACAAGATTCTCTGGTCTGATGAATCTCAATTCCAAGCCTCATGTTTGAAGGAAACCAGGCACTGCTCATCACCTGCAGAGTAGCATCCCAAACATAAAATATGGTGGTAGCAGCCTCATGCTGTGGGGCTGTTTTTCAGCAGCAGGGACTGAGGGACTCGTCAGAGTAGAAAGAAAGCTCAGTGCACCAAAATATTGAAACAGCCTTAATGAAAACCCAATCCAAAGCATTCTGAACCTCAGACTGGGCAGAAGGTTCACCTTCCAACAGGATAAAGCAAGAGTGGCTTATAGACAACTCCGTGAATGTGAGTGGCTCAACCAGAGCCTGGGCCAATCAAACATTTCTGGAGAAACCTGAAAATGTGTGTTTGCCCAACATCCGAGCTGATAGAGCTTGAGAGGTTAAGAGGTGAGGAGAAGAATGGCAGATAATTGCCAAAAGCTGATGTGTCATATACTCAAAAAGAGGCTGTAAAGGTGCTTCAGCTAAGTTCTGAATTAAGGGTATGAATACATATGCAATGTACTTATTTCAGTTTTTCTATTTTTAATATCATTTAATATTATATTTATGTCATTATGGTGTATGGAGTGTAAACTGATGTGGGGAAAATAGGCATTTAAACCAGTTTACTACAAGGCAGCAACATAACAAAACATGAAAAAATTATAGGGTGTGAATACTTTTGCAAGACTTTCTTTCTTTTGTGGAACACATACAGAGAAATTCAAGAATTATACTTTGTGAGTCCATATAATACACGTGGATGGGTCTCTCAAAGCTGGCGCTTTGGAAACCATGTCGAACAAATACAACGTTAATCCATACCAACCAGATTAATGAATCAGTGTCTTCTGAAGCAGAATAATAGAAAAAATACTAATATTTAAAACTATAATCCATTGCTTCCAGCTAATTTGCCAGCCCACTGCATGCCAGCATGATGTAAGCATATTGTGAAAATTGCGTGAGAAGTGGTGGTCCTCTGTGCTTCTGTGTCACTTCTTGTGCAAGTTTCATAACGTGCCTACATCACACTTCAAGCGTGAACTTATGAACCTGCATTTGAAATTTGGCCTGAAGCTTTGGTTTATAGTTCATTGTTTCACTTCAGAAGACATTGATTCATCTACTGACTACATATGGGTTATTGTCATGTTCATTTTGTGTGTGTGTTTTTCTGTTAAAGTGATCTTTGAGGGACCTATCCACTTGGAAAAGATTTTTTTTTTTTCTGTTTATGTCTCACAGAATAAAGTAAGTCATATACATCCATGACAGCATGAGGGTAAGTAATGAAATAATTTTCATTTTGGGTGGAGTATCCCTTTAATTAATCTAAATAAAAGATGATGCTGATTTTCCTGGAGTTTCTTTATCAAAAAAAAAAAAACACAGATGTGCATATAATTATCATGTGCATTTATAGCTTCTACATGCATTTATATTATGTGGCACAAAAATGATAGATTGAGACTGCAATGATAAGTTGTACCACTGTAATGTTTAAGTATTTGAATGGAGAGGTTCACGCCCAAATTTTAATTTCATCATTATTTATTAACCCTAAACTTTCTTTCTTCTGTGGAACAAAATTGACTACAGTCAGTGAGTGAGGACTGAGGCTTTAAAGCTTAAAAAAAGGATCCAAAAGTAATGACTTGTTATATTCCAAGTCTTCTGAAGCGGTACAACACCTCTGTTAATTTAAATCATTGTTGACCGAAAATCTTGATATTTTTATTTAATGTCAAATTCACAAACAGTTCATTTTAAGGATGTCATGTTCTTGTGTAATGTCAAAGTGGGTGGTGTTGATTAAATTATGCATCAAATAAAAATGCATAAGCCTGAGGTGAAGGTCAGGTAAGAACATCTCAATCAGAAATGAGGCATAATCATTTGGGGAATGCCATAGTTGTCAAAAGGTGACTTTAACATATTTTCCATTATTTTCATGACTATTATGCACATAATTTATCACTGAGCTGTCTGTTGTAACAACTCATGAGTAGTTTAATAGTAGGATGAGTTGTTGGCAAATTCATGTGAATTCGTTTTATTTGATTCTTACAAAAACATACAAATTTTAGCAAAAAAGTGAACATGAAGGTCCAGCCCTAAACCCACCCTGAAACCTAACCCTCAGTGGGGTGTAAGGAAATGATTTTGTAAGCATTCTTGAGCATAGGACATTTGAGAAGAAAGATTGAAGCTCTGTAATATTTATTGTTTTATTTTTAAAATCGTTATTCCAAAACGTGCCTTTACCAATTACAGTTTTACTGATGATGTTTCATGATAATTAAGAATAATAATACATTTAGGATGCATTTATCAAGATTCTTTGACATTTGAGTTGCATTGAATCTGAGCAAAACATAATTTTTTTAGAAATGTGCATTAGTATAATTCTCAAGTGTGTGAAAGGCAATCCACAAATGCACTCAAGAGATCCACATACAAGGTGTGATAGCTGACCAAGAGATGGATCACTTGGCATATCATAGGTGAGCTCAATTTGCATTTTTTTACTTTCAGCCTGGATAAGGTATGGACAAGCACATGGATAACAAACTTGTCTAATAAACCTGGCATTGTGTATTACAAATAGTGTTGTTGTCTTTTTTTAAACTACTTTATTCTTTCTCTTTTGTAAGTTGTTTTGGGATGTAAGCATCTGGTAAATGCATAAATGTAATTGGACAAAATGGATAACATGAATGTGGATAAGCAAAAGGACATCATATGTGTAATAAGAACATTATAAGTACATCAATCATAACAAAATCTGATAAGACCTATAAAAATAAAGTATAAACCTGGACCACAAAACCAATCATAAGGGTAAATTTTTCAAAATTGAGATTTACACATTATCTGATGTATGTATTTGTTAGGATAGGACAATATTTGGTTGAGATACAACTATTTGAAAATCTGGAATCTGAGGGTGCAAAAAAAAAAAAATTAATATTAAGAAAACTGCCTTTAAAGTTGTCCAAATGAAGCAATATTAGTAATTACAAATTAAGTTTTGATATATCTACGGTGGGAAATTTAGAAAATGTCTTCATGGAACTTGATCTTTATTTAATATCTTAATGATTTTTAGCATAAAAGAAAAATCGTTAATTTGAACCCATGCATTTTTGGCTATTGCTACAAATATATCCATGGGTCATTCCAGCTGGAATCATCAAATTTTGGTAAAGTTCCCCACCTGACCTTCTCAGATTTGTCTGAAAAAAATCCATGTGATGGGTAATATGCCCAATAGATCATATACAAAATTTCAGATCTGTGCGTACTTTTTTCACAAAAAATCTGTAAAAAAGTTTGTTTGTTTTTTTACCCCGTTTTGACATCACAGTCTGAATAACCATGTTCAGACTGAAATATCTCCAGAACTAGTTGTGCCAGGTCCATGAAATTTTCTGGGCTAAGAGTCCTAGTCCAGAACTGCATGCATTACAACTCACAGCATTGTTACTGAATTGACACCTGAATGCTGGCCCTCTACTTTTCTTTGAAACTATTACTTTAAGGCTTTTCAGATGTCCATAGAAACCTCAATTTTCAATGTATAAGCATCAAACATGGTAAATGGTCTGATATGTACCATGTCTTTCACATCCTTTGACATCAGACAATAGAGTCTTATGGATGTTGAGATATTAAGGTCCAAAAATTGAAAAACCTCATTTACACCAATGTTCAGAGCAATATTTCCCATGAATGACACCAGGTGTGAACATGAAACTTTTTTTTTTGAAAGAGCATGTTGATGAAATTTAAAAAGATTAGGATGGGTGTTTGCCTCATTTTTCTGTAATGTTTTTCTTTAAAAATTATTACAGAAAAATAAGGGCAAAACCCCATCACAATTTTTTATATGTGTTCCTGCAGCCTATTCAAAAACGTACATGAGGATAGATAGATAGATAGATAGATAGATAGATAGATAGATAGATAGATAGATAGATAGATAGATAGATAGATAGATAGATAGATAGATAGATAGATAGATAGATAGATAGAACAGTGACAAAATTTGTATGAAACTTTATTACACCTTTCCGAAATAATCTATTAAATTAATTTGTGATGTGAAATGCATGTTCCATTCGGTTGCACGTTGTCCAAGGACACGCCCACAATATGGGAACTCATGAATATTCATATAAGCGCCACCCAGTGGAACCAAATTTCAGGAACCGAATACTGTATATTGTAACACCGGCGCTTGACAGTGGTATTTTGTGTTTTAAAGTTAAAAACGGCGAGGGAATACAAACAAATATTGACCGATTACTACAGCGAAGTATTAGCTCATACATATTCATGATGACATATACGCTTAAAATATTAATATTAATTAGGTAAACCTTCGCCATAGTAGGATTCGTATTTCGTTTCGAACGCCAGTGAACGCACACGCAGTGCAGTATGGGAATGAAAATGGAAGGTGAGAGACAAAGTAACGCAAACTTGTGTCGTTTTGAGGAACTTTGAGCTTTTATAGTTACGCTGAAGAAGACAACACAATGCAAAGGGTAGTTTTGTTTAGCAGTGCTTTCAGAGCGATCCTGACAGGATCAGGCGGACTTCACTCGCACTATTTTCGCTGTAACGTTACGAGACACGAGAATGTGAGCAGGACTCAGATTAGAAAACACTCTCAAGATCAACCTAGCAATAACACAGTACTCTTTAGCTGTTACAGCTTACCACACAGGACTCTCATCAATGTGTCTGGACAAGACACGAGCTCATTTCTTCAAGGAATAATAACCAATGACATGGCTCTTCTGGAAGAAGATGCACAGTGTGCGATGTATGCTCATATTCTCAATGTTCAAGGCAGGACACTGTATGACATCATCCTTTACAGGTAATATTCTACATTTTTTTATATTTAATTTGATTGAATTTTAAAGTAGACACGGAATGTCATATTAATGTGATTTTAGAGGGGCTGGAGTTTTGTAAATAAGGCTAGTAAAATGTGGGCGTGACCTAAGCATTATCTCACTTGCCCACACTGGATTACTACTGATATGTAAGTTAGTTGGCCTTCTGCTCTGTTCTTTGACATGTCGGTAAAACCAACTTGGTTCTAACTGTTTATAAACACATGGTGATATACAAAGTGGCTTACAAATGAAAAATGCATGTGATCAAGGGAATACTTCACCCAAAAATGTACTCACCTTCAGGCCATCCAAGATGTAGTTGAGTTTGTTTCTTCATGGGAACAGAGTTGGAGAAATTTAGCATTAATCAGCAATGCTCACTAACAGATCCTCTGCAGTGAATGGGTGCCGTCAGAATAACGGATAAAAGCATCACAATAATTGATAAACCGATAATCGCAATTATTTCACTCAATTTATAATCACAATATATAATCATGATTATTGTCATTTGAGGAATTTTATATTACATACAGTTGAGGTCAAAAGCTTACATCCCCCTCTCAGAATCTGCAAAATGTTATTTTACTAAAATAAGAGGGATCAAACAAAATGCATGTTATTTTTTTATTTTTACTGGACCTTTATAAGACATTTACATACAGTTATCAAAAATGCTGAAAAACCAACAAATTTGTGAGATTTTTCTGAAGAACAGCAGGCAGTTTAACTGTTCAGGACAAACAAGGATAAGAATCAAGAGTGTGTAAACTTTGAAAGGGGTCATTTTTATACATTCAACTACTATTTATTCTTATATGTGAAATATCTTATTCAGATCAGTACTAAATAAAAAAAGACATACATTTTGTATGATCCCTCTTATTTTGGTAAAATATGAAAATTTTGCAGATTCTGCAAGGTGTATGTAAACTTTTGACCTCAACTGTATATTTAGATTAATTTTACCTTTCTAGTTTCCTGATTTATTATCTTTATCTTAACATATAATAAAACACTCTTTACATTATAACCTGTAAAACAAGAATCTTCTTTCAAACTGAAACCTGTGAAACTTCTAATATTAACTCAAACAATTCCAAGTCATGTTAATGCTTCTATTAAAACAACAAAATCACTTTGTAATGTGACACAAAGGTTTTTGCACAAAGGTGCATTTATTTATCGACAACAATTGCAAACAGCAGAGATCCATTTTTAGATTTATTACAGTTCAAGTCGCAGCAAAGGAAACCAAGGAAACCAGACTGGCTATATTTTCATCAGAGCATAATATCTCAGTAGAGATTGCTTTTTAAATAGCAATTTTCATTAAGTTTTAATATGGTTCTGACAGAATGTGTTAAATGGAAAAAAGAGGTGTAGAAACAATTTTCAAAATTGCTAGTAAATTTCACAACCAATTACAAATAAATAGCAAATTTACATAAACTTTACATTTTGAAGTATAAAAACAACTTAAAACTTAGAGAAAAAATATTTGTTTACAGTGTATGTATGTGTGTAGTCGTCATCTGACTGGATAGACCTTATAACCAGCTTGTCAGATTAATAGTGATTTATTTAAAAATTAAATATTGATTTATGCAGAAAACATCATAAAGCAGTGACTACAAAAAAAAGCATATTTATTTTATAAATTATAGAGTAAACTCATTACACATCCATCCATCTGCATGAAAACGCCTAGAGCTGATTTTTAGAGAATCTGTGCTAAACATATAGTATATAAATAGTTTTGTATGTTCTGCATGTATGTATTAATAGAAACTGTTTTGTTAGTTTAAAAGGAAACCCAGATGGATTTAATGGTGTACTTCTGGAGTGTGACCGCACTGTACAGGACTCCATTATGCAGCTTCTGAAAGTTTACAAGATACGTCGCAAAGTGACTTTCAGCTCGTGTCCCAGTCTCTCATCATGGGCTTTGTTACCTCAAAACAAAGCTGCAGTGTTGGAGAAGTCAAAGCCACATGTTACTGCAGCAGATAAAGTGTTAGTATTGGAGCAAGACCCAAGAACTGAACTCATGGGCTGGAGAATGATCACCAACTCTCAGAACAATCCACATGAGATCGTCTCTGCATGTCGAGAGGGCAACACTGAAGAATACCACAGACATCGCTATGAAATCGGTATATAAACAACTTGTATTATTACTCAGAATAAACCTCACAAAGCTTAAAGGAGGAGTTCACTTCCAGAACAAAAAATTACAGATAATTCACTCAGTCCCCTGTCATTTAAGATGTTCATGTATTTCTTTCTTCAGTCGTGAAGAAAACATTTCAGCATTTCTTTCCATAGTGGACTTCTATGGTGCCCCTGTCTTGTCTAGCTTTGAGTGTGCTCTATGCATTCCGGTTCAAGAGAGTTAGGGTATGTTGCAAAACTCCCATCTCATTTCCTCCTCCCACTTCACAATCATTCTACGTCGCTGCAGAAGTACCGACCCAGTGTTTAAAAATTTAAAGTGCAAAGAAGATCAAATGCCCTTTTACAAAAAAAAAAAGGTAAAACATTGATGTAGGATGATTTTGAAGATGAAGAAGAAAATGAGAGGAGAGTTTTTCGACATACCCTGTCTTGAACTGAGCAAGACAAGCATTTGAGGTTAAAACATATAAATTGTATTTTTTTTTTTTTTTTTTAGAAAATAACTGATTGTTTCGCTAGATAAGACGATTCTTCCTCGGCTGGGATCATTTAGAGCCCTTTGAAGCTGCATTAAAACTGCATTTTGGATGTTTAAACTCTCGGGCACCATTGGAGTCCACTATATGGAGAACATTCCTGAAATTTCCTCAAAATTGCATAAATGTGCGGTTGATGTGACATGTTAAGAAGCGTCAGCACTGTTCTGCAGTATAATAGGCTTTACTTAACCTAAATCTATTATAGATATAATATATATTTAATTTCAGTTTCTTTTATAGAAAATATTGAAGCAGATTTATGACCTAAAATGTATCAAATGACAGTATAAAATGTATTTTTACTTTTAAGAGTACTTTTAAACATTAGTCACAAATTATTTAAGAAATAAATTTTTAAAAAGATTTGTGATATGTAATCAATTCTGTAAATTATGTAATTTCTCTAGGATTACCTGAAGGAGTCAAAGACCTTCCACCAGGTGAGGCCCTTCCGCTGGAGTCTAACCTCGTCTACATGCAGGGAATCAGCTTCAGCAAGGGATGCTACGTCGGACAGGAACTGACTGCCAGAACTCACCACACTGGTGTGATACGAAAGCGTCTAATGCCTGTTACCATGTCTGCTTTAGCTGAGAACCTGGACCAAGGCACCACTCTTGTGACTGAGGGGGGCAAACCAGCAGGGAAACACAGGGCAGGAATCGGCAAACTCGGACTGAGCCTCATACGCTTAGCTCATGCCAAAGAGCCACTAAAACTTAAATCCTCTGATGGCATGACAGTGACTTTAGAGGCTACTGTACCTGACTGGTGGCCAAAAAACAGTAACGATTAATAATTCCGCAACAGTAGAAAGATCAAAAGCCCCCCTGAATGCTGTAAATGTGATGCAGATCATATTTATTTAGTTAATTTAAAATTTATATATTAAATTCTATCTTTCACACAGATGAGTTTTAGTTGACACTTTGAAATAAAATATAAAAAAAAAATGTTTTGATTGTTGTTTTCTTATAATGCACATCCCTCCTAATGGATGTAAACTAACCTTTTTTTTATATATAAAAAAAAGCAGTTTGAAATACTCTTACCTTGGTTTTGTTTAAAATAAACGGGTGCCAAATTTCCTTATGTGATATCTAACAATTATATTTAATTTGTATAAAGCAAACCAAGAAGGGTGAGACATTAGTTTTACGTTACGTGAATAATTGTTGTTGTTTTTTATCTTGGATGTAGCACTGGAAGGAGTACATCTTTGATATTTTTCATCATTTTTAGGGGTAACACATGACCAGTAACGAGTTACAAAATCAGATTACTATTTGAAGTAACTAGTAAAGTACTGCATTACTTTAAAATGTACAGTGAAATAGTTACTTTTTCAAACAAGTAATGCAAGTTACTTGCAAGTTACCATGTTGAGAGAATTTGGGAGTGAGGTGCAGAGGCAATTCTTTCTGCCTAAGTTTTTTTAAATTTAGTTTTGGTGTGAAAAGGCCTTTACAGTTGCCAAAAATATAACTTTTTTTTTGTTATTAAAAAGCAATTAAGCAAGCCCAGCTCAGGTGACGAAAGTAATGTAACTGTAATGTATTACTGTCAATAACAAGTAACTAAGTAACACAATTAGTTACTTTTTTTATGGAGTAACGCAATATTGTAATGTATTACTTTTAAAAGTAACTTTCCCCAACAGTGTTTGTCACAATAAAATGTAATGGCAGTATAAACAACAATTAAATAACACAAATATGTTGTTAAAACAATTTATTAACATTTGCCATAGTTTATCTTCCACATACTGTACAGCTTTTATACAATTGTTCGAATAGCCTCTCTGATCTCCTGAAGCAGTTCCTCAGGTTTGAAACTCAGAGCTGAAGGGTCTAGTCTTTTAAAGTCTTCATTGCTAAGCATGTTCTCAAATATATGCAATACTCTCTGAAGATCAAAGGCCGCATGCTGAGGGCCTAAAGCAAACAGACTTTCGGCAAGAAGGTCTTGGCAATTGTCTGAATTTCTGGGACATGAATTCAAAAAGGACATCCGATTATTTGAAATAGTCTTAAGGAAAGAGGCGAACTCCCCATAATCGATTCCTGTACACGATTTCATGATCACCTGAAATAGAATATGAATAAATATATCACATGAAAGTTGACAGGATTGTGTTGTTTTTACATTATGAGAGTTTTTGGATCTAACAGACCTTTTGGACTTGGAAACGGTGATGCTTGATGTCAGAATCAACAACTAGTTAGCCAAAAATAAAGAGTTACCTGACAATGCTGATGCCAGGTGTCCATAGTATCACGCCATTCCTCAATTTCTCTCTGAACAGAAGAGAGTTCGTCTTGCAGAAATTGCCACATGATATCCAAATTACAGCCATTCAGCCAGTTATGATTGATGGAAATGGTATCCTCCTATTATTAAGAGATGGATTTTTGAAATCAAGTAAGCAAGTTGGTCAAAGAAGGTTTTCTCATAGAGAACTCATCAGTGCCAAAAGCAGGACTGATAACATCAGAGCTTAATTTAGCCCTGGGGTCCATTTAGCACTGGGTTTCGGTATCTATCCCTACAAATGGTTGTCAGAAAGAGAACTTCTAGTACAGTACTGCAGTAGTTTAGCTCCAATCTTAATCACACTTAAACCAGCTAGGACAAAGGTTTTCAGGATTACAAGACTGCATTTCACATCTCAAGTGGTTCAATTTTGCTTGCTTGACCATTTTTCCTAATTCTTTTGAGTGATTACTTCAATGTATTGGTATTACAAAACCTTGTTTTTACTTTAACCACTGTGTCATGTTTAACCATATTTGTGACCCTGGACCACAAAACCTGTCTTAAGTAGCATGGGTATATTTGTAGCAATAGCCAAAAATACATTATATGGGTCAAAATGATAGATTTAAAAAAAAATATTATGATATTAAGTAAAGATCATGTTCCATTAAGATATTTTGTACATTTCCAACCAATTTTTGATTAGTAATATGCATTGCTAAGAACTTAATTTGGTCAATTTTCTCCATATTTTTATTTTTTTGTACCCTCAGATTCCTGATTTTGCAATTAGTTGTATCTCGGCCAAATATGGTCCTATTCTAAGAAACCATATATCAATGGAAAGCTTATTTATTAAGATTTCAGATTATGTATAAATCTTAATTTCAAAAAGTTGACCCTTATGACTGGTTTTGTGGTCCAGGGGCCGTATTACAGAAAGATCCTAACTTTAAAATCTTATCTATCTGTTTGGTAGCCATGGTAATTTCAGTTAGGACCATATTTAGGACAAAAGCTATTACAGAACACCATTTCCTAAGTGGGTTATCTTATCTTAACTACAGATAGGAAAGGGGTATTACAGAAACTGCCTAACTTGACCAAAAATCCTAAAAACTGTCTTAACTTTAGGGCAACCCAACAGCTGTCCTAACAGAAAAATACGCTTACAATTGCGCTGTGCAACAATGGCTTTACATATATTAATAATATGAATATGAAGAACGGAGATGTTTAATGGTAAGAAAACTCTTGGAGGACCCAAAACACGTATAAGTAATTACAGACTGCCGCACAATTAAGGAAAATTTGATATTACGGTTAATGCAGGACACCACAGACACATTTTCGGTCTTGCCCACTCCCTGTTTTGTCTTTGTGAGAGATAGTATCGCTTTGAAACTTTGATAAGATCAGTAGAAAAGGCAATTTCGCGGCACTGAAATTAAAAGCTTGGTTTTGTTTATTTTGGATTGGATTGTCAAACTTGCAGTTTAAGATTTTCTAGACATAAGATACGATTTTGTAAGAATCCCAAATCAAGTTAAGATTTGCTTCTGTAATACGAATTTGCGAAAAATCCTAACTTAACGTATCATATCTTAAGTTAAGACCTAAGATAAGAAACTTTCTGTAATACACCCCCAGGGTCACATTTGTGTCAGGCCCACAACACATTTTTGGATATACACACATTTCTAGAAACCTCGATATTTCAGCTCAGATCCTAACTCCTTACAGCAATAACTGATCTCTAGTGCACATTACATGGTACATGTACATATTTACACATTTGTGACCCTGGACCACAAAACCAGTCATAAGGTTAAATTTTACAAAACTGAGATGTATACATCATTTGAAAGCTCAATAAATAAGCTTTCTGTTGATATATGGTTTGTTACGATAGGACAATATTTGGCCGAGATACATCTATTTGAAAATCTGGAATCTGAGGGTGCAAAAAAATCTAAATACTGAGAAAATCACCTTTAAAGTTGTCCAAATTAGGTTCTTAACAATGCATATTACTAATCAAAAATTACATTTTGATATATTTACAGTAGGAATTTTACAAAAAATCTTCATAGACATGATCTTTACTTAAAAGAAAAATCTAAAATTTTGACCCAAACAATGTATTTTTGGCTATTGCTACAAATATACCCCAGCGACTTAAGACTGGTTTTGTGGTCCAGGGTCACATTTATGTTCCCTAGACTTAGAATTTAAGACCAAATCTATTGACCAGATTGAGTTCTACTTCTAGGGTCAGCGAGTGCAATTTTTTAATGATTCCCCTCACTTTCAGGTTGATTATGTCTGATGGAGGACCAACCAGATAGGAACCTGAAATGTGTTTTGAGAAATTAACTGATGTAATATAAACCCTCAAAACAATACTGGATAAATTAACTCTATTTGCTATTCACCCACTGCTCCGGGTGTGTGTTCACGGTGTGTGTGTGTGCACTACTGTGTGTGTGCACTTGGATGGGTTAAATGCAGAGCACAAATTCCTAGTATGGGTCACCATACTTGGCCTCACGTCACCTCCTTTCCTTTCCTTTTCCTCCTTTTATTTTACAGTAATTATGTTCATGATTGACATAAAATAACTTATTCTTGCAAATAATATAAAATAATCCTCCTGTAGTGCTGGGGTCAATCTGACACACACTCAATTTTTAAACTGCCTAAAATTTTTCATGAAATTTAGTGAGCAATTTCATTACACAGATGTGTTTTAGAAGACAACTTATGAAACGTAAAACTCAAGGTTTACTTGGAATTGAGACTGATCTTCTTAACTGTCCAAGGAAAATAATTTCTTCATATAGTTGATTAGACAGCCGCAAAAAAATCTGTCAAAGGCTGTTTTTGGTTATTAGTTTTTTGGATCTCAATTACCTGACTGCTGCAGCACTGAAAAGCAGTGAGAGAAACCCATTTTACCCCAAAACATAACAAAAATGCAGAGGAAGTATAAATCAAGCAATAAATCCTACTTACACTATTCATGTTAGATACTATTTATATTTACTTTCTTAAAGGTTGTTTATTGGCATCAATGGTTCTATCAACAACCTTGAAAATCCATGGAACCTTTTAAATTCAGAAAAGGTTCTTCAAAATGGTTCTTTTGGGAGCTGTTCACTGAAAGGTTCTTTGGGGAACCAAAAACAGTTCTTCTATGGCATCACTGCAAAAACATCCTTTTGGAACAAATTAATTTTTAAGCGTGCACCTAAATGGGTAAACAGTCACTACAAATAGCCATGACAAACAATCTTTTATTTATCTGGAGTCTTAATGTAAGCTATTGAATGTGATGAGAATGAAGAGATGAATCAGGTGTACTAAGTTTCATTTTTCTAGAATGAGGGGTTCAGGAGTTATTACCATTTAAATGTTGAATCTTTGAACTAGTGGTGCCGCTATAGAGTTGGTTCTAGAGACCCCAAATTTGGTCAGATCACTATTCATGGCCATTACTATAAGTATGCCAAATCTCATCACTTTCCTATGTTCCGTTCATAGGGCTGTCATAGACTCAAATTAGATGAACATAATAAGAAAACATACAGGGGCTACAGCCTTTTGGGATTGGCCCCTAGTAACACAATAAAAATAGATAGAAATTATTACATTTCTCACATATTTTATAGTTTTTTTACTCTCTGACAAGCTAGAACAGGTTTTCAGTAGAAATCTTCCAAGCATGTGTGTTTGGGCAGAATGGACCAAAACTCAATGCAAGACTGGACACCCCTGTTCTACAACATCATACACAATGCATACACCATTTAAACCATTATTACTTACCAAATTATAAACTTGATGATGCCAACCACTAGGTACAAAGATGATCTCCCCAGCTTCTTGAATGATCTCTAAAGGCTGACAGGCCTCTTCAAACTGTGGATACAGACCCTTGTCTTGAAGTACAGGAGCTGTTACATCATAGGCCAAGTTGCCATGACAGTCCCGCAGGAACTCCTCTTGTCCTGGAGGGTACAGGAGCCACTTCTTACGCCCACAGATGTTGGCAGACCAACTGTAAGAGCGAAACACGTCTGCGTGGAAAGGTGTCCTAGAGGCAACAACAAAAATGTTGACTGCATGAAATTCAGAGGGGTGAGTAGTTGATGCACACCAATTTATTTGAAATATAAGAAAATATATTTGGCCAATTATGCAACAGTATAAATTAAATACATTTAATTTATTTAAAAAAAGTGCTCAAACTATATTCAAGGTACATCGGGTTCAAAAGTCTGAGACTACTTGTAAAAAAAAAAAGCTTATATAATTTTCTAGTTCTAGCAAATTTTTCAGCAACATAAAGAATGTTCCAAAGAGCATGTTGTGTATTTAAATGAAATCTGTCATTTTGTGCAAATGACATAAAGCAGAATTATAAATAATTATTTTTTACATCATAATGTTCCTTTGTTTTACTTTTTTTCAAAATCCAAAAACTCTGATTATTTATAGGAACAAAAAAGCAAAATGACTGACACGGTACCATGACCCCTTAGGTCCCATGTAGACAAACCGATAATCATCTACTTCAATTGTGTCCCAATATTCATTCAGCCAATCAGAAGAGAAGTAAATTGGTGTCTTGTATGTATTACGCTCAGGAAAGTTCCTAAAAAGAATATAAACACATTTGACATTATGGAGAGTATATAATCATTTCACACATCGATTCTTTCTTTATTTTACTACAACATTTCAAAGCTAGTCTTATGCATCACATTCAAAATTATTATTTTTTATACAGTAACTTTGCTATATGCTGTTAAAAAGAGTTGTACCTTTGCATATGCCAGTCCTTTAAGTAAAGACATCCTTTGGGTGAAGAATGCCCATTCTGTATGTATTCTCTCCAGTACTGGATAAACTCCTTAAAAGGCATGATCTGCTTTGGGTTGGAATTGTATTCCTTTGCATTGCAGTTTGCAACAGGAACAGGAGTCTCATCTGCATGATAAAATCATGCATGATAAAATCTTCAGAAAAAATCCTTTAGGTCCCACAAATTCTTTGGTTTTTCCTGCATTTGTGTATTTGAACCCTTTCCAACAATGACTGTATGATTTTGAGATCCATCTTTTCACACTGAGGACAACTGAGGGATTCATATGCAACTATTACAGAAGGTTCAAATGCTCACTGATGCTCCAGAAAGAAAAATGATGCATCAAGAGCCGGGGGTGAAAACTTTTGAACAGAATGGAGATGTGCACATTTTTCTTATTTTGCCTAAATCAATTTATTTTCATTTAGTACTGCCCTTCAGAGGCTACAGAAGATGTTGTCCAGAAGACAAAATAAGTTAAATTTACCTTAATCTTCAAATTTTTTTACACCCTGGCTCTTAATGTATCGTTTTTTCTTCTGGAGCATCAGTGAGCATCTGAACCTTCTATAATAGTTGCATATGAGTCCCTCAGTTGTCCTCAAAATCATACAGTCATTGTTGGAAACGGTTAAAATACACAAAAATGCTGAAAAACCAAAGAATTTGTGGGACCTGTAGGATTTTTCTGAAGAACAGCAGGCAGTTTAACTGTTCAGGACAAACAAGGGACTCACGAACAACTATCACTAAACAAAAAAACACAGCTGTAGATCAAGATCATTCATAATTTTTGATCTGATCATTTTTATAATTTCAACTATTATTTTCTATTTTGGTAAAGTAATTAACATTTTGCAGATTATGAAAGGGGGATGTAAACTTTTGACCTTAAATGTATTTATGGATATAGCATATTGAGTATACATTTAGATTTCTTTTTTTTTTTTAGTAGTAAACCACTTTGGTACTACTTTTAAGCAATCAACTTAAATTGGTACGATCAATACGTATCAAACTGATCTTACAAACTTTAGTCATTTAATTAAAATGAAAATGTTACAGTTCTGTAATGCGCAGTAGTCACATTTATTTCCTCAATCTAGATTTTAGAGCTAAAACAGAACCTACCTAACTTATAATGCATGACACACTGAAGCAAGAATAATAAAATATATTAAACAAATGCATTCTTTGCTCACCAAATTCAAGCAGAAGTCTTTGTAAGTTAGGTTTTCCATCTGCCGTGACCCAGTTTTTTCTGCAATTCCAGGCTTCTGTGAATTTTTTGGAAAACATGCAGGGCTGATTGGAGATCAAGTAGTTCTTGAAGAATTTGGAGTAAGGTATTTCCCTCTCAATGTACTCAATGAAATGAGAGGAGCAGTTTTGTTGATGGATCTGCCTGGGCATTTTGGCCAAACTGCAGCAGTTATGAAAGGTTTCCCTATCCATGACATGTCAGAATGGAGCTCAGCCTTGTTTATTTACTAACACGAAGTCTCCACACGTTATTCCATTCTTAATAAGTTCTAATATTAAAAACAAAACCTTAATTAAAACTCAATATTGTTGACTTAATACCAACATATGGTCAACAGCTAACGTTAGAACACATTTCAACAGCCTCATGTTTCTATAATGACAGCTTTGCCTGGTTATTTTTAGGCTGTAGAAGCGCAGCTAATATATCGACGGCTAAACATCACGCTTACGTTCAATTAAAATATCGATACGAGGCGATTATCTTGTTCTACATTCTTATAAATCGAAAATAATTGTCTTTTTCTACGCAGGGAAGGAAACATGTCTACCCAGTTGCCCACCGGAAAAGAAACGTGTGCACACCAACTCAACGATTTGCGTATCTTCGTGCGTAAAGAATGAATAAAGCAAGTTAATTAAATATAATTAAATTACCTGTACATTTATATAAGTAGGTGTCTTTAAATAGTCATATGTTATGTGACATCACCACATTACATATGTGTGGCGTTGAGCGGAACCTTTAATAAGTAATTTTTGCACGTCGGAGTGTAAACATGAGCGCACTGAAAAATCACCACTGCGTTCAGCCTTTATTTACATCGCCACAACGCGACAGAAAACATAGTCTGATGTTTTTATTTTTATTTCTTAAGGCGTTTTATTAAAACTTCTACGGGAAACACTGAGGTGGAACAGCAAATGTCTCGCTTCTGACTACGATGCGAAGAGGTATTATTATTTTAATGCGTGAAATACGTCACACCCTGCTGTAGCTGTCACTTGAAAGTCAACAACATCCTAAAAGGTATGGCATTAATGATCTCCGTGGTGTTTGTTTTGCTTGTGTCAACAACAACACCGTATAATGTTACTGCGCATACAAACCAAGTGATATATAAATGTAAAATGTCTTTAAATAATATTTTTAAATCAGATTTATTTTGTTTCATGAACTGTATGTTCTTCAATAGAAAAGAAAGCACGGAAGCATGATTTCAATTTCCATCTTGGTTGTGTGTGTGTGTGTGTGTGTGTGTGTGTGTGTGTGTGTGTGTGTGTGTGTGTGTTTAAATAGAATGTTTTAATATATTAAAATTAATTATAATAATATATTAATCAAAACAACCATGACCCCGTTGGAGGTTTGTTTGGCTTTTGTGCTTTTGTGTTTCTCTTAAGAAAGAAAATTGTACAGGTTTGTAGCAACATGATGTTGGGAAAATAATAAGTATACAGTTGATGTAAATAAAAGTGACTGATGACTACTTACTAATTTTCTATATGCACCACTCACTTGGCAGGTGAGCTCCCTAAGTCAGGGCTGCTGTGCCATCAGGAAAAGATGAGCCAGGAGGCATCCATCCACAGCTGGCCCGGCTCTTATTACATCAACAGCGAGAAACGCTGGGCCAGCGGCATCCTCTCCTTAACCTGCACCACCCTACGCTTCAATTCTGAGCAGAATCAGGAGAATCTACTTAGCCTGAGGCTCTCGCACATCATGGAGATCAAGACGGAGTCCTCCAGCTTCATTTTTAGTGCTCTTACTGTGTTGGAGCAGGGAAACATCAAGCACTGGTTTGGATCTCTCAAACCTTGCCGTACTACCATTTACCACGTGCTAGAGCACTTCTGGAGGGAGCGGCTGCTGTCACCCACTGAGCCCCGTGGAGCTGAAGCTCCTCTCAGTAAGGGCCAGGAGCTGATCAGCCTGATATCTGGAGCCCAGCGAAGGCTGGAGGATACTGGAAAAGTCCTGAACCACCAGGGAGAGCAGTTTGACAACATGGTTGAGGGCCTGGATAAGATCGAGTCAGACCTGAGCGTGGCAGATAAGTAAGTTTTGCTCAGATTCTCCAAATGTGGATACATAACTTTTTAGATCAGAGGTTCCCAACTCTGGCCCTCGAGGTCCACTTTCCTGCAGAGTTTACCTCCAACCTTGATCAAACTCACCTGCCTGTAACTTTCTAGTAATGATGAAGAGCTTGATTAGCTTGTTCAGGTGTGTTTGATTAGGGTTGGAGCTAAACTCTGCAGGAAAATGGACCTCGAGGGCCAGAGTTGAGAACTCCTGTTTTAGATGATATCTTTCACATCATATTGTGCTTCGTTATTTTCCTATTTTCTCTGTTGCCAAAAACATGTCCAATAATGTCAGAGCTTCTTGATACTACGGTCTTTCATTCTTAATTTCTAAGGCACTTTGGCTAAAATGTATTATTTAAATGTAAATTATATTCATTGGGAAGTCAAGAACACCCACTGTCACCATACACCATTGAAACATGTCTTAAAGGAGAAATTCACTTCCAAAACAAACATTTACAGATCATGTTCTCACCCCCTTGTCATCCAAGATGTTTATATCTTTCTTTCTTTCTTCAAATATTTCAGGTTTTCTCTCCATATTGTGGAGTTCTATGGTGTCCACGAGTTTGCAGCTTCAAAGGGCTCTAAACGATTCCAGCCAAGGAAGAAGGTTCTTATCTAGTGAAACTAAAAAAAAATGTCAATTTGTCGAAAAACTCCCATCTCATTTTCTCCTCCAACTTCAAAATTGTCCTACATCGCTGTTTTACCTTTTTTTGTAAAGGGCGTTTGATCTTCTTTGCATGTTCACTTTGTAAACACTTGGTTGGTACTTCTGCAGCGATGTAGGATGATTTCGAAGTTTGAGGAGAAAATGAGATGGGAGTTTTTTGACATACCCTAACTGTCTTGAACCGGAATACACAGATTTGACGCAGAACTAGGGCTGGGCGATTAATCGAAAAGTAATCGAAATCGACATTCAGAACCTATAATCGATCAAATTTTTCCAGGTCAATTATTTCAATTACTTTCCCTTTTAAAAACACTACCATGTGTGGAGTCACGTGACCCCGCTCCGTTACGTTACGTTATTCCGCCGACATGTCGATGGAGAGCTTAAACAGTATGTATACAGTAAAAAGTATTTACAGGACATACAAGAGTAATTTTATTTAGAAGAGATACTGCTTATTTTCTACTTTTAAGCAATGTGTGCTTTTATTTCAGTTGTTCAACACTGATGTTCAATAAATAATCATAGATAGTAGATTGTGTGTGCACCCTTCATTCAAAAATCTCTCACTTGTAATATGTGAGCATATTTACTGTACAAAACTTTTCAGTGAACTGTGAGGGCAAAAAAATAAATATTATATAAATATAATTAAATATAATTTTATTAATAAATAAAATAACCGTTCATTAATCGTAATCAGGTTAAAATGTTCAATTAATCAAGATTTTGATTTTAGGCCAAATCGCCCAGCCCTACGCAGAACTAGACAAGACGAGCATTTGAGGTTTAAAAGTATACAATTTGTCAATTTTTTAAAGAAAATAACCGATCATTTCGCTAGATAAGACCCTTCTTCCTCGGCTGAGAGCCCTTTGAAGCTGCATTTAAACTGCATTTTGGAAGTTCAAACTTGCGGGCACCATAGAAGTCCACTATATAGAGAGAAATCCTAAAATATTTTCCTCAAACAACATAATTTCTTTACGACTGAAGAAAGAAAGCCATGAACATTGCATGACAAGGGGGTAAGTAAGTTATCTGTAAATTTTTGTTCTGGAAATGAACTTCTCCTTTTAAGCGATATCCCACAATGATGTATTGTTTTTATAATATTGAGGATTTACTTAATGAGTTAATAACTTAATTTAATGATGCCATTTTTTCTCTCTTTTGTGCAGACTACTCTCTGAACTTGAGTGTCCGTCTTGGTGGCCTTTTGCCAAAATGCCATGGAAGTGCCACCAGGAGGCCAAGTCTGAGGCAGCTGCCAAAGCAGCTTGTGCTAAAGGTTCAGGCAAGGGCCAAAAAGTCATAACCAGCATTCCAGCTATTGTCTGCCGAGTTGGAAGCTCTGGAAACATGAAACCAGGTAGCCTGACAGTTTTGGTCTCCTCTCTGGAGGTTCGAGATGCAAACGGACAGCTCCTCCATTGCTTTGAGAAGGAAGAGGTGGATGATATCTGTGTGCACAGCCCCTACGAGATCAGTGTTCGGCAGCGCTTCATCGGAAAACCTGACATCTCTTTCCGAATTCTCTCTGCCAAGATGACTGAAGCTTTGTCTGTACTGGAGATCCAGTATAAGAAGAAAGTTGAGATCACACGTGACTATGCAGCATTTCAGGCAACTTCGGCTACCACACCTGGGAGCCCAGAAGGTGGAGGAGACATTTGGAGTGCAGGTACACTTATTTCATCTTATGTCATTGTTAGATCTTCAATCCCAGCTTTAATTTTAATCTAAACAAAAGTAAATGGTGACACCAGACGTAACTTGAGACACTTGACTTAAAATAATAGTCCTCTGCAAAGTCCTCAGGCTCAGCAAAATATAATATATTGATCAAGTGTGGATTGGTTAAACTGATCAAATATTACAAAAACTGCCCATTTCTAATTCTAATAAATGTTATATTTTTCAAGCAAATAATGATTCTTCACTTGCAGCTTGCCTTACATTCTTTGCTAAAATTGTATTTTTTTCTTTTGATTTGCAAGAAATGCAAGTGGGTCATTCAATCTTAACCAGAAGTCCAAACTCTGATATCCTTAGCAGTCTGAAAAATAAGACTTTTAATTATGAATGGGTTATGTAAAGGGCTGTGATGATAAATCGATTTGTGGATCAATTCAGAGATCTTCGGAATGCATCGCAATTCTCTCTGGAATTGATTCTAAGCTTATATTTTAATAGCAGATGGTGCTCTAGTTTTAACCACACATTCAAAAATGCTCAAGAAAAAGAGTGCTTGTGAGTCATTCGCGATGCATCAATATATTTTCCCAGCCCTAGTTATGTATAGTAAGTGAGTAAGGTTATATACAGAACCTGAGCTAACTAACATTTCATGCTTTTTGCATAGAGTTCATACAAATACACACTGGAGTGTTTTAAAGCAGCCACCAATCAGCAGGGATTGGTTGTTTTGTTTTTTTAATTAAAGGTTTTCTATTAAGTATTAAGCCTTTTATGGCCTTTCAATAGGTAGAAATACTATCTTTCCATGCAATGTGAAATAGCTCTAGCTTGTTTTCCCTAAGCTGCGCTCCAATTTCCAGGCTGCTGTTTTTAGGGTGCGAATGTACTCTTTATACCAGTGCGTCAGACTGTTGTCTTTAATCTTCTTTAAGCACAAAGGAGCAACTGTGTTTAAACTGCTAGAAAAGACAGACATCTTTTAAGCTACCTGGTATGCTGAGGAGTTGAGACAAATCAGGACGTTTAAAATTAAGGGTGTGTTCACACTTGTCATGTTTTGTTCGATTAAAACAAAGTTAGTTAGTGCAGTTCATTTGAGTAAGGATGTGTTCACACTTGTAGTTCGGTCCGGACCAAAAAGTAAAATGATACATTTGGTCCTGGTTTGCTTAGCATTCACACTGCCATTTTTGACAGCGAACCTAAAGATAGAGAACCTAATGGCATAGTGATACGTTCACAATATGATTGGTCAGGTTAAATGACGTATATTTTGTGACGGAACTTACTGAACACTCCAAACAAAAGGAAAAGGTGCTTTCAACCTCAGGGTGTATGACATCAAATTACCCATTAATTGATCAATCTGCTTAGCACTGCTTTAAGTCAAATACACCTAATGCCGTCTGCTAGATGTTGCTCCACTTTTGCCCTCTGTTCTTTTTGTTTTGGATACACTGTATGTTCTCTTTGTGAAACCATGTTGCATAGCATTGTATCTTGTCATTACTTCCTGTTTTTGGTTAGTTTAGAAGTATTTGGTCCGTGTTCCATTCATATTTCATTCAAACCGCACCAGAGTTCGTTTGGAAGTGGACCGAGACCTTTTAACAATCTCCTTTTGTTTGGAGTGTTCGGTGAGTTCCAACACAAAATATACAGGTAATGATTAAAATATATCAGGTTGTGAATGTATCACTATGCCTTTAGGTTTGGTATCTTTAGGTTCGCTTTAATAAATGCCAGTGTGAACACTAAGCAGACCAGGGCCAAATATTTTCTTTTTTGGTCCTGAACAAATGAACCAAACGAACTGAACTACAAGTGTGAACACACCCTAAGTCTAATCATTATGTCAATGAGTGGGTCTTGACATATGTTGTCTAAACACCAATAAAATGTCTGTAAATGCAAATCCCAATACATCTTTTTTACTATCTACAGTACATTGATGTTAAGATCACCAACAATTAAGACTGTAACTGTTGCCAACACTAACTCAGATCTGTGAAAATCTGTGGTTTAGGTGGTGCCCTGGTGGCCTGTATACAGTCAGAGACCAGTACAAATGTCAAAAGAGATTTATTGTTTATACTAGATGGCATTATATAAAACACTATCACTTCAAATAAATTGTTCTTGATACCAGACCTCTGAGTAATACTGAAAATATTACTATAAATTGTAGCAACACTTTCCCTCTTGCCCTTCAGATGAGGTAATTTAATCGTCTGGTTTGAGCCAGGTTTCTGTCAAACAGAGCATGTATATCTTATCATCTGTGATTATATAATTTTCCAAAAGTGCTTTTGTAAAAAGGGATCTAATATTCAGCAAGCCAGGTTTTATCAGTTGTTTGTCCGCATTGTATGTATTCATGTTCAGACATTCCCCTTTAAATACAATAAATATCAGCAACGTGACCCACAAAGGCCTTATACACACTGCAGCTAAATCCAGTCCATTCACCTTTTAGTGCTTAATCCTGTTCTGTACACATACATTTCAGCAGTTTACAGAAGTGACACCTCATTCTACAGTGAATTTTATGCAAGTAGTGACAACCACATTTACAGTGTGTATGTGGCCTATTGAAAATTGTTAAAATTCAACAATTCGGACATGGAGCTGCACTGAAATGAACATACCTATGGGATTGAATGAAGGATTGAAAATTAAAATTGTGAAAGAAAGGTTTCTTAAGAATCAAGATCTAAAATTGTATTAAGATATATTTAATAGTTGAGTTACAGGCATAATGCAAACATTAGCAAGAAAAAAACAAAACAATTAAAATAATGATGCTGCCATAAGTAATTATTTTCCCCCTGTAATTTGGCTCAATATTTCAGGTTAAAAATTGTAGTTTTGACCCCTGTCTGCAAAACATATTTCTTAGTAAATATTCATCCATGGCATTTAATATCTTGGTTTTCATCACTATTTATGTTTGCCTTTTAAAACACTGTAGCTGTGGACGTTTCTGAAATTTGGTTGATTTGACACTAAATGACCCAAGTGGCTTAGGGTAAGAGGTTTAGACTAAACAAAGCTTTATCCGTGACATATTAAGGTTGTGTTTTTACACATTCAAATTTTGACAATGGCTAGGTGTAACACTGTAAGCCATAAGGTATTTCTACCACATGGTGGCAGTCACGCTCCAACATCTACTGCATGTCATTGAAGAAAATCAGAAAATCAGAGATCCCATTGTAGGCTTCTTAGTAAATGTTTACCAACATTTTCTAATCTCAAGGAAATTATATGACCTCATTCTGTGTCTCTTCAGGTCATGGGCAGGATACGGAGGTGCCAGTGGAGGTGCCTGCTGGTGAACTGACACAACTGCAACTTCACGTGCTTCAGCCCACTGTAACTCAGGCAGAGGCACAGGAGCTAAAACAGGTTTGAGATCAATTTTGTTTCAGTTTTACACTAACATCGTTTTCAACAATAGACATAGTTAAGAAGTTAGTTAGGATAGTTATGGCCTCATGGGGGCAGAAATGTTGAGATTACATGATTAGTTAAATACTGCTCTAGTCTATTGATCTTGGTAAACCTTTGTTATTAGACACTTTCATTCATGGAATTAATCAAGGCTGACTGTGAATTAAGCATTTCTTCAATGGCCTTAAAACTGTAGCTTTGGGTTTCATGCACACTTCTAGGTGTCAATATACAGTTAAGGGCATCTTGTTCATAAGTTTACACCCCTGGTTCTCAATGTTGTGTTTTCTTGTTGAGCATCAGTAATTGTATTGTAGAGAGTGAAATGAAGGATCTCAATAGGACAGATTTGTAGAATATCCTGGAAAATGCACAGATTTTAAAGGAGATGGACAATTGTTCTGGAGAAACAAGGAACTCATAAACAACAAAATCGGTCAATCACAAAACACAAAAACAGTCATTGATTATCCAGGTACCGACACTTGGAATCAGAATTATATGTAAACTTTTGATCCGGAAATAATTTTTGAATGTAAATAAAAATAAATGAGATTATTGTTTATTATTGCTAGGCAGCTGCTAGAGATTTACTCTGGCATTCATAGGGTGCGCTGGATGTTAGGACATTACTGAGTGGTTATACAAAGGCCCAAAAATCCTATCCTGCGTTATTCTGGTTCCTCAATGACTCCGTTTCCTCCTTTGTAGGGCTGTCACTATCGTCTATTTTTATATTGATTAATCTATCGACTAGTTTATCAATTAATTGATTCATCTAAACTAAGACTAGACTAATTTCCCACAAAAAAAAATCAACAATTTTACTTAAGAACATTTTATTTTAATACAATTAATTAATTGTAGATGTTTTTGATTCTTAAATGTAATGGAACCATTAAAATGGAATCCAGAAAAGTAATGGAAAAGAATTTGGTAAAACTCAATTAATTAGACAGGCTTTTTGATTTATAAAAATAATAATTTAACCATTAAAACAGAGTATAGAAAAATTAAAATGGATTTCGTTGGGCCCTATAATTATAATTAGGCTTTTTTTGTGGTAATAAAAATGTAGATGTAAGTAAACAATAGCCTTTAAAATGACTTAAAATACATATATAATAGCACTAATGCCAAAATAGTTAAAATAAAAAATCAAAAGCAAGAAATCTTATGGGTTTATTGCACAAAACTGTTGAAATACATAATGTATTATAAACAATAGAGCTAATGTACATTACACGTTACAACTAAGGCCTGCAGTGGGCGCCAACGGCCTGGCTATTGTTTTTATACATTACTGGCGAACTAATCCTTGTTTAATATTGACTAAACAACATTTAATTCAAATGTCTACTTAATCTTTAATATTTGGCCATATTTTTACCACAGAAATGCTATAGCCACAGTAATTTAATTAAGCATAGTGTAAACTCAGAGTGAGGATTAAACTTTTATTCTGAAATCGCGATTAACACTTCTCCTGAGTTTTCATAGGTTTATAAATGGCTCACGTTGCGTCCCTAGATGAACGTTATAATAAACCCAAACTCACAACAGCATGCAGAGATGGAGTTTGAGATGCTCCACACATGTAAATAATGACAGTTCCTGTAGAACAGCATACTGTGAACTGAGCTTCTGTGAGACGCACGTACGTAACATACACGCATGTACATAGTTGACGCACATATATTAAACCTGCATCGCATATATTTATTTAACTGAATTGTAGCATTTGTGCTTAATTAATGATTTTTAAATGGGTTTAATATATAATGCAGCCTTGGAAAACAGTCTAATAATGCGTTTCGTGGATTCTCCTTCGTGAAATGCGTCACTTCCGGTTAGCCGATGCAGGCAAAATTAAAAATAAAGGATTTTAAAAAATAGAATAGTCGATTAAAATCAATGAATCACGACAGCTTTACTCCTATAAGTCTATGGGATTTTGATTTTCAGGCAATTTTGGTTGTTTGTACACCTCTCTTCAACAACCTGCACAATTTTAGATATAATTTATGTCTGTAATACTAGAAGGGTTAGGACAAGTTACATTTAACAGGGTTAGGGGTTTGTTCAAATCAGAATTTAAAAACAATATTTGACACAAAAACTGAGCGAATACACTTAAAGTACACCGTGACGTGTCTGTGGCTTGTATTTTTTATGAGACAGGAGTGGGAAGCTGACTCCAGGCATTCCCCCACCGCACAAAGATATAAGGTCTCAGTGCGCTCATCGTCAGACGGCCACAGTGCCAGCTGTAAAACCCTCTTGGTGCTCGGCCGAGGTGCTGCATGGTACGCAGCAACCAGACATAAACACTGACGCAAAAACAGTCAACCCTTTTTCATTGAGTGCATTATAATGGGGATGTGCGGAATGGTGCTCTTCGTGTTGAACCATTTCAAAACACAATATTATTGCTATGACCAGAGATAATTGATGGTTGGTCAACCATAACAGATATCACTTTTCAGGATGGTTTTGGGGTTGAGAAACACTAAAAACAAACATGTTAAAATGCCATGAGGAGATGGAAAATAAGTTTTAAAGGAATGAGGCAGGGCAGCTTGTCTTGACTGTAATGAATAGACTCAGCACAGACTGTTTAAAATAATGCAATAAAATAAATAAATGTAACCTGTCACTCTCCACAATCTGAATTAAGGAGAACATACAAAATATTGCTAATAACAAGAGACATTTGAACTTTTTATTGTAACTTTTAAAATAAATATACCTATGTGACCCTGGACCACAAAACCAGTCTTAAGTCGCTGGGGTATATTTGTAGCAATAGCCAAAAATACATTGCATGGGTCAAAATTTTAGATTTTTCTTTTATGCCAAAAATCATTAAGAAATTAAGTAAAGTTCATGTTCCATGGAGATTTTTTGTAAAATTCCTAGTGTAAACATATCAAAATGTAATTTTTGATTTGTAATATGCATTGTTAAGAACCTAATTTGGACAACTTTAAAGGTGATTTTCTCAGTCTTTTTTATTTTTTTGCATCCTCAGATTTTTGATTTCAAACAGATGTATCTCAGTCAAATATTGTCCTATCCTAACAAACCATACATTAATAGAAAGCTTATTTATTGAGCTTTCATATGATGTATAAATCTCAGTTTTGTCAAATTTAACCTTATGACTGGTTTTGTGGTCCAGGGTCACATATTGTTTATTATTCTATACACACTGATTTACTTTCAGTGATTGAGGATGTGGGGTGCAAGCAAAAGAATATAATACCTTATATAATATGTGACCATGGACCACAAAACATAAGGGTCACAGTCATAAGGGTCAATTTTTTTTTATACATCATCTGAAAGCTGAATAAATAACCTTTCCATTGATGTATGGAAAGAACAATATTTGGCCAAGATACAATTATTTGGAAATCTGGAATCTAAGGGTGCAAAAAAATCAAAATATTGAGGAAATCGCTTTTAAAGTTGCCTAAATAAAGTTCTTAGCAATGCATATTACAAATCAAAAATTAAGTTTTGATATATTTACGGTAGGAAATGTACAAAATATCTTCATGGAACATTATTTTTTACTTAATATCCTAATGATTTTTGGCATAAAAGAAAAATTGATCATTTTGACCCATACAATGTATTTTTGGCTATTTTTGCTACAAATATACCCATGCTATAAAAGACTGCTTTTGTGGTTCAGGGTCACATTTAATATTTATAAAAACTAGTCAAATTAAAGATTGATTTTTAGATTTAATTAGATTGAATATAAAACCACTTAATCAAACTATAATTCCAAGAGATGTGTTACAGTCTAAGTAGCAAAATAGACCAGCCTTATTGTCACTTTTAGCACATTTACAGAATTAAGGCACTGACCCCAAATATTAATTATCAACATGATTATTTTGTGTGTTGTGTTTGTGTAGATGCTCCAGCAGCTGAAGACTCTAGCCCTGGAGGCTGAGACAGAGCTGGAGCGTCAAGATGAAGCTTTGGATGTATTGAGCTGTTCTACTGACCGCACCACCATGAACATTAACAGACACACTCGCCGCATGAGGAAACTACTGTGAACTTAATGTCACCAGATTAATGGTAAGATATGCCTTGGTATTTACAAAAAACTGTAAAAAAAAATGTTTCTCAATAGAGCACTGTTTATAATTGAAATATTCATTTGATCTTTATGAGTAAGGTTTGGCTATTTAGAAAGCAGTAGAGCTGAGAGCACAAATGTGGTTGGGGACGGATGTCGGATCACCTTGGCATACAATGGCAATAATAGCTAAAAGGTTTTTTATTAAAAGTTAGGCATTTTATAGGCTTAAATATAAATATCCATTCTTATAAGAGTGAAATGTCATATAGGGGCTAGTACCAGTATTATTGGTAGTTTTGAATGCTCACATGTGTATTTGTGAATAACACGCATGGTTATGCAAATGCACATGTATAGTCAAATAAACTTTTTGGACATAAACCCTTCAGATCTGTTCATTAGGCTGTATCATAGATACCTAATAAATGACATCATTTATGACATCATTATTAACTGGCGCTATTGACAAGAAAAACAGAAAACTGCTCTTAATTTAATCTGAACTTAATCTCTTTTACTGCTTATTTAAATAATAACATGAAAAACGTGAAGCAATATTTACCCTCATAGGGTTTAAAATCCATTTGAAGTTACCTAAAAAAAATGTTATGGCATTTTTTATCTATACACAAACATACAGACAAAAAAAGTTTTTTTCGGTTGTTCAGAAGGTGTGTGGAAAATAAAGTTATCCATGGTATTCTAAACAGACCCCTCACTAAAAATTAATGGGAAAGGCGATTTAAAAAAAAAAAGGGTTTCTCTCATTAGTCCCTCATTGTTCACTCCTTTGTGTTATTACCCTGTTTGTTCTGTGTGTATTTAAGCCCCAGTGTTTCCAGTGTTCATTGTCTGGTCTTGTCCTTCCATGTTTTTGTAAGGTCTTTTTTAAGGTCTCTTGGTTATATATTGTTGTAAGTTGGTAAAGTCGTGTCTGCCAAGAGGTAAATGTGACTTGACCTTAGAACAATACATGGTGGTCCTGGAGATCCCTCCACTGTCAGCTGTCCTTCCTGTGACAGCAATCGCCATCTTGTGTGTTTGGGTTGTACACACTCCTACAGCACCCCTGAGTCCCAGATATAGTCTGTCCCAGAAATGCTCTCTGTTAAGGCCACATGGGCTAGCCTTGCTCTCTCTTACCCCTTTTCAACCAGCATGAACCGGATGCTAGTTCAGAGCCAGTGCTATTGCTAGTTTGGAGTTGCTTCGACTGGCAAGCCTTCTAAGAACCGGACCTAGAGAGCCACCATCCTGAATACAGCGTCCTGCGTTACAACACATTCCGAACAACCTTAATAATAACAGTGGCGTACATTGCATTGCTATTGATGTTCATGGCTTTACGAATCTACATCGCCATCAAAAAACGGCAAATCCAATGTTTTTGCTGCTATTTAGCTGCTATTTCAAAAATGGTGGTCAAAAGTGTCTCTTTGTCTTGTTGGTCATGGTAACCCCACCCCCAGCCCCTAATGCAAGCAGTTCTTACTTCTAGACCAGAAATGTTTTGGTGCTATTTACGAACCACTTTTCCTGGTTCTGAGTTGGTGCTTAGGTTGTCAAAAGACAAAGAACTCATTTGAAACTAGGCTCTGGCTCTGAACCAGCACTCAAACTGCCTTGGTGGAAAAGGGATGCTCTCCATCATGATCATAGAGGACATCTATAAACTCTGTGTGCTCCCTGTCGGTTCTGCTAGTTCACAGAGATCAATCCTAAACTCTACGTGCTCCTCATCAGCTCCGTTATGGCCATGGAGGCTGTCCTTCAACTCTGTGCTCTGTCATGGCCACGTAGTGTTAATTTTGTCAGTGATTTTCAATTTTAGTCTTAGTCCTGTGTTAAATTTCCTTGTTAGTTTTTATCATATTTAGTCAACCTTGTCCTATTTAGTTTTAGTCGACTCATAGTTTCAACCTTTAAGTCAAGTTTTAGTCAAAGAAAACCTGAAGTAAATTAGTTTAGTTTTAGTCAATGAAAACTTTTTTTCAGCTTTTCTGAAATCAGACAGCCTCGATGACGTATGCAGCCTTCAAATGCGACCTCCAGAGGGCGAAGCCTTCTAAATGAGCTATAGTCTCAGTTTTCATTTATTGACCTTATTGTCATCTCGTCTTAATCATGGGAAAAAAGCTGGTCAGCAAACATTTTTCGTCATAGTTTTCCTTGACAAAATTAAAACTATGGCCACAGAGGTCAACCCTGAACTCTCTGTACTCCTGGTTCGCTCAGTTATGGCTACACCAAGGTCATTCCTGAGCTTTCTGTGCTCATTGTTGGCTCCACTATGGGCACAGAGGGCAGTCCTGAACTCTCTGTGCTCTCTGTCAGTGCCACAGAGGCTATCCTTAAACTCCCTGTGCTCCCTGATGACTCAGCTATGGCCATGGAAGCTGAACTTGAAATCCCTATGATCGTTGTCTCTGTTCCACCATGGTCCCTAGATCCCCAGTGGACGTCTGCTCTGTGGTGGTACCCTGGTTGGTTTTACCCTGGCTTTCCGCTCTCCTAGCCCCATCAGGGTCTCCTCCTCCAGCCTTGCCATGGTCTCCTGCTCCGCCATGGTTTTGTGTGTCGTTTGGGACCTATATTGAAGTTGTTTGGCTTCCTGTACTAGTTTTTAGTAGTTTTGTTGTTCTTTTGGTTTCGTCCCTCGTTGTTCAGTTTTGTGTGCTATTACCAAGCGGTAGCCTCCCGCTCTCTGTATTGAAACCAACATGAAAGTGATTTAAACTTCAATTCATCGACTGGCTGCTAGAGACTGGCTCCAAAAGGGAGTTAATCCTGTAGACTCCCCATGTTAAAATGCCCAACTTTACAGCAAAAAAAATTTTTACAGCCTGGTACAAAAAGTGGTTTTGGTCTATATGGCTAATTTTGCACTTCATGTCAACTGTGAGGGGGGTGAACTTTTTTGTAACTCATCCTTTTTATAACTCAAGTTATACTAAGCCTTAAAGGTCTGCATAATTAAGGGCGTGGCCACTTGAGTGACAGGTGGATTGCCGCTGCTGTCACCACTGTTGCGCTAGGTGGGCGTGTTTCAGCAACCAGCTCCACCCATGTCCCGCCTCTTTGCCCATTTTCGATTATTTAGGAGTGACGCATGGTGACGTGATTCCAAGATGGCGACGGCCGACTCCCGCCCACTATGACCCTCACAAATGCTCTTCAGAAACCTACGGGTGATGTCACGGACACTACGTCCATATTTTTTTACAGTCTATGGTTATTGTCTGTGTTTTGTCTGTGTGTATTTAAGCCCCAGTGTTTCCAGTGTTCATAGTCTGGACTTATTGTTTCATGGTTTTTGTTGAGGTTACTTAGTTCTGTCCTTGGATCTTGTGATTGGTTAATCTTCGTTGTTATTATTTATTAAAATTCATCTGCACTTAGATCAGTCCCTAAGTGCTACAATGACAATTATTTTCTGAAACACAATTTTTACAGGTTTTTCTCTAACCAGCAGATGGCAGTATTCTGCCCAACACATTCAATATTCAGAAACAGCTCATATTAATTCATTCAACAAATCATCAATAAAGTGTCTGCATTTAATATTTCATATTCAAACTAAGTAATTTTGCAGTAAATAGCAAAAAAATGACTTAAAATGCAAAAACAGCATAAAAATATAGTTGAAAGTGCTTTGTAAAAAAAAAAAAAAAACAGTCACACTGTAAATGTGTGGGCTTAGTATGTATGAAGAGAACATAATGTGAATGTGGTGAACATAATGCAAAATATAGGCGGAACATAATTTGAAACACTAAATTTGTGCAGAGCTTATTAACTTGGGTGCTGTATCTAGGGATGTGCCAACCTTTAAATTACATGAAAACTGTTTAGTACACTTTGTACTAATCACTTGTACATTACAACATCCCAAATGAGCTAATGTTGTAGTTAGCTAAAATTACCTGGCTAGCTTTCACACACTTCTGTTTAGATTTCCATGGTGTCTGACAGTTTCTCATTGTCGGATCAAGTTATGATCATTTATCTACAGGAACAGATAAATGCTATTGTTTAACAAACCTCTGAGATCATGGTAGGTCTGTCTCAAAAGGTTTATGTGATCAGAGATTTTTTACTTGTTTTACTATTGAGGATCACAACAAATCTCTTTTCTTTTTTTCCCCTCAGGTCTCCTAGATCTCCAACCAGTGTCATTTTGCATGGCTTAGCTTCCTGACCCCACTGGAAAAAACAAATGAGTGACCTACGGGATAAATGAAACAATGTAATCAGTTTACTGTTGTGGTGTAAATTGTGACATTTCACAAGGCTCTGCACACTGTCAATCCTTTAACACTAATGCACTCTATCTGATCCTGCTTTATTGTCATTGTTTCATGTGTGCTGATTTATTTTATTACTTTGTTGATAAGTGTAAAGTCATAATGATGTATTTATTTACTGTATATTTTGTGATCAAGACAAGTGTAAAATAAACTCCGGAACCCTTTATTGTCACTGTTTGTCGTCACACTTCTGTAAAGGGATTGATTTATTGATAGATTTATTGGAGACAATAACAGAAACCCATTTTCAAAAGTTGCACTTTCAGGCCCACAAAATGGCATGTGTACATGGATGGCCAAAACACTTAAAATGTTTTCCATTTTTAGTTGAAAATGGTGTTGTGTCAATACCCCCTTAGACTGACACTCTTCTGGGGGAACCTTGTTATTACAGCATCCTGTTGGCACAGGAAGTTAAGCATCTATTAACCACACTGATGTGCAAATGGTGTGTGACAAAAAAGGAAAAGACCACTGTGTGCTAAAAGCACAGATCGGTTTCTTCTGGCAAGGATAGAGGACCCCTTTGTATATCATCAGATTGCTGTTCCTTTCATACTACATGACTGTTGAAGTCATGAAGTTACTGTGCTTTGTAAATTACAAGACAAATCGGCGTCTGGGGGTTCACAGATTACACGTTATTTCACTAGGAAGAATCCCAGACAGCTCTGTCTAGTGTACAGTTTGCATACATGAGAAGTGATACAAGGAATGACGTAAGACTATGACTCCTCTGCCTAAAATTTCCCTTGCTCTGTACTGTGCTCTCTCATTGGCTGTAGGTCATCAATGATGTCATTTCCTGCCAAAACAAATTTCACACTGCAAGACTCTAAGTGCAACAGAAATTGTGCACTGAGTAGATGCTGTTTTAAATGGTTAGTTCACCCAAAAATGAAAATGAGCCCATTATTTACTCCCCCTCCTGGCATCCTAGGTGTATATGACCTTACTTCTTACAGACAAATCCAATCTGAGTTATATTAAAAATGATCCTGGCACTTCCAAGCTTTAGAATGGCATGGGCATCAATGCAAAACAAGTCCAATAAAGTGCATCCATCCATAATAAAAAGTGCCTCACATGGCTTTGGGGGGTGAATAAAGGCCTCCTGTAGAGAATTGATGCATTTTTATAAGAACAATATCCATATTTTAAACGTAATAACCACTTTAATCTATCTTGCACCAACTGGTCGTACACGGAAGCATTTCCGGGCGGATGACGTAGGACATCTGTGGAGCGCATGTGCCGCTCAGAAGTGACGAACGTGAATGCACCATGGAGGGAGGTAAACACTGCACCGGTCACAATTTTGAAGTACAAAATGAGGATTTGTAAAGAAAAGGAGGATTCCGATATAAGCCAAGAGGAGACTTAGTTTTCCTTTGCTAAAGTAAGGAAACTTTGCTTCCTTTGCTCCTGTAAACAAATGTTGGTTTGATGCTTCAGAACAAAATTAACACATTTTAACTTGCAATGTACTAAAGGAACATCAAATTAAGATATGTGACCCTGGACCACAAAACCAGTCTTAAGTCGCTGGGGTATATTTGTAGCAATAGCCAAAAATACATTGCATGGGTCAAAATTTTTGATTTTTCTTTTATGCCAAAAATCATTAGGAAATTAAGTAAAGATCATGTTCCATGAAGATATTTTGTAAAATTCCTACTGTAAATATATCAAAATGTATTTTTTGATTTGTAAAATGCATTGTTAAGAACCTAATTCGGAGAACTTTAAAGGTGATTTTCTCAGTATTTTGATTTTTTTGCACCCTCAGATTCCTGATTTTCAAATAGATGTATCTCGGTCAAATATTGTTCTATCCTAACAAGCTTATCTATTGAGCTTTCATATGATGTATAAATCTAAGTTTTGTAAAATTTTACCTTATGACTGGTTTTGTGGTCCAGGGTCACATATGTGTTTGAGAGGTAACTCATCTTTTTTCCTACCACATATAAAATTACTATAGAAATAATATGATTTAATGCTCTTTTTAAATAAAGAGAAACAGTGCTTTAACATGAGCAACACCACGAATACAGACACTGCCTATAGGCTAATTATGTGACACCACATTTAATTTGCTTTAAAGGAGTAGTTCACTTTCAGAACACAAATTTACAGATGTACTTACCCCCTTGTCATCCAAGATGTTCTTTTTTTCTTCATTCGTAAAAAAAAAAAAAAAAGATGTTTTTTGAGAAAAACATTTCAGGATTTCTCTCCATATAGTGGACTTCTATGGTGACCCCGAGTTTGAACTTCCAAAATGCAGTTTGAATGCAGATTCAAAGAACTCTAAATGATCCCAGCCGAGGAAGAAGGGTCGGTTATTTTTAAAAAAACATTTACAATTTATATACTTTTTTAATCTCTACACAGAAAACACACAGAGCTATAGACAAGACGATCATTTGAGGTTAAAAAGTATATAATTTTTTATTTTATTTTTTAGAAAATAACCAATCGTTTTGCTAGATATGACTCTTCTTTCCTCGGCTGTGATCGTTTAGAGCCATTTGAAGCTGCATTTTGGAAGTTCAAACTGGGGGGCACTGTAGAAGTCCACTATATGGAGAAAAATCCTGAAATGTTTTCCACAAAAAATATAATTTCCTTATGACTGAAGAAAGAAAGACATGAACATCTTGGATGACAAGGGGGTGAGTACATTATCTGTAAATTTTTGTTCTGAAAGTGAAGTACTCCTTTAAAGTCCCGTTTCTCGACAAAAGGTGTTTCCAAACAAATTTTTGAAGTATCGATATAGAATTGATGCGCTAAAGTTAAATGTAAAAAGATTGTGAGAAATTTTAGTGATAAATGGCATTTCCATCAGCTATATCAGTAAACATTTTGAAGCGCTAAATATTTTTTCACAAAAACATCCTTGGGTGGAAACCTGGCTAATGTCACTTGACTTACCAGCATCAGTTGCATTGCTTCACTGCCACTGGCCTCATGGGATTGTAGAGTTTTCAAAGTGTCAATTTGGATGTAGTGTCCAGATATTTTGCCTTCTTAATATTTTTGTGGCATCTGCGTTGGAGAAGAACACATCTTTATTTCACTCTACGTGAACCTCACTCATGTGAATGA
Source organism: Garra rufa (assembly GCF_049309525.1). Lineage (NCBI taxonomy): Eukaryota > Metazoa > Chordata > Actinopteri > Cypriniformes > Cyprinidae > Garra > Garra rufa. The sequence goes on from NC_133370.1 coordinate 45,279,868, forward strand.
GCACTAATTAGTCTCATGTCTTTTTTTTTTGTCATTGTCTGTCGGCGAGTGAAAATCGGGGTTAAAGTTGTGTAGGGTATACCCAGCATAAGCTAAGAGCAGTGTTTGTTTGCATGTTTCACTTCTGTTGCGAAAAATCTAGCCACATTGACTCATCCTAAGCCTTAAACCCAAGGAAACCCGCTTGACCGCCCTCCTCTCCATTGCGTGATAAACAGCAAGCTCTTTTGGGATTTTCTGTGTAAACTCTTAACACATACCTTTTAGCTACTTGGATTGGGTAGCCTGAAAACATGGAGAGAATGAACACATACTGGTGTGGTTAGAAGCAGCCATGCAATGTGAGGAAGTGGCGGCGGTCTGGCCCAACCACAGTCGCTGTACTTGAGATCCGGCTCTGCCTTGCAGCGGATGGTGCGGAGACGCTAGTGATTTTTACTGGCCTTGACTTACTGGTCTGTTTACATGATGGACTTGAGGTGGGCAACTCTGGGAAGATGGGTGTCTCTATTGATGGTAAATCAATCAGTTTCAGCCTCGGTCATGGGAAAAGGTTGATGAGGGCATGGACTTTGAGTCTGTAGAGTTGTTTTGCTTGATTCCAATGTACAGTTTGGGTAGGACAGCTATGAAGTTGAGTGCTATTGGTTATAAATTTGAGCTTGCTGAGTTGCTTTAAACCTCCAAATATGCTTGTTATTACCAAGCATGTCAAGAATAATCTTGGATATCACCGCCAACTATAGTTTTGTTAATGCAATCCTTTTCTTTAAAGACAACCACATGTATTTCCATGCATTTATATGACATGTGGTGGAAGATATATAGAACTGTTATTAGCACAAGAATGCTGCAGACAGGAATGACAGCTCAAAAAAGATTGTTGTGGAGAGCTGTGATAAAAAACATTCAGAATACATTAGAATTTTGGCGATGGGGTTTTCTTCAGAAAATGTACGACTCCTAAGTAAGGCCTACTAAAAACTGATCGACAAAGTCTGAGACATTTATTTTTGTCTGTGGCTCTAACTCATGCAAATATACATACACAGCTTACACATGAGAACAGCCCAATTAGAACATGTCTGAATGTGGAACCTGACTCATGTGTTGGCTGCTCCAAGCCTGCTGCAGGTCTCTCTTCCTCTCACTCGGGTTTGCTATGAGAGGTTTGGGTTACAGGAAATCAGCCTTGTTGTTTTATGTTGGACCTCAGTGAAGAGAGCAAAAAAAAAATCTTGTGGAAGGTGCCATTTATACAGTGAATTCTGGAAAAGAGATAAGGCTGGCTGTAAACACATGTTGTTTCTAAAATGTATAGTTTGATCAGCTGGATTTTGCTTCTGGCAACACCTTATTATTTTTCTCTTCTATTTGACAATTCATTTTTAAGTAGCTAACTGTTACTTTTATTTAGATATGTAATTAATTTCACCAAATACTCAACTTATTTACTTAATATTTAAGACCTTTCCAAACCCATTGAGTCAAGGTTTAGATCATTTTGGTACAAATGTCTTTTTCAACACTCCATTGAGGAGAAACAGCCTTAAGGGGCTGGTTAAAGATCTTGGCTGGTTGAAGGTTTGCCCTTGTGCCCTTGAGTCTGAAACCTATCCCAAGAAATCTCCAGGTGTTCCTGTCTGTGGTTTAAATGGGAAGTTACCTGCTAAATCCCAAATTGGTTCCAAATGCCCTTTAACCTGCTGGTTTTGCTCACGTGGCAGTCAAAATGGAGTGTTTTTTGTTTTTGTTTTTGTTTTTTTGGCAATGACAATAAATGCACTATTTTTGAGCTTGAGCATTTTTAAGGGGTATTATACAGTATGTTACTAATTTATATTTATGGAAAAGTTATGATCAATTTATTACCTGTTAACCGCTTTTTGAGCATAGACCTGGAAATGAAATTTCCAAACTAAACTGTTGTAAATCTTGGATGCTTTGGAGCACAGACTTAAGGTTGGTTTCTTCTATTAAAAAAGACACTTGGCAGATTATTGCTAAAGTGACAAAAGTTTAAAAAGTTCAAGTTCAGTGAGAAAAGTAAGACAAAATGTATGTACGTTTATATTCATTATTATGAAAAATGCACAAAAAAATTATAAGTTAAATATATATTTTCAAAAACATATTTTACTCTGAAACTGCATGAAAACCAAAGCCATAAATGTAAACAAGTTGTGTTCCAAATTTGAGGTTGATATCTCAAAAAAAATAACTTTCAGTAGGATTTTGGTTTGCATGCAGTACCAACAGTTTCTACTAGATGAAATTCACTTCCCATTCATTTATTATTTTCCAATGCTGTCATTTTGTGTGTGTGTGTTCAAATAGCAAGTACCAAAACCTTAACCAAGTTTCACACCATTTAATGAAGAAAACATTTTAAAAAATGACTGAACAGCACCAGAGATTTAAACATTAGTGGAGCTCTAGTAAGCATCTACTAAAAGGATGGGCATTATATGGCAAGCATATGATCGCAATGTCTTTAAGTAAGGCCCTCTGGATAATATTATACTCGGATGATCAATTTTAAAGGGGTCATCGGATGCCCATTTTCCACAAGTTGATATGATTCTTTAGGGTCTTAATGAGAAGTCTATAACATACTTTGGTTAAAATTTCTCAATGGTAGTGTAAAAAAAAACACTCTTTTTACCTTGTCAAAATCAGCCCTTTTTAGAGCGAGCTATTCTGTTGCATGTTCCTTTAAATGCTAATGAGCTCTGCTTGCCCCGCCCCTCTCTGCTGTGGGATGATGAGCCGTAATGTTTACTTTAGCCACATTTAGGCACAATTAGCTGCGAAACTTGCTAACTAACAAATTATTAAGAAAGGCCATTTGCAAAGATTCATAAAAACCTATACTTTTACTCACTTCTGCTGTGGGTGAAGCTACATCACAAATTATTTGCACGAACATAGAGGCGTATGTAGATCGGGATCAGCGCTTTCCTTTCAAAAACGAAAGTAATGTTAATCCTCAGCGTCTTCAGTGGCTCAGATGTTCGGAGTAAATGACGACTGCTATGTTCACTATTACATCCTACAACAGAACACCTCAATCGCTCAATCTGAGACATTCTCGTCTTTCCCTGCACTCGAGTCGACACAATGGCGGTCGGAGTCGGACTGTTTCAGCTCGGTGAGGGCGGGTCTATGGTAAGACGCTCATGTCAATCAACTATTGTGGGAGCGGCCTCTGTCTGTGTGCTGTCACACCAACAAGAAGCTGAGAATGACCTGATTTTAAAAAGGGGATATTACTTTTAAAGATTAAAAAAATACCATTGGGTGGATTGTTATCATTGGTTGTGTACACAAACTGCCAACACACATTAATGATGACCCCTTTAAAGCATTTGAAAAGTAAAATTGCTTTCAGTTTATGACGTTAATACTAACTCCAACCAGGAGAGGTCACTAGTTTCCAGCTGCTCCCTGTATTAATACAGCATAGTAGGGCGTGTATTTTAATATGAACATTGACATTAGCAAAAATACTTGAAAAATTGACAATGAAATCATATTTTCCAATCAAGATGGAAAACAGATTATCTTTTTACAAAGTTTTACAAAGTCCAAGGGGGTACGCATATGTTTGGATTGTTTGGAAACAGTCTGCAATGGAAGTTTTTAATGTAAATCGCTGTTACACCACTGCTCACAAAGAAGTATGGAAGAAACCTCAAATTTAAAAGGTAAAATGAGTAGTCATTTTTGCCAAATGTATGCACTGAATTATGCTGTTACATTTGGAATAACTGTTTTTTTGAATAACCACTTTTTAACAGTCCTCTTAAGTTGTGTTCGGTGGACTACTAATCAAAAATGTGCAAATTTACTCAATGCAATTGAAATGTTTACATTTGCTTGTTGGGGTAATATTGCTTGTCAACTGACAACAAAGTTTCCCATTTGAAGTAGCCTACCTGCACAGGTTTTAAAATTAATACTATCTTTGATAACAGATTACATTAATTATACTTTGTTTTCCAAGGGAATTGGGTAAATGGTGTAAAATGTGTATGAATGTGGATTAGTAATCTGGACCATTGGTATCAAGGAGAAAAAAGTGCCTGCCCTCATCACTATCAAAGTTGCCCATCCCTGATCTACTAGACAGATTTGGTAAATAATATTGTTTTTTGTTTGCATATATGTATTGTATTTATTTACTTTTTTATTGTTGTTAGTCATTTGTTTTACACAATTCTAAGTGGATACTTCCTAATGTGATTTTGCAGAGCTACAGTGCATATTAAAAAGCTCCAACACATATCTTCAGCAGGGTTTCTGTAATTTGTTTTATTTCCATATAATTGAGTGCAAGTCTGTCACTGGCCTACCGTTCACACCAAATCAATTGCTGTTTATGTCCACATACATTGGACACATCTTTGGCCATTGTACAGCCTCTCACCCCATGAACTCACCCAGATGGTAGTAAAATTCCTTGTAATGCTTTTTTTTTAAAACATGTTTTGATTTGTTCACAAGAATTTGTCACCCAAACTGCTTAAACTCATACAGTCCTAACAGCTGCTCTGAGCTCTGTTTGTTAACCTAATTTCAAACAACATCAAAACACTTGATAAAGTATTTCTTTAAATAAGAAAAAGCTTTCATATAACTCATAACATGCCAATACAAACCATGACATGTGACTTAAAGGCAACAAAAATTGATTTAAGCTGATCAGACTACAGCATTTTAGTACTTCAGTGGGAAGCAATACCTTGCAAAGATCTGTCTCAGCGTGAATGTCCTCAATATGACTGTAATGTACATGCCTTGACATTGAAGGTCCATGCAGAGATGAATCTGATATCATCGGCCTCCTGCAAATATTATTGTTATTATTCCTTTGGTCATGAATAGGTATTTTTTGTTTACTTAGAGATACTGTATACTGGTTCCACTTCAGCCTAGCTGATCTACACACAGGCCAAGACTAACAAACAGTAATATTCACCTCCATGCAGTCACTCCATCAGACTTGAAGAGGTCGCTCATCACTAATATTTTAAGGTGAGACACTGCAGGTGAATAGGGTAAAAAATTAACTAATAACTATCACCTTACTTACCCAGTGGATTGATTACATTGATAATTGCAAACAATTTTTGTATTACAAGTTTTCTAAAATGTTAGGTTTTAATATGCAAATGAAGAATTATTTAATGCAATATGCACTAATTTGCATACATTTCTAGTACAAAAATCTAAACACATGAAGTCAGTTTCAAAATTCGTGTTACATTTTTTTGACATATTAGAGTCAAATGTTTTTACAGAGGGGATTTTGGGTATCTCATTTTATCACTCAATTCCGAAAATACTTAGAACAGGCAGAAAACACAATTTTTGGAGGAATAAAATGTAAAAAAAAAAAAAAAAACAGGCAAATTATATATGAACAAATCCCTCTGTAAAAACCTTTAGGATATAGACAGGAATAAAAATGTAAAGTTTAGTGTGTGTAAGTGCTACTGAAGTGGAGATTTATGGCTCAGTGTAGGAGAAAAAACTCATTTTGAGAAAACAGCCTTTAAAAATATGTATTGCAATTGAAATCTATTGACACAAATAAATAAAGTGCTATAAAAGAAACACTTAACAGTGTCTTTTGGATGTTTTCTTTTCACTAGTCTGAAAAAACACTTTAGGAAAAACCAAAAAGCCCAAAATCTCCAACTTGACAGATGCATGAAAAAAAACTGTTTTTGCCTGCAGTGTCTCCCCTTAAAATAAGATACAGTATCAAGATCATAATTTGTTTAGCTAAAAACAGTGTACTGAGTCATGTATTAAAAAATATGATAAATAATGTTTTAAATTATCTGTGTTATCACCATTTGTATAAATAATGTAGCTTTCTAGCAGTCCTCTATTGCTCTGAAGGTGGCAACACTGTCCTTAAATCATTGTTTCTTTCACCAAATTAAGAGCAAATACTTCATAGTTCCAGCAGACTTCAACATGAGATGTCATTACCATTTATTTTTATACCAATGCATAGATTTATCATACAATACACACTGTGTCTTCACAATGAAAACAAATTTCCAACTTTCATGGCTCTTGTGAAATACTCACTCATTCTCTGCATGACTTATGATCCATTTCTGCCAGAACGCCTCCTATGACCATTCATTGAGTACTGACAAAGCACCTTCCCAGAAATATATTTTAAAAGTGGAAGCAATCAATCTAGGAAAGTCCCAATTGCCTCAAAATGCTTTTCCCTCAATATCCATCCATCTTAGAGTAGCCAAGTTTTTTATTAGCCATAATATTACACACGGTTTTATGAGATCTTTGACTTTAGTTCATACGGAAAGTTACTTATAATTAGATGGAATTACTTTATTGTCAATCTTCGTGTTATAATTTTGTATTACAAAAAAAAAAAAAAAAAAAAAAAAGGCTGGCAGTACAACAAAACCTAAGAACATTTATCAGGGCAAAAATTACTTTTACTATTGCTCATGGTTAGTGATTTGAACAACTTCCTAACCCTAGTTATTAAACATAAACTGAAAAAAAAAGGGAAAACGCAGATGTTACGATCCCAGCCTGTGTCCCCTTGTGTTTATGGACTCCTATTTAGTGTGTTAAGTGTTTCTGTTCCCTATTGTTTCCTTGCTCCCTTCCTGTGTTTAGATCCTGTTTCCTTTTGTTGCATTTGTTACCCTGTTTGTTCCCATGATCGTTTATTAGCTCCAACCCTTGTTAGCCTCCCTATATTAGCTTGTTTCCTCAGTCACTCTTAGTGAAGTCTTGTATGTCTGTTGTTCTGCAATTCTAAGTGTTTCCTGGTTTTCCTGTTTTCTGCCCGTATCTTAGATTTCTCATTCCTGTCTTGCCCCGCAGATTTGTATGTTTGTTACTGATTACCTGTGATGGACTACTGCCTGTTTCATGAACTGTGACTTTGGATTTTGCTTTCAATTTTGCATTTGAATCCTCAATCTCTGTGTCCCTGTCCAGTTCATGACAAAAGTTTTCGCCAATAATGGATCCAGCAGTGAAGATGATGCCAATGTACATGTTCCTCTGAGGACTATGTTATGGATTTTCTTGAACTGGCACACGTGACTAGTTTAGATGAGATATGCTTGGTGTTATATTTTATCTGAACCACTTAGTTCAATCATGCCACTGTATGACTCTAACTGGACACTTGAGTCTTACATTGACCTGACATTGCAGCTGAATGGTTCTGCTTTTACTGTGGGAGTCATGGAGGAGCAGCACGGCACATCCGCAGTAACTGCCACTCCAGAGTTTTGTCCCATTATGGCCGCCATTCCAGAGTCTCATCCTGTCATGACAGCCACACCAGTGTACTCTACCGTCATGGCTGCCATGCCAGAACCTCCAGCCATCATAGATGTCACGCCACAGTTTTTAGCCATCACTGATGCCACTCCAGTGTTTCCGGTCATCGTGAATGTTGCATTGGAAGACACCCAGGTGTTCCAAAGGCATTTGAGGCTGGCTTCGAGTTTGGTGGACCCACCACTGATGTCAGTACAAGCAGCCGACAACCCCAGCTCCACAACCTCAGCACTTTCAAGCCTGGCGGTCTCCACTCTCAAGCCCAACATTCTCAACATTCCCTTACTGTAATGGCAATAGCCATCTTGTGTGTTTGGGCTACACACTGCTCTACTACTCCTCCAGAGCTTGTTCCAGTCTGTGAATCCACTCCTGAGGTCTCTCCAGTCCATGCATCTATTCTAGAGCCTGCTCCAGTCCACGGGTCAGTGCCAGAGCATGCTCCAGTCCATTAATCCGTTCCTGTTGAGGCATGAATCTGTGCCAGAGTCCACTCGAGCCCCGGAACTCAGTCCTGTGTTGGTGCCAACCTGTGAGTTTCCTGCTTGTCCTGTTTTGACCACTGAAGTAACTCTTGAATTTTCTGCCAGTCATGTCAGTCAAAGAGGGTGTCCCTGAATTCCTTATCTGCCCTGTTACGGCCAAGGAGGCCATCTCTGTACTCTCTGCTTGCCCTGTTGTGGCCAAAGAGGCTGTCTCTAAACTCCCTGCTTGCCCTGTCATGGCCAAGGTGGCCGTTTCTGAACCTTCACCATATCCTGACACGACCATAGAGATTGTCCCTGAGCTCTCTGCCTGTCAAGTCTCCGCTGTGGTGGTCTTCAGCTCTGCCTGCTCTACCATGGTGGTCTTCAGCTCCATCTGCTCCACCTTGGAAGTCTTCCTCTTCCGCCAGGCCAGCCCTGGATTCCTGCTCCACCTGCTCCACCCTGGTTTCCTGCTCCACTGGTTCCTCCCTGGATTCCTGCTCTGCTGGCTCCTGTGGTGGTCTTTAGCTTTGCCTGCTCTGCCATGGTGGTCTTCAGCTCCATCTGCTCCACCTTGTAAGTCTTCAGCTCCATCAGCTCTGCCTTGATGAACCTCTGCTCCCCCCTGTTGGCCCTCAGCTCTACCTGCTCCACTGTGGTGGTCCTCATCTCCGCCTATTCCACCCTGGTGGGCTTTCTGCTCCGCCTTGGCTTCCTGCTTCGCCAGCTCCGTCCTGGCTTCCTCTTCCACCAGGCCAGCCCTGTATTCCTGCTCCACCTGCTCCACGCTCTTTTCCTGCTCCACCGGTTCCTCCCTAGCTTCCTGCTCTGCTGGCTCCACCCAGGATATTTGCTTTGCCGATCCCACCCTGGTCATCAGCTTCTCCAGATTCATTCTCACTCCCTTGCCAGCCTCAATCTCCAGTTCTGCATTATATCCGCGGGTCTGGCCCTACTCCCCCCCCTTGATCCACCTCTGCTCCACCTCCTTCCTGAACTTGAACTTTTGTCATTTCAAGTTCCTGAAAACTGCTCCTGTGAAAGGGGGCTATGTTAAAATCGCAGCCTGTGTTTCCTTGTCTTGTATTTGTGGACTCTTACTTTGAAGTGTTTCTGTTCCCTATTGTTTCCTTGCTCCCTTGCTGTGTATAAGCCTGACTCCTCAGTATCTATTTGTAAAGTCTTGTATGTCTCTTGTGCTGCAATTCTGAACATTTCCTTGTTCTCATGTTGGATTTCTGGTCCTGGAATTCTCGTTTCTTAAGAAAATGTTCTGCACTATTTTTTTTATTTTATTTTATATAAAATAAACATTTTCTATAAAGTATTTTGGAATTTTAAATTGCTACAAAATCAAAGCCATACATGTAAATAAATGTGTTTCAAATTTGAAGTTAATATTACAAAACTCAAGTTCCTGTGATATTCTTATATCAAAAATAGCTATCAGGAGTCACCCAAACTCCATATATTTTTGGAATGTATTTTCCTGTTTACAAATCTGTAAATTTATGTCACAATATTAGGCCCTGTCCACATTAACACAGGTATTTTCCAAACCGCAGTTTGGCAGTTCGTCCACATGCAAGCGCAGTATCAAGTCACTGAAACAAACCTTTTTGAAAACTCCAGGGTAAAGACTTTCAGAAATTCCAGTTGCAGTGTTGTTGTGAAGTTGGAGATTTTGGCTTGTGACTTCAGAGTGCACACTTTTTTCAGGCTTCCGATTGGCCAACATGGCCTGCAGTTAGGGTTATATCACCACCTCCTGACAGCAATTCATAGCGTGTTTATTTATTTAAACAACGAAGGAAAAAAAATACCCATGTATGTGTAGACTAGGCCTTACTTCCAAACGTTCCACCAACAAGGCCTTACTTCCACATTCCACCAAATATGGAACCTTGAGACCTAGACCTTTCCAATGATATGTGTTTTGTTAAGATTAGAAAAAGTTTGGTAACACTTTATTTTGATGGTCCCTTTTGAACATTCTCTTGACTATAAGTAACTTTGCACCTACATGTCTACTAACTTTCATTAGCGTATTAGTAGACTGTCTGCTTAATAGCTGCTAACTCTTTATTGGGACAGTCTCCCAACAGACATTCTGCTGACTGTAAGTAACTTTGCAACATGTCAATTTATTCTAACCCTAACCCTAACCCTGCCACTCTACTAATACTCTCTCTCCTAACACTCTAATGAGAGTTAGTAGATATGAAGGTGCAACATTATGTTAAAGGGACCATCAAAATAAAGTGAAACCAAAAGTTTTGATTCAAATTTTTTTTTGTAAATTTTGTAATATGACACGAGACCGCCGACTGCTTTACTTAAAAAGCAGACTTAGTATTTAGCATCATACTAAAAGGTTCTATTTCCCACTAACAGTTTGATAACTACTTAGTACAATTCAGTGATATCATGAAAAGTATAAATAAAACTGAAATGAATTACATCTTGTCTGGGACTCATATAAAATAAATTTTTAGACTATACTTAATTTGGTTGCATGTGATGTGGAAGTTACATAAACAAATTATATTTGTGCTACTTACTTAATTCATGTAGAATTAATGTAAATGACTAAATAATGTAAACCCAACGCATTTTCTTTCAGTGTAGCTTTTAGTTATGGTCATGAACAGCACCTTAAATACTGCAGAGGTTTACTATTACTTTTGTAAAAGAAAAAATCAAACTTGAAACTGATTGATTTTCTCCTGCTGGGTGGTAAATAGTGAAAAAAATTCCATAGACCTATACCTCCATTTTTGATTTTTGATTTTATGAGAGGGCCCCCCAGAAACCCCGATCCTGCTTGTTTTTAGTGGCCCTGGCTGCGAATGGAAACACTTAGCTCCCACAATAAATTATTCAGCCTCAGTGATGCCATAGCGCACACAGGGCTCTCCACCTCTGCCGGGCCACAGGGTGAGTCATAAAGGAGCGTTCAGGAGCATGTGGCTGGGAGGGGGCTGCACGGTTATCAGCGGCAGGGTGGAGATAAGGTTTCAGGCCAAGTCTTCCTCTCCAAGGGTGGAGGTGGTATTCTTACAGAGCTCTTAAGTGTTGACTTGGCCCTCTGCAAAGTGCTTTGAGCTTGATATGGGGAGATTTGTGTTTAATGTGTGATTGTTGTGTAGGACTGCTACAAACAAATGAACGTTACAGAGAAACATACAAAGAAACATTAGAGAGAAATATACCAAAACACAAGAACACCACTATTTCCAAGATATTCAAATAAATTATTTAGCAGGTATGCATATTTAAACATTGCTTTCTGGAAAACTGGACAAAAAATTAAGGCAAAGTATACACAAGTGTTAAGAAATTAGTCCTAATGATTGAAAAAGAAAAAAAAAACTTTAAATGTATGCGTCATTTATTTATTGGACACAAGAACTCATACAGGGGCAGTTAATATCTTTGATTTTGAGGGATGTTTTTCTGAATCTGCACGACACAATTTTTACACTAAACTAGCTTGCTTGTGGTTAAGCTTAATGGAGTGCTATTGCCAAAGTTAGTCTGACTGTATTGAGTTATTTTAATAGTTTAATATCCCTAATTTTTCTCAATACTGGTTTAATTTCACATTTTGCTTTTGAAGCTTTGCCACATGATTTCAGCAATCAAGACTTCGTTACAGCACATTTTAAAATGTTTTGAAATTCTGAAGATTTGCCACAACACTCTTAAAAATAAAGGTGCTTCATGATGCCATAGAAGAACCTTTTTTGTCTAAATGGTTCCATGAAGAACCTTTAACATCTGAAGAACCTTTCTGTTCCGCAAAAGTTTCTTTGTGGTGAAAGAAGGTTCTTCAGATTATAAAAACGTAAGAAAGAGATGGTTCTTTAAAGAACCTTTGACTGAATGGTTCTTTGTGGAACCAAAAATGGTTCTTCTATCTATGGCATCACCTTTATTTTTGTGTATGTGGTTTTTAAATGTTTCTCAGGTTTTGTGTTTCTTGGGTTTGATATTTGGACTTTTATTATGAAGTGTATTTTCTGTTCCCATTGTTCCCAGTGTTTACTTTTCATGTTTAGGTCCGGTTTTGCCTTTGTTTCCATAGTTACCCTTGATTGTTGTCATAATGATTAATTTCCCTCACCTGTTTTTAGTTAGCCTTTTCTTGTCCTGTGTTTCTCTTGATTAGTGTTGGGTGTTTTCTTTCGTGGATGTTTTGTGCTTGTTTTAGTTCTGTTTTGCCTGCCTTGCCCTTGTTGGATATACTCTGTTTTGTCTACGTTTCCCTGGATTTACTTTTGTTTAGTTTGTTTTAATAAGTGTGTGTTGGCAGCTGGATCCTCTTCTCTGTCTGATCTCAAGGTAAGCCCATGAACTAGCGTCTACTATGGTTTTAACTGATCTCAGTGTTCGTGTTTGTACTGATACATTGTCAGTGCTCACCTCAGGATGTCTAGTTAATCACCTGATGTAAAATCCTGTTAAATGTTCCTATAAAAATAAACTAAACATGGTCAGATGTTGGATTGGATCATTTTAACTAATACTGACTGAAAATGAGTGAAGGAGCTATTTTTGGGGACCATTTGGAAAGTTTAGAAAACAACCATGTGAAATATTTGATTTGTGATCAACAAATAACTTATCATAACATCTCATGAATGATGCAACATTTGCGAGCCAAACACCCTTATTAGATGGGCAAACATTTTGTGGTAGCAAAATATCTAGTGCACATAGCCAAGGTATGTATGAAGTCTTTCATGTTGTCTCTTCTTAGTATAATAGCCAAAAAGTACATTCTGGAAAAAAAAAAAAAAAAAAGTTTTAAGCCCTGCACAATATGCTGTAAATGACAAATTCACATAGTATATCCCTTACCAAAAAGAAGTATACTTAAAGTTTATTTCATTAAGTATACTTAAGTAAAGTTCAAGTATATTTTTAAGTACACTTTATGTAGTTTACAAATATCAGTGTATTAGTATTATACTATTAAGTGTACTATTTCAATACTACATATAAAAAGTATATACAAGTATACTTTTAAGTACTTTAAGTATAACAGTAGTAAATTTTGAGTACACAACTAGTTTACATCTATGTTTTCAGTTTGTACTGCGAGTATACTAAAAGTGAACTTATAGGTGTACTGATTGTTTACTAATTAAATACTTTTTATTCATTTTTAGTACACTTTAAAGTATAGTCTCAGTAAACTACTAGTTTAACAGTTTTATACTCATAAGTTTTCTTTAAGTGAACTTTACATCATACTTTAAGTGTACTACTATGTCCCTATTTCGGTATTAATTTGTATATATTTTGTTATATGAATTCTGAACATACACAACATCAAAAGAAAGAACAGTATCTGCTTGTAAACAAAAACTTTTTATTCTATTTCATGCATTCTTATTTATAAGCACTTGAATGTGGGTAAGTAAAAAAAAAGGGTAAAATTAAAGACTATTCATGATAATCAAAACATAAATGGAGCCCAAAGCTTGACAGTCATTATTACCTCTTCATGGTTTGACATTTACAATAAAGTGTCATTTGTTAACATTCGTTAATGTATTAACTAACATGAACGAACAATGAATAATACATTTATTGCACTATTTATTAATCTTTGTTAATGTTAGTTAATAAAAATAAAGTAATTCATTGTTTGTTCATGTTAGTTCACAGTGCATTAACTAATGTTAACAAACACAACTTGTGGTTTTAAAAATGCATTAGTAAATGCTGAAACTAACATTAACTGAGATTAATAAATGCTGTAGAACTAGTAGAACTAATGTAGTTAACTAATATTAACTAATGAACCTTATTGTAAAGTGTTACCAACATTTTATTCCATAACGTTACACAGTTTGACATATCTATTGTTTTGATGCTGTTTTATGTCTGACGATTGTGTTAGATTACATGTGGAAGCGTCTGTTGTTTCGATTTCTTCTTCACTTGTGTTTGAGGTTAGACAAGTTGGCAGGGGGCACTCTAGGTTTCGTTGCCCAGGGGCACCAAAGAGTCTTAATCCACCACTGGTGCAGCTTTACAAACAGCTAAGATCAGTGCCATTAGAGATCAGTACAGTGGTTACCTTATTTAGTGGTTACCTTATTTAGATCAAACACCAAATGCCACAGAGAAACAATCCAGCAGCAGATGGGAAAGCCAAAGATGAAGCTGATTCAGGAGATGAAAACATGGTGGAACCACATGTTTTTAATGCTTCAAAGACTATATGGAGAATGTGAAATCGTTAGTGCGACTCTAACCTCTTTGAACACCAACATAATGGTCTTGAACAATTGACAGTTTCTAAGCCATCTCACAGTGTCTCCATGCCCTTTCATCTTTCAAACACACTACTGAACAAGCAATCCACTGGAATTTTGGGGAAAAGACAAAACAATACTTTTTCATCTTTCAGTACCAGGAACATCTGTGCTATATGTAAGATTTTTTTTTTCTAAAGCAGTCGCATTTTTTAAAGGCACAATATTTAGGTTTTCGCTGGTAGAGGTCGCATATTCAAAACAAACAAATAAGCAAAGGCGTAGTGTGATGATGCCGTGATAGAGTGTGAAATCATGGGAGTTGTTGTTTTCATCCCCACAGCTGATGCAATCCATTAGGACTTGGGCAGAAATATTGTTCATGGATGAGCTAATGTATTAAATCCTTATTAAGGTCACTGTAGACTGTAGAATGAAGTATGTTGGGCTGAAAGTCGTGGAAGCGAAATGACGCTGGAGCGATTGTTAATGAAGGACGAGCATGATACTGCTTCCGCTTCTTCCAGTCATGCTTGTATAGGAAAAAGCATTGCTGTTTTATCATATTAGATACATCTGAGTGTGTTGAAAGTTCTGTTATAATGCTACCTTTTGCAATCGTCACCGGTCTAATAAAATGCATAACATATAAGTGTCCTTGGGGTTTCCATGTTTTTTACAAAGTAAAATCGAGGGTGTATGATGTCATTGGCAGGCGACAAAAATTTCACTAGCTAAAATTGCTTATTTCTTTGGATTTAAACATTTTCGGAAACTCTGGTATAATTTAATCACGCAAGTCAGCAAAATATATAACACTGTTCTAGTGGTTTTTGGATATTAAATCGTAATAAAAAATCTTACATATTGTGGCTTTAAGCAAATTAAACCCGTTTTATTTAGTTATTTGTGTTGGTTTTGTTTAAATGCTTAGTTGAAAAGAATCATCTGTAGAAATGAATCTTGCAATTGCTTCCAATCAGCAGAAAGGGGCATTTCATGCCTGCTCACATGTGTGCAATGTGCTGTTGCAGGCAATAAAACAGGAAAATCAACTTCATAGACTTGCACTGAAAGAGTGACTTTTAAGGATGAATATGGATAAATACCATATCTAAAGATCAGAATATCATAGAGACTTGGGATGTGATGCACAGTGCATTACAACCCTTGTAAAAAAAAAAAATAGATTTAAAGTGCATTTATTTTATACTAAGTATAGTTCAAGTGTGTTAACATATTTACTGACAAACAGCTCGAGACTTACTGATATATAAATGTAATTAAACTTTATTTGGAGTACTACTTGTGCACAATGCACATTTTTTTATATTAAGCCTAAATATGTTTTAATGGAACTATTGATGAGGACTATATGATCTTTAAATAATATTGGTCTTCAAATGCTAAATTTTAGGTACAAATTTCAAATGTACCAAAAGTATGCTTGCAATAATTTGTTCCAGTTTAGCAGGCTTTAAATATACCAGTTTAGTATACTAAAAGTGTCACGTGGGAATAAGGGTCTGGGTCCAAAAGCAGGTAGTGATTTATTAACAAAAACACAAACCAAAAAGGCCAACACGGCACAATAAAACATTAACTCAAACATAAACTTAACAAAACAAGAAACACGGTCAAGAGCCAAGATCTAATATCCAAAATACACAGAACAAACCATACAGAAAACAATGCAGCCAGAAAGAGTAGTGGGAAATGAGAGTTCTTATAGAAAAGTCCAAATGGTGAACAGCTGTGAGTGAATCAGTGTAAATGACAAAACAGACGTGATGAATCAGAGTGCAGTGCAGGACAGCGACCTCAGGTGGCTGAGGGAAAATCCACAGCCCCGATCATGACATTACCCCCTCCTCAAGGAACGGCTTCCAGACGTTCCACAAGGCCGAGAAAAAAAAAAAAAAAAATTCTGGAGGGAGGAGGAATGGAGGAAGGCGAATCAGGGGGAGGGATGGCGGGCCAGGCCCATGCAGCGGAGTCACGTGAGCGGACCTCACCGCCAGAGGAACGCGAGCTGGCCTCGCCGCCAGAAGAACATCAGCGGACGCTGCCGCCTGAGGAACGTGAGCTGGCCTCGCTGCCAGAGGAACGTCAGCGGACGCCGCCAGAGGAACGTGAGCTGGCCTCGCCGCCTGAGGAACGTGAGCTGGCCTCGCCGCCGGAGGAACGTGAGCTGGCCTCGCCGCCGGAGGAACGTGAGCTGGCCTCGCCGCGTCCGGAACAGAGAGAGCGGTCAACGCCGCGTCAGGAGCAGAGAGAGCGGTCACCGCCGCGTCCGGAACAGAGAGAGCGGTCACCGCCGCGTCCAGAACAGAGAGAGCGGTCACCGCCGCATCAGGAGCAGAGAGAGCGGTCACCGCCGCGTCCGGAGCAGAGAGAGCGGTCACCGCCACGTCCGGAGCAGAGAGAGCGGTCACCGCCGCGTCCAGAACAGAGAGAGCGGTCACCGCCGCGTCCGGTACAGAGAGAGCGGCCACCGCCGCGTCCGGTACAGAGAGAACGGTCACCGCCGCGTCCTGAACAGAGAGAGCGGTCACCGCCGCGTCCGGAACAGAGAGAGTGGTCACTTCCGCCTTCCCACGGAAGAGCCACTCCACCCCCACTGCAAAGCGGGAACGCCGTCGCGCCGACTCGGCCCTACAGGCCTCCATCTCGGCCAGTTGAAGGTAAATGACCTCCTCGAACCGAGCGGTCGCCGCCTCAAACGCCGCCGCCTCCTCAGAAGAAAAAAAAATATTCCTCCCCGCTGGACCCATCGTTGCTGGCTGCATTCTGTCACGTGGGAATAAGGGTCTGGGTCCAAAAGCAGGTAGTGATGATTTATTAACAAAAACACAAATAAACATAAACCAAAAAGGCCAACACGGCACAATAAAACATTAACTCAAACATAAACTTAACAAAACAAGAAACACGGTCAAGAGCCAAGATCTAATATCCAAAATACACAGAACAAACCATACAGAAAACAATGCAGCCAGAAAGAGTAGTGGGAAATGAGAGTTCTTATAGAAAAGTCCAAATGGTGAACAGCTGTGAGTGAATCAGTGTAAATGACAAAACAGACGTGATGAATCAGAGTGCAGTGCAGGACAGCGACCTCAGGTGGCTGAGGGAAAATCCACAGCCCCGATCATGACAAAAAGTATATAATATTTAAATGCAGAGTTGGGAAAAGTTTCTTTTAAAAGTAATGTGTTACAATATTGCGTTACTCCATTAAAAAAAGTAACTAATTACGTTACTTAGTTACTTTTTATGGAAAGTAATGCATTGGGTTACTTATGCGCAAAGCCGCCTTAACCTAATGGGAGGCCCCGGGGCTGAGAGGTTTTGTAGGCCCCCAAATCCCGCCCCCATCCACTCAATTTAGTCTCGTTTTAAAATGGTGTAATATACATCATAAAATGCATTAGTTTCTTTCAAGACCTGGCAACAATGTGAGTTTTCCTTCTTTGAGCCAGAAAACACCATAATATTGTTATTAAAATATCTGCACCTCCGCTCCCTCCGGTGTGTGAAGCGATGTTTCTCCAGTGCTGGATGCATCTTCAGTAGCACTAGAGGCTGGTTTAAAAAATCCGGTGAGCTTTGGGATGCTCTTTAGCAGAGATTTTTCGCGCAACTCCTTCTTAATAAGGTTTTTTCTTTTCTGGGCACCGCTCTCAAACTTCCGACTCATTTTTTATTTTGATCACCGCTCTCAAACTTCCCACTAAATTAATGACACGGTCACACCCAGTAGCGCAGGAAAGGGAGACCACCCCTGGTGGTGGGCTGTCACATGTCACTTCACCTGTCATGGGGGAGCCGTCAGTCTGACTGACTAACATTGTAAGCAACTATATAGACATTCAGATAATAGCTTTAGAGCCTTGAACACGAGAGAAAAAAAAAAAAACCCCGACCATCGGAGGCCCCTAAACTTGCGAGGCCCCTGGGCTTCAGCCCAGGTAAGCCCGTGCATTAAGGCGGCCTTGCTTATGCGTTACTTTGTAAATCTGGGCAGGGCTTGCCTGTTTGGTTTTTAACATAAAATGTTCTATTTTTGGCAAATGTAAAAGCTCTTTCACACCAAAAGCCTCAGGCTGAAGGAAAAGGAAATTTATGTCTGCAACACTCTTCAGCAATAATAAAAAAAGAACAAGAACAAATGTTAGATTATCTTAAGTAATTTTTGCTTATTGGTATGGTTGAATTTTATCATTGAAGGTCCGCAGCAAAGACACTGGTTAATAAAATGGGATTAAATACATGAAGGATATTTGTATTATTTAACATATTTAATTATTGCAGTTTTGCGTCACATTCTGAATTGCATTTCAAGATTTTTCTTAATTTTGAGGAATACTGAATCTGTGAAGTTACTTTGAAAAAGTAATGCATGACAATATTGTGTTACTCCATAAAAAGTAACTAATTGCCTTACTGTGTTACTTTTGATGGAAAGTAATACATTACGCTACATTTGTGTTACTTTTTGTCACCTGAGCTGGGCTTGCTTATTTATTTTAATAACAGAAAATCCAAAAGTTTTTTTTTTTTTTTTTTGGCGACTGTAAATGCCCTTTTACACAAAGTGAAATGAATACACCTCAGGCTGAAGGAAGTGTCTGCATCTCACTGCTGATTTCTCTCAACATGATGTGCCAATGAATAACTGGGGAAACAAAGTAACTTGCGTTACTTATTTGAAAAAGTAACTCTTTACTTGTAAATTAAAAACTAATGTGTTACTTTACTAGTGTAAGAAAAAGTGATGAGGACGTAGAAGATCTCGATGAAGATGTTTATTGCAGCATAGCAGTGACAAAGTACATGTTGTACCTTGGGTTCAGCGGAGTCGGAATGAACCCAGAACATCCTTAGCTCAAACTTTTTATACCATTACAGTTTACTACCCTTAATGTAAATGAAGTTGCTCCTGTCGTAATAGCTGTGGTCTGTATGTTAATTAAGTTCTGACACCCCTTTGTCTAATATGGTAATCAGTGTCTCACACCCGCTCCCATTCTACAATTGGTCACCTTTTGCTCAGGATGAGATTATCCCAAATGGTCTAAACTGTTGACTTTCTTCTTCTCTATAATAATTAAGCCATTTTGGGGAATGAGCATGATTAAACATATATTGCGGAGTGGAATCTGGGTCGAGGCAGACTATATTTCTTACACTAGTTACTTGAAAAAAGTAATCTGATTATGTAATTCGCGTTACTTGTAATGCGTTACCCACAACACTGTTTAAATGAATTTGTGGCATACTTGGCATGAAATAAACTTATTTTAAAGACATTTTAGTATATTTATTTATTTCTCATTAGGGAAGTTATGTAGTTATGTAATTAGATTACTATTTTGAAGTAACTAGTAAAGTAAGACCTTACTTTCAAATTTATTTACACGAAAATATCTGAATTACTTTTTCAAATAAATAATGCAAGTTACTTTGTTTCCCCATTTATTCAGTGAGGAGTGAGATGCAGACACTTCCTTCAGACTGAGGCTTATTCATTTCATTTTTGGTGTGAAAGGTCATTTACGGTCACCAAAAAATGTATTTAAAATAAGCAAGCCCACCTCAGGTGACAAAAAGTAACGTAATGCATCACTTTCCATAAAAAGTAACTACGTAACACAATTAGCAATATTGAAATGCATTACTTTTAAAAGTAACTTTCCCCAAAACTGTTTGTGCAACAAAGCATGCTAAAACATCTGTTCAGTTCAAACTAGAATGGTACCACAATGATTTGCCTTTGGTCCAGTCCAGCTGGTATCACCTCAGCAGACTGAAAAGATTCCTGGAGTTGCTCATGGGAAAACAGATTAGGAGACAGAATTTTTGGCAATTCAATCCACTACAGTATGTTTTAGAACCACAGTGGAAATAAGGTGTAAGACTTAATAGTACAACTAATTTGGCGTTTAATGCCAGAGGAACTACAATGTCTTCCTGGAATTGAAGTGCACACCCACTGAAAACATATGTCCCAGCAGTTGATTTGTAGACATAACTTGGATTCAGTAAGCTAGGCATGAACAATGACTTTTCCAGTGTAAGTCATAACCCTGGAGTCCAGCAGTTGAAACAGTTACAGCAGTGTGTCCGAATGACATTAAATGTCCTCGACGATTACCCTCTGGGTACATTATAAAGGGAAGAATTATGAAAAGTTATCAAAACGGGAATGCTCACCGTTGTCAAGAGACAGTTTAGTTAAAAAATATTACTAAAGAGCACGGCTGACATCACTTCCAAAACATAATGCAATTTATGATCAACAGTACGCTGATGAGTCCAAAACTGTAGAAGCTTTGAATAATAATGAAAAACTAACTATGAATGAAAAATGTCTTACATCTGGAGTTGTGTAAGCTGGCCAGTCAGTGTTTACACAGCAGAATGAATTGGTAATATTGGCGTATATGGTATCACACCTGCGTAGAGCAATTTCTCCATAACCATATCCATGTTTTGACTCAGCTGGGTTTTGTTTTTACACTTTGGGATTGTTACTGACGTATACTTGCAATTAAAGCATTAAACTGATACAGTTGTTCCTTGATCTTTTTGTAAATGAAAGTTGTGTTTGTCATATTAAAATTCATTTAATATGAGACAAATTCAAATTCCGCTATAAGACAGCTCTACAAAGACAATGCTGTTACTATGCAGGTTAATAACTGTGTAAAAGTCATTAACTACGAAATGAGTTCAGTTATAAGTTGCCCTACAGAAGACAAGAGTATGATTATATAACTTGAGTCAGTTCAGTGTTAATTCAATTCAGAGCAATAACAGTTTCAATGTTAAAAAATTCACCAAATTTGAAATGTAAAAGATTAGGCAGCTCTATAGAAGACAGTAGTGTCAACATCCAGACCGATATTATTTAAAGATCATACAGTCCTCATCAATAGTGACATTAAAATTTATTTTAGGCTTAATATAAAAAAAGTACTCCAAATTAAGTTTAATTACAATTTTTATATCGGTAAGTCTTGAGCTATTTGTCAGTAAATATGTCAACAGACTATTAAATAAATGCACTTTAAATCTATTACTTTTTAACTAGGGTTGTAATGCATTATCCCCAACACTGTACATCACATCACATATGATATTCTGATCTTTAGATATGATATTTATCCATATCAATCCTTTTGTGACTAAATTAAGTCTGAAGCAGGGGTTTTGGGCACCTCTTGGGCATGAAGTGCCATTTGTTTTATTTTTCTGATTTCTAGTAACTGGCCTGGAATTTAATCAAGTTTCTTCTAAGCTGTCTGCTAAGCTGAGGAGTTAAGACAATTCAAGAAGGTTATTAATGAAAGAATATTAGTGGTGGAAGTGATAGTTTGACCATATATGTGACCCTGGACCACAAAACCAGTCTTAAGTAGCACGGGTATATTTGTAGCAATAGCCAACAAGACATTGTACGGGTCAAAATTATAGTTTTTTCTTTTATGCCAAGTATGTTCCATGAAGATACTTTGTAAATGTTCTACCATAAATATATCAAAACTTAAAGGGGCTATATGTAACTATCTGAAATTTAAACTCGCGACTGACACCTGTGGCCAAAAAACGGAACTGCTCTTCCTTTCGGCTCGCTCTCGCAGCGCACACTCGTACGTACACACTTCACAAGTCATCCGCTGCAAAGAAGTCAACATTATGTTTACAGAGGTAAGAACAGTCAAATACATATATTGTTTGAGAAATTAAGTTTGTTTGCAATATATATATGACTAGCGGTGGTGGCAGAGTGATCTGAAACATTTAACATGAACGCGCTTGACGTCACATCCACAGACAGCGCGCGAAAAATCCGACCTGATAGAAAATAGGAAAAATAGGATACAGGCTTATAGGTGCACCCACTGTGAGCTGACAAGGTGTCAGTATGCTCATCAGGAGATGTTTGAGTCATAAATGGTCAAATAAAAAGGCTATTGTTACGTTTATTTTGGGTAAAAAGTTACATATAGCCCCTTTAATTTTTTGTTAGTAATATGCATTGCTAAGAACTTAATTTGGACAACTTTAAAGGTGATTTTCTGAATATTTAGAATTTTTTGCACCCTCAGATTCCAGATCTTCAAAATAGTTGTATATCGGCCAAATATTGTCCTATCCTAACAAACCATACATCAACTGAAAGCTTTCAGATGATGTATAAATCTCAATTTCAAAAAGATGTGTATGTATATATATATATATATATATATATATATATATATATATATAACAAGGAGTTCATTTGGAGCCTTGGCTAGAAGTATACAAGAGACTAGATAATGATTTAAGATGTCATCATTCTTAAAGGTATATTGTAGAATGTCAATGTCAGCAACATGGATTTTATGTGACAAAATCAAGTCTAAAGCAGGGGTTGGCAACCTTTTGGGCATGAAGTGCCATTTGTATCCTTTTTCTGATTTCTAATGGCCTGGAATTTGCACTCTGCTTCAGTGAACAGTAAACCCCACCTACTTTTATCTGATTGGCCATCTCAATTATTTTGACAGTAAAATGCTGATCTGAAGCACCTCGTATATGCACAGCGGTTACGCAAATTATTTGTCTATAATGTTAACAGTAGCTTTATTTTAACAGTGAGACAGAATAAAGGGAGTTGCTTCTAATCTCTGTTTGTTGCCTGTAAAAAAAAAAAAAAAAAAAAAAACACCTGTCCACAGAAGCAATCAGTCAATCAGATTCCAAACTCTCCTCCACTATGGCCAAGACTTTGAATAAGGTGATATCACTCATTGTTGTATTTCCTACAATGAAGTAGTACATGATCAACTGTTTCTTGTTGATACGGTTTATGTATTCCCCAGTTGGGTGCTTGCCAATTTTATATAATGTACTCTTAAGTGCAATATGACCTATTCTCAGCCAAGTTATGATATTTTCTTCCCTTCGTTTCCTGCTCTCCTTCCTCCCAGCACCAAGTGGTTTTTGTATATTTTATAAAAGTCTACTTGTTTCATTGTTATCCCAACATGCCTGCCATACTGATTGTGCTTATGTATGAATCAAATATCCACCTTTTCATTTCTCTCCACACCAACATGAGCAGGAACCCAAATGAAGTGTGTAGATATACCCTTAATTTTTATGTTGTACAACTTGCAACATCACAACAAGCACGCAACAAGTTTAACATGAAAAACGCTAAATCTCGAACCTCTGGGGAATCACCCGATTAAAAAATATGCCAAACAGAGAAGAGTCTGCTGGCATGAGAGATCACGACAGAGCTCATAATAAAACAGGAATCAACACTGGCTTGGCTTTTTAGAGATGGCAACAACTAAGGAATTTGAAATGTTGTAAAACCGACAAAAAGATGACATTTTTTTTTTTTTATTCAACAGGTGAGCCTGATATTTTATGAACAGACAAACTGTTCATTGTAAAGCATTAGTTATTTGTGAAGTGTCATTTCATTAGGGGTTGTTGTAGCGCTGTGTTGGAATTTATTTTAAAGGAAGTATTCAATTAATGGGTATAGCCAATGTCTTCCTTGAGTCAACTTAAGGATTTATTCACTTCCAGAATTCTTTCTTTCTTCAGTTGAAAATAAATTGAAGTTTTTGAGGAAAACATTCCAGGATTTTTCTCCATATAGTGAACTTCAATGGTGGCCAACGGTTTGAAGGTCCAAATTTCAGTTTCAGTGCAGCTTCAAAGGGCTCTGCAAGGTCCCAGCTGAGAAATGAGGGTCTTGTCTAGCAAAACGTTCAGTCATTTTCTAAAAAAAAAAGCAAAATATATATACTTTTCTAACCACAAATGCTTTTCTCGCACTAGCTCTGCAATGCATAACTTCACGCATTGCATAATGACGCTGGAAAAATCTTGCACGGTTAGTTCTTTGTGTACTTCGGTTGAAAAAGGTAGGGTTGGGCAAAAAATTCATCTATTTTTTTCCTCTAACCTTAAAATCATCCAACATCGTTGTTTTCCCTTTTTTGTAAAGGGCGTGTGACTTTGTAAACACTGGGTCAGTACTTCTGCCTACGACACACATGACCTTTCCCATGCTAGAGCTAGTGCAAGACGATTTTTGGTTTAAAAAGTATGTTAATAAAAAAAAAGTATTTTTTTTTTTTTTTTTTGATTGTTTTTGATCAATCATTTCGCTAGATAAGACCCTTATTCCTTGGCTGGGATCATGTAGAGCCCTTTGAAGCTGCATTGAAACTGCAGTTTGGACCTACAACTCATTGGCTCTCACTGAAGTCCACTATATGGAGAAAAATCCTGGAATATTTTCCTTAACCTTAACTACTTTGCGACTGAAGAAAGAAAGACTTTAACATCTTGGGTGACATGGGAGTGAGTAAATTACCAGGAATTATTTATTCTGGAAGTGAACTAATCCTTTAAATTGAGATCCTTTTCATCTAAACAGGATATATTAGAAGCCTAGTGATGAATGATTTTACTTTCACTCCATTCTAAACACATCTGCCTCCTACACCAAAACTATCTACAATTGGTGTTGACTCTGATTGGTAAACTATTACATTTCATTTCTCGTGTTGCAGTTGAGGTATATGTAAATCAAACAATATATTTGATATACAGGCGCTGGTCATATAATTAGAATATCTTCAAAAAGTTGATTTATTTCACTAATTCCATTCAAGAAGTGAAACTTGTTTAATGTATACATTAATTCCACACAGACTGATATATTTCAAGTGTTTATTTCTTTTCATTTTGATGATTATAACTGACAACTAATGAATACCCCAATTTAGTATCTCAGAAAATTTGAATATTACTTAAGACCAATACAAAGAAAGGATTTTTAGAAATCTTGGCCAACTGAAAAGTATGAACATGAAAAGTATGAGCATGTACAGCACTCAATACTTAGTTGGGGCTCCTTTTGCCTGAATCACTGCAGCAATGCAGTGCAATGGCAATGCGGCGTGGCATGGAGTCGATCAGTCTGTGGTACTGCTCAGGTGTTATGAGAGCCCAGGTTGCTCTGATAGTAGCCTTCAGCTCTTCTGCATTGTTGGGTCTGGCATATCGCATCTTCCTCTTCACAATACCCCATAGATTTTCTATGGGGTTAAGGTCAGGCGAGTTTGCTGGCCAATTAAGAACAGGGATACCATGGTCCTTAAACCAGGTACTGGTAGCTTTGGCACTGTGTGCAAGTGCCAAGTCCTGTTGGAAAATGAAATCTGCATCTCCATAAATTTGGTCAGCAGCAGGAAGCATGAAGTGCTCTAAAACGTCCTGGTATACAGCTGCGTTGACCTTGGACCTCAGAAAACACAGTGGACCAACACCAGCAGATGATGGCACCCCAAACCATCACTGACTGTGGAAACTTTACACTGGACCTCAAGCAACGTGGATTCTGTGCTTCTCCTCTCTTCCTCCAGACTCTGGGACCCTGATTTCCAAAGGAAATGCAAAATTTACTTTCATCAGTAAACATAACTTTGGACCACATGTTTTCCTTCCCTTCGCCTCTCTATTAATGCGCTTGGACACAGAGCTCTGTGAACAGCCAGCCTCTTTTGCAATGACCTTTTGTGTCTCACCCTCCTTGTGCAAGATGTCAATGGTCGTCTTTTGGACAACTGTCAAATCAGCAGTCTTCCCCATGATTGTGCAGCCTACAGAACTAGACTGAGAGACCATTTAAAGGCCTTTGCAGGTGTTTTGAGTTAATAAGCTGATTAGAGTGTGGCACCAGGTGTCTTCAATACTGAACCTTTTCACAATATTCTAATTTCCTGAGATACTGAATTGAGGTTTTCATTAGTTGTCAGTTATAATCATCAAAATTAAAATAAATAAACACTTGAAATATATCAGTCTGTGTGGAATGAATGTATACATTATACAAGTTTCACTTCTTGAATGGAATTAGTGAAATCAACTTTTTGAAGATATTCTAATTATATGACCAGCACCTGTATATGGCCATTAATATTTAAATACTGGGCATTGCAGCAAGAGTGTTTTTATTCACTGGAGTTGGAGCAATGTGCCATGGACCATATTTATCTGCACAGTTAGAATGGAAGCACAACCAAAACAACGTTCTTCCTCAAAATGCATGCAATTTAGATTTTTAAAGGTGCTAAACTGCTACTTACAAAGTTGTGTGTATCTTTAAAGGTGCTGTATATAGTATAATAGGTAGGTGAGTCTCTGTGCTGAGATTTGTCTGCTTCATGACCCTGGCCCCTGTCAAGTACTAACACTATTTCTATGTGCCAGATTTCTAGAATAATTTTTACCAGATCAGGTCTACCTCAGAAACTTTTCCAGTTGTCTTCAAAATATATTATTCTGTGGTCACCATTAAGACATCTAGCCATTCAGTGACGACAGTCTGCTATGTATCTCATCACCACATTAAGCAGGCAAGGGACCAAAGCATATTACAGTGTTTGACACTATACTTGCAAGTTCACCACCTCTTTAATCCAAAAGACATGCACAGAATTGGACACAATACATTGCCCGTAGGTGAGTGAGTGTGTGTGTCTGTCTGTGTGTGATCCCTATAATGGGAGACTCTGGGTAGGCTCCAGTATCCCAGCTAGTTTTTTATTAACATTCAATGTTTCTGCATCAAAAACATTATGTAATTCACTACTCATAGTCTCTCCCAGGTCAAGGCTTGTAAACAAAATAGCTTAAGTTCTTTCACATTTTATTTACAGTTTAGAAACCTTTTAAGTCATCAAGATTTTTTTTAAAACAATATCCATCCGGCATTTAATTGAGCATATACCCTCTCAGGCCAATAAAACACCATTAAATTTGTTATTGTCAAGATCCTTCCCACTAGAGTGATTTAGAGTGTAATGTGTTTCAGCTATAATACAGATGGGAAAAATCACAATGAAGGTCGATTGCCTTGCAAAATTTCCCAGCTGCCTGAGATCCCCGAGCACATTGGTGAAGTAGTTCACCAATTCTCCTCATCTGAGCTTCTATTGTAACATTCTGCTTTAGGCTCGAATCCTCTGTCCAAATCTCCAGTGTAATGCTTAACTCCAGTCTAATGCTCAACCAGATGTCTGTTTATGAATCACAATAACCATTATCTGGAGACATTTCCAAAACTGTCAGAGGTAGATTTATAGTGAAATGATATCCTGTCACATTACAATATCAGATGCTCATTATTTGAGAATGGAACATTATGGGGCTGATTGTTACCCAACGCACATTTAAATCAGGACCAAATATGTCAAAAGAAATCATGTCAATCCTATTGCCGTATGAATTGTATTTATTTTCAGACAGTTGAACAGGGAGTTTCATTTGGCTTCTTAAAAGACATTATCAGAACCAGAGCGGAGTTTTACCTTCCATTTCATCAGGATGGGGAATTTCATTCCTCCAGGGGATTTTCAGGGAAGACGCATCCAACCGGTACAGTCTATTTATCAAGACATCCTCAGACCTCAGCAATTTGATGAAACAACAACACACCTCAGACCAAAAAGCTTTAGGTTTTAAGAAAAGTAAAAACATTGAAGCATAGGGACTAACTCCATCAAGCAAACCTGTAAAATATGGTATCCATAAAGTTTTATTCTTCTAAATGCTTTAGAGTTTACAAGAAAAAAAGGAGCTACAATGTGCAATATTATTATTATTATTATTATTATTATTATTATTATTATTAATATTATTTTTACCAAGGAATAATTGTATTTTGGATGTAGACCAGTGTTACGTGTGATATTAATATAATCAATACCAGTGCTGAGGGTAACGCATTACAAGTAACGCAAGTTATGTAATAATATTACTTTTTCCAAGAAACTACTTAAGCAACGCATTACTTTTTAACTGACAAGAAATTATCTAAGTTACTTTTTCAAATAAGTAACGCTAGTTACTTTTTTCCCCCATTTATTGATTAAAAGCTCTCCTGTCCCCATGTTGACAAATCGTAAGTTGTTACTTTAGTTCTAGAATAAATGTGAACATGCATTAATTCATCTCACTCACTAAAAAAAGCAGATACAGTATTCCTCAAAATGAACAAAAACAGTGAAATTCAACTCAGAATATGATGCAAACCTGCAATAATTATGTTAAATAATACAAATATCCTTTATGTATTTATTCCCTTTTTTTTAACTGATGTCTTTGCTGCCAACCTCCGATGATCCAATCCATCCATACTAATAAGCAAAAATTACTCAAAATAAATAAAAAATAAATTTGTTTTCCTTTTTTTTATTGCTGAAGAGTTTAAATTTTATCTTCTGTGGTCTACTGTACAGACGTGAATTTACTTTTCTCTAAGCCTGAGGCTTTTGGTGTGAAAATGGTTTTACATTTGCAAAAAATAGAACTTTTTATATTAAACAAGCAAGCCCTGCCCAGATTTAAAAAGTAACTCAAAAGTAATGTAACACATTACTTTCCATAAAAAGTAACTAAGTAATGTAATTAGTTACTTTTTTAGGGAGTAACTCAATATTGTAATGCATTACTTTTAAAAGTAACTTTCCCCAACACTGTTCAATACAAGAAAAATAAAGGGTCTTTCAAAATTTAAATGAATCAACAAATACAGCACAAGCAGCACTGAGGATGCAAGCAGCTATAACTTATACCAAGCAAAAATTCTTCTTTAATATCTGTAAATGTAAGGTCATAAATTATGAAACAGACACGAGGATGGTAAGGAACCAAAAAGCAGCATTTTATTGCACAGAGGTGAGTATACTTAACTGAACTGAACTGAATAAACTGAGGATAAAGACACAACATTGGAATGGCAATGAAGGCTGATTGCAGATTACCAGTGAATGGAAAAAGAAAACGATGATAATGGCGGTGGTAGATGAGCATTGTTATGGAGAGCGGTATGTTTTCTTGAGAAACCAGACATTGTGTGGGAGTTACTGGTGAGCTTTTAAGCAGTCTTTGATTAGGTTGTGATTGTTTGCAGATGGAGGTGATTAAAGGGATAGTTTGCCTAAAAATTACAATTTCTTGTTAATTTACTCACCCGCAGGCCATCCAAGATGTAGGTGACTTTTTTTCTTTAGTTGAACAGTAAAGCAGATTCATAAAATGCAAGTCCATGGCTATCGTCACTTTAAAAAGCATATCAAAAACCACAACATTAATACCTATGGCTCCTGGGGATTCACTGATGTCTTATGAAGTGAAATGATTGGTCTGTGCAAGACACTGATCAGTATTTACAACATTATTAACCGTAATCCATATCCTCAGGCAAACGGTCTGGAGTGATGTCCAGCTGGCAAACAAATCATTCTTTAGAACAGTTCCCTTCCGGGAACTCGAACTGCGTCATCAACGCTTTGGGGAACGCCATTGGCAGGCCGCACTCTGAACATGTCTACAACCAATGAAATGACGGGAGTGACATCACAGGCGTGGTGACGTAAGCGACCAGGAAGTATAAAGCACATGCGTTTGATGCCAGCGTCAGCTTTTGTCATTCAGCGAGAACGCTCTGTGTATGTGTCTGTCTTTTGCATATTGCTGTTTTTCTGTGCCAGTTTGCACATTTATTTTGAGCAATATGTCAACCAGAAAAGGGGGAAAGAAAGAGAGTTTTAGAGCGGTTGAGCAGCCACATAGGCGGTGTGCTCCCCCCATTCATCGCTGGCGGGGATACACGCAACCTATGTGCAGTGTTGGGCACATACCTTTAAAAAAGTAATTAGTTATAGTTACTAGTTACTTCTCACAAATAGTAACTGAGTTAGTAACTGAGTTACATCATTATAAAAGTAACTAATTACCAGTCAAAGTAATTATTGCGTTACTTAAAAAATCTAATTAGTATAACTGTAAAATAAATATAAAACATTGTACACTAATCTACACTAGTTTAATGTTGTTGTGGGACAACGTGAAAGACAACTATCAGATTCAACATATTATTATAAATATTATCATTACTATAGTGGAACAATAAAGCACAAATAAAGATGGTTTAGAACTTTAAATATCGTTATCACCTGCGTTCTAAGCCACTAATTTTGTGGAGGCATGTGACGATGTGAGGTGCTTCATTTTAGAATTACTTGTCACAGACGCAGAGAGACTCTTTTTTTTCCTGCATAAGTTGCACGTTACATAAATATTTTTGCCTTTCACCTCAGCGAGGGAAAAGTATGCTTATACTTCCAGTTTTCAAAAGCTACCTTTGAACTTGTTGGACTGGATGTCGGTGTGACTCCTGGATGTCGGTGTGTGCGACTAAACGTGCGCGTGCTTGTGTGTGAACACCCGCACTACTCTGCCTCTGATTGGCAAACAATGGAAATTTACTCAATGTAAGCCAATCATCGCGTTCTCAGTTACACCACGTTTACAGCCACACCAATCATCATCACTGGTTATGTGTCCCGCCTCAGCCCCAAACATACACAAACACCTCAGAGAAAGAGAGGTCCTATGGCTGAGAAAGACGCTGCTCGCATGAAAACCGCTTCAGTGTTCTCAGTTATAGTAACGCGCATTTTATTGTCAGTAACGGTAACGGCGTTGTAACGGGAGAAAGAGTAATTCGTTTGATTACTCGTTACTGAAAAAAGTATCGCCGTTAGTAACGCCGTTTATTTATAGCGCCGTTATTCCCATCACTGCCTATGTGTGGTCTGTTTGGGAGCGGAGCATGCACAGTCAGCCCTTGAGGGGCTGGCTGCCGGCAGTGTGAACGCCTTCCACTGTGGGTGCTTCGTTCCCGGAGAGCCCTCTTCGAGGAGGGGGCTTTTACTAGCGTTCCCCGCGGGTCTGGCCCCGCTTCCGCCGAGGCGGAGCGGCAGCTGCACTCGTGGGGTTCGCAATTAGATCTGCTAGAGGGAATGGAGACGGGCACTGCCCTATCTCCTTCCTCACCTGGCGGATCTAGCGACCTCCTTCTGGATGTGGAAGCCCGCACTGCGGTTCCTTCCCTCCAGGAGGAGGACAAATCAAGGCTTCTCCTATCTTCCACCGAGGAGGTTGATGTGGAAAGTCTTGATGCAGTTCAACCGCCCCCCGATCACCTCACTATGAGGAGCTAGTAGAGGTGTTGACTAATGCGGTAGCCAAGTTAAAGATCGATTGGCCCGCTGAACAAAGCCATGAGCCGCAGAGAAGCCGTTTAGATGAACGATTCCTGCGGACTAAGTCAACACCTCCCAGACGGAGCCTTCCATTTTTCCCGGATCTACACAAAGAAATCGCTAGATCTTGGGAGAAACCATATTCAGCCCGCTTGTTCTCCCCCGCCACTGATCACTACGGTAATGTGGCGGGGATGAATGAGCACGGCTATAAGATGATGCCACAGGTTGAACAGACGATCGCGGGCTATCTGTCATCTGGGCAGGCATCATCTTTGAAGGCTCCGTCCTTGCCCACCAAGCCGTTAAAAGTTACATCGAGCTTGATGGGCAAGGCATACATGGCAGCAGGTCAGGCTGGGGCTTGCCTTCACACCATGGCAGTCCTTCAAGCCTACCAGGCAGACCTGCTGCAGGAGTTTAATGACGGCGAGGAAGTGAGCATCACAGAGATGAGACGCACCACAGATCTCGCTCTCCGGGCCACCAAAGAGACCGTCCGCGCTGTGGGTCGGTCTATGTCAGCCTTGGTGGCCGCGGAGAGGCATCTGTGGCTGACCCTGTCCGAAGTGAGGGAGAAGGACAGGGTCACGCTTCTGGACGCCCCCCTGCATCCTGCCGGCCTCTTTGGTGACTCTGTGGACACAGTTGTCAGCAGACACCAGGAGGCCCACAAGCAGGCGGCGGCGTTCCAGACGTTCCTTCCTCGCCGCGTTTACTCCTCTGGGGCTGAATGGGAGCAGCCCCAGCCGTGTGCTAGCTCCTCACATAGAGAGGCTCAAAAAAGGAGTGTTGCAACCCGCGCCCCTCCGGCAAAACCTAGAGGGCTGGGTAAGCAACACTCCAAGTCGGGGGCCTCTGGGAAGAGGGCTGACCTGAGGGTCGTCCTCCAGTCCAAGAGGTCCTCGGCTAAGCGGCCCTGACTGCTGCGGCACAGGGCCAGTGAGGGCAGCCCCTCTCGGGGAGGCTGGTGGTTCACCACAGTACATGGTGGCCGCCCTTCCTCGGGGCCCTCAGGAGATTCGTCAGCTAACCCTGCCAATGTTACAGGGCGCGGCAGTCTCCCGCGAACATCATTCTCTGGTCTCTCCGCCCGGAAACGTAGCGGAGCTAGAGAGTTCGCCGCCCCCACGGGGGCTTTCAGATCAGTCGATTCAGGTGTTTCCTGCCAGTTCGCTGTTACAGGCCACCGAATCAGTTGTTCAAATAAATCCAGAAACCAGTCTCGAGAGGCTGGTTCCATTAGTAGATTATCTGGCAGCGTGGAAACTACTGCCGAATGTATCTACATGGGACCTGCGTACTGTAGAGAAAGGTTATTCCATCCAATTCGGCGCTCCGCTGCCACCTTTCAACGGGGTATTTCCCACCGAGGTGGGCCCCGAGCAGGCTCTGGTAATGGAACAGGAAGTAAACTCCCTTCTGAGGAAGGAGGCCATCGAGGTGGTCCCTCTTCAGCACAGAGAGTCCGGGGTTCTACAGCCGGTACTTCATTGTTCCGAAGAAGGATGGTGGGCTGCGGCCCATTTTAGATCTCAGACACTTGAAACGCTCAGTCAAGAAACTGAAGTTCAAGATGTTAACTGTCAAACAGGTCGTGTCTCAAATCAGGTCCGAGGACTGGTTTGTCACGGTAGATCTAAAAGACGCATACTTTCACGTCTCCATCCTTCCTCAACACAGGAAGTTCCTGAGGTTTGCTTTCAGGGGCAAAGCTTACCAATACAGGGTTCTTCCGTTCGGCCTAGCTCTCTCACTCCGAACTTTCACGAAGTGTGTGGATGCTGCGCTGGCTCCGTTGCGACTCCAGGGTATCCGCATACTCAACTACATAGACGACTGGCTGATTTTAGCCAGCTCAGAGCGGTTAGCGGTTCAGCATCGAGGTGCTGTTCTCGCTCACATGAAAGAGCAGGGGTTGAGACTCAACGCCAAGAAGAGTGTGCTATCTCCATTACAGAGAACCACTTATCTAGGTGTCGTATGGGATTCGACCACGATGCAGGCACGAATGTCACCTGCTCGGATCGAGTCGATCCTTACTGCAGTAAATGCGGTCAAGCTAGGCCTGTCACTCACTGTCAAACAGTTCCAAGTACTGTTAGGTCTTATGGAAGCTGCATCCAACATGATACCTCTTGGACTGCTGTACATGAGACCACTGCAGTGGTGGCTCAAAACCAGAGGGTTTTCCCCGAGGGGCAACCCGTTCCGCAAGATCAAAGTCATGCAGTGATGCCTACGTGCCTTGGACTTGTGGAAGAAACCCTGGTTTCTCTCTCAGGGCCCGGTGCTGGGAGCTCCTTGTTGCCGCGTCATGCTAGCGACAGATGCGTCCCTCACCGGGTGGGGAGTGGTCATGAGTGGCCACTCAGCCCAAGGCCTATGGAGCGACCAACATCTCTCTTGGCACATAAATTGCCTAGAGATGCTGGCCGTGTTTCGGGCCCTGAAGTATTTCCTTCCAGACCTAAGAAACCGTCACGTGTTGGTCCAGACAGACAACATCGCGGTAGTCTATTATATCAACCACCAGGGTGGTCTGCGATCACGCCCCTTGTACAAGCTGGCGTACCAGATCCTCCTGTGGTCTCAAGGAAAGCTTCAATCTCTGAGAGCAGTCCATATACCCGGATGTCTCAATGTGGGAGCAGACGTCCTGTCGAGGCAGGGGCCGAGGCCCTGGGATTGGATGCTTCACCCTCAAGTAGTGAAGCAGATTTGGAGAGTGTTTGGCCAGGCTCAAGAGGACCTCTTTGCGACTCGAGAGACATCGCAATGTCCCCTCTGGTACTCTCTAGTGCCTCCAGCTCCGCTGGGACTGGACGCCATGGTACAGACGTGGCCGAGGCTTCGTCTGTACGCATTTCCCCCAATCGCTCTGCTCCCGGGAGTTCTGGAAAGAGTACGCCGGTTTGGAGTACGGCTGCTGCTAGTAGCCCCATACTGGCCGGCCCGAGTATGGTTCTCGGACATAATCGCTCTCCTAGACGGCTCTCCCTGGGAGATTCCCGTCAGGAGGGACCTCCTATCCCAGGCTGGGGGCGCAATATGCCACCCCCACCCGGAGATGTGGAAACTATGGGTGTGGCCCCTGAGGGGGCACATCTCATAGAGGCTGGTCTCTCAACTGAGGTTGTTGAGACCATCCGCCAATCCAGAGCTCCCTCTACGAGGAAACTTTATAGCCTTAAGTGGAACCTGTTTGTGTCATGGTGTCATGAATGCTGTTTAGACCCAGTTAACTGCCCAGTTGGTACAGTGCTGGAGTTCTTGCAGACTCGTCTTTCCGCAGGGCTGACCCACTCCACCTTGAAGGTATACGTGGCGGCGATATCGGCCTACCACGCCCCTCTTGGTGGCCTCTCAGTGGGTAGAGACCCACTGGTCTCACGTTTCCTCCGCGGTGTACTCAGGTTGAGGCCTCGATTCAGACCACGAGTCCCCACGTGGGACTTGACTGTGGTGTTAGAAGCTCTATGTAAGCCTCCTTTTGAACCCATAGAGGAGATCTTAGATCACGTGCTTACTATCAAGACAGCGCTGCTTCTTGCTTTAACTTCTCTCAAGAGAGTCGGGGTATAACTACATGTGTCCTGTAAGAGCACTCGACACGTACGTCCACAGAGCTGCCCTGTGGCGTAAGTCAGAGCAATTGTTTGTTTGCTACGGCCCCCCAAGAAGTCGGTTTTGAAGCTGGGCAACCCCTTTTTGGAGGGCCGTAGCAAACAAACAATTGCTCTGAAAAATAATCCTCGGCCCTCAGGCACACGAGGAAAGTACATCTCCTGTCTTGAAAGCTGCCAGTCCAGGAGGGATGAGACTCTGGGCCTAGCCTTGTTGCTAGGGCATGAGGACAACGGAGCCAGGAGTGGCTCTGAGATCAAGTTCGGTTCTACGTGTGTGCCTGAGGGCCGAGGATTATTTTTCCCTCTGGTTCTGGCACGACCAGACCAAGGAATACTATGCTCTCCTCGTGTGCCTGAGGGCCGAGGAACATCCTCCCCTCTGGTTCTGGTATGACCAGACCAAGGACTATTCTCCCTCTTGTTCTGGCACGTATGGTTCCCAGACAGAGGTGTAATACCACTCGCGTCCTGGAAAAATTCCCAGGCGAAGACATTCCAGTGTCCTGGCAGGTACACCAGGCACTACTTGTGTCCCTCTTGTTCTGGCAGAGTCCAGACAAAGGATTACTTTCTCCTCGTGTGCTCGAGGGCCGAGGAAAACTCTCCCTCTGGTTCTAGTAGAATACTAGACCAAGGCTTACTTTCTCCCTCTTGTTCTGGCAGGACACCAGACAAAGGAGTATATTATTCTCTCGTGTGCCTGAGGGCCGAGGAATACTCTCCCTCTGGTTCTAGAAGAGTACTAGACCAAGGAGTACCAGGTCTCCTCGTGGGCTTGAGGGCCGAGGAGTATCTCTCCCTCTGATTCTGGTTGAGGATCCGGAAAGACTCTGGTAGAAGACCAATGCTCTCCTCGTGTGCCCGAGGGCCAAGGATTACTCTCCCTCTGGTTCTAGAAGAATACTAGACCAAGGATTATTCTCCCTCTGGCTCTGGTATCACCAAGACCAGAGGTGTAATACCACTCGCGTCCTGGCAAGTTTTCCCAGGCGGAGTCATCCCAGTGTCTTGGCAGGTAAGTATTCCAGACACTGTTTTCCTTCTTGTTCTGGAAACCCAAGTGTTCACCAGACAGAGGGTACTTCTTCTCTGGAGTGATGCACCAGAGACTCAACGTGTTCCTTTCCCTTGGCTTAGCAGCACAGACACTGCGCAGGGATTTGGAATCATGGGGGCGTGGGTATCTCGTTCCCCAAAGCGTTGATGACGCAGTTCGAGTTCCCGGAAGGGAACGTCTCAGGTTACGAATGTAACCCTGGTTCCCTGAGGGAACGAGACACTGCGTCATGGACCATAATTCCCGCATCCCTACGGCGCTCGCTTCATTCCCTAAGAGCTGACGCCGGCATCAAACGCACGTGCTTTATACTTCCTGGTCGCTTACGTCACCATGCCTGTGACGTCACTCCCGTCATTTCATTGGTTGTAGACATGTTCAGAGTGCGGCCCGCCAATGGCGTTCCCCAAAGCGTTGATGACGCAGTGTCTCGTTCCCTCAGGGAACCAGGGTTACATTCGTAACCTGAGACGTTTTCTTTTTTATCTTTTTTTTTTTTATATAAATATACTCAACTGTCTGAAACAAATTACATGTTTATTATTTATTTATTGAGCGATCATTTCTGGTATCATGTCTACTTCGTTGACATTTAATTTTAAGACCATGCCCTCCTCTGTCAAAGAAAGTCTTCTTGTGCTGAAGGTAAGCTAATATGCGCACGTGTGTGTGGCAGTGGTAAGCAGACCTTGTTAAAATAGGGTAGACCTCAGTGCCTTTGGCTTTTGGCATAAAACAAATGAGCTGAAATATATGCCTAAATTGAAAATAAAAATATGACTTTACTTGAAAATGTGATGTTAAGCATTACAGATAGACTAACCATATATCATTTGAAGGTCTCAACTAGGAGAGTACATGCATAATTGTTTCAGGACATCAAACGATACCAAATGTGAACAGTATATACTATAGGCTATACATGCAACTTTTGGGCTGCATTTTGGTTTGAAGCAACCCTTGCATTTACCATTTGCCATATAATAGAAGCGCACAACTGGAAGATCGACAATCATCCACCAGGATCTTATTACTTATTCTTTACTAGGGGTGTACGATATTGAAAAAAAAAATCTCAATATTTTCTGGGATTTTCAGTAATGATATTTTGTGGCGTGTGCTATTGTGCAGCTGGTATAAGGATTACCATGGACAGATGACTTCTAAAGTTTTTCATATTTCCCATACTCTGAGTAGTGATCAGTTTACATCAGTGATAGAAATTTCCAATAGAAATCTTTTCCAATAAGTTGACATTGATTTTTACCTTTTATTGGCTTTTTTTTTACATTTATAAAGCCATTTTTTCTAAAAGTGTGCATCAACTTGAGTAAAATTTTTACATTTAATCAGTCAATTAGAATATTAAGACATTTGGGCTGTTACCAAGAAAATAAAATAAGTACTGAGAAAATTCATCTTTGCAATGCAGAGAAAACATAGAAGCTGCGTCTGAAGTGACATTTAGATGTATTTACATACTGTTTAATGTAGCTCAGAGAGACAAGCAATGCTTTAACCTGCAGTTACAAACGCCTAAATAATGTTTTGATATTTTAACATAAAACGTTGAATACTGCTATTTTAAATTATTTAAAAAATGAAAAGATACTTTAAATGTAAAATTAAAAGTCAGTAGGTGGCCAGTAGGTGGCAGCAAGTTACTGTTAATAAGTGAGTCATTGCGATTCAGAGATACCTCTCTCTTAGTTTTTCAGTGAAAGTCTGTGGAATGTTTGCTAGGATGCTGTAACTTTTTGCCAGGGCAGCTACAAAGTTGGTATGTCATTAGTTATTGGCTGCTTGCCATGTCAAATGAGCTCACTCCTATGTCTCTATGACATTTATATCTGGATATATGATCTCCACAGTCCTTTGCTGGAGTTAAATCAAGTCACCTTTACTTTTATAGCACTTTATACAAAATAGATGGATTTTGGTGCCAGCTGGTGCTGGCATGACACATTCATAGCTGGCCATAGGGAACTAGGCCGAGGGCTTGTCTAGTTGCGGAGGTCTTCACTAAGGATTTGTACTGAGGGCTTGTCCAGTCGTCAAGGTCTTAGCTGAGGATCTGTGGGAAGTCTACAGGATTTTCACTCATTAGGCTACCAAAACACAGAGAGTGAATGAGAGAGAGACACAGAGAGAAAAGGATCTTAAGACCCTGCATGTGTGTATATGTGTGTGGTCCAGGTATCCCCACAAGGATAGTAAAACCTGAAATATTTGATGTTTTGAGGACAAGATTTTGGTCCCCACGAGTAAAATAGTTTACGAATCATACTAAATGTTTTTTTGTTTTTTTTTGTTTATTGAAAAAGTAAAAATGCTGAATGTTTTCTGTAAATGTCAAGCAGCAATTAAGGGGCCAAGCACGACAGAGGCAAAGTGATAAACTAAGCATGGCAGTGAGCATCAGGCTAACTAAAAAAAAGTAATTAAGGACATGTTTTAATGATTTTAAGCACAATGGTTGAAAATGCATAAACACAACCACTTGTAAAGTGACATAATTGGTTATCACTTTTGACTAATGGTGACGCTGTTGTAGGGGTGGGCGATATGGCAAAAATATCACAGGGAAAGGAATATTTCAGAAATATCACGATTCACAAATATCGCGATTCTTTGTCATGCTGGTTTTACTATTAAGTTGTCTGAGCAGCACAGCCAAACTAATTCCCCTATTTTAAAACCAAAGCTTTACAAGGTAACAAAATGTAAAATAAAAAGAATGGCAGATGTTTAGGCTGAATTAGGTGGAAAACTCATTTGTCATTTTTTAATTTTTGTTATTAAAAAAAATAGACAAATAGACTACATGTTACAAATACACATCATTTTCAGGTACAGTAGGTGTATTTAATAGAGGTTTGGGACACCATCTGAGTAATTTTTTGGTGAACTGTCCCTTTAGTTACAATGGGCAGTATGTTTAGTTCTGTCGCTTTAAGAGCTGTAGGCATCTAATATCTACCGACATGCATCCGTTTTTGAGTGAATATATGTTGTGTTTTACAGTATATTGAGACTGAGGTACACTGTAGCATGATACTATGATATTTTTTTCAAAAGCAGATTGTGGAGACATTTTAATCCTCAATGATCAAAAATCGTCATATCACACACCCTTGTGCTGTTGTCAAATTGATCTGTTGTGA
This sequence comes from Garra rufa, assembly GCF_049309525.1. NCBI lineage: Eukaryota > Metazoa > Chordata > Actinopteri > Cypriniformes > Cyprinidae > Garra > Garra rufa. The sequence goes on from NC_133370.1 coordinate 45,318,933, forward strand.
TCAGTGTGGGAATTTTTTCTGGCATGTTCTGAACCTGATCTGAATTTGGTGAAAATTGGACTAATGGCCTAGGAGGAGTTAGAAAAAGTATAGTCTCGTGTAGCCAGACCTTCAGACTGACGGCTGAAGGTCTGGAATCCATGGCAGCTTTCACTGGCCAAGGCCCGCCCATAAGGCCGTTTGACCAACATGTCAAACAACCAATCACAGTTCGTTTCGTTCAGCGTCACGTTTCGGGGTATGGAAATGTCCCCACAAAAACAGACTGGCGTGCAACAAGTCAGTCATTGAAATAACCAGCACTGAAAGTTAAAGAAGAAGAGGGAGAACAATCAGTAAGTAAGTAATTTGTTCGCGAACTTAAAATAAACGTGACACTCCCGTCTCCCGGAAATCCGATCAAATTCAACTAATCAGATGACGACTTTGAAATTCCTAATGTGTTTCCAGTTAAGTGTACCATATGCATCAGACGTTTAGCCAATGTTCTGTGGGCGTGACGTCTGAGGCTGAGACTAGAAAAAGTATGTTTTCAAAAGACAATCAAAATGGTGGACGGCAACTTTGATTAACTATGGAATCACTGGAATTAATGTTTTTGATATTATACAAGGAATCTAGTGAGACCAGTCAAGCATAACTAATCAAAAATATCAATTAGAATTTCTATTATTTTCATTGTCATTTTTGACCATAAGGTGGTGCTGTCACAAAACATCTTGCATACCTTTAGGGCGTGGTGCTGGAGACGTATACCAAGTTTCATAACGATATACTGATGTGTTTGTAAAATATACCATTGTGGCGAAATTAAAAATGGCCGGCACCCAAAATGGCTGACATGGGAAAAAATGAATATCATTCGGCTAAGAATACTGCACTGAATCTAAAGATGTGACTTGACTTAACTAGTGTTTGGCCCCTAATAACTCTGCACCTAGGTAGATCTCCAGGAACAGAATTGGGCATTAACTAGCATTAACAAGGAGACATTGTTCATGCCCCTTTATGGAGGTTAGCATGGCATACTCTTCTTTGGGTGCAGGACAAGTCCTGTCACTAAGGGCAGTACGTGTCCTGGTATCATAGAAACTGAGAGCGGGCTGTCTATTAATGCACAGGTAAATGCTTTGTAGCTTGGTAAATGGAGATTATGACCTCCGACAAACTCTCCTGTGCCTCTGGGATAGACGCCTTGGCACATGTGACACTGAAAGTATGACTCTATGCCTTTCCACTGTTTCCAGGTTAATATTGGCAATTCTGGTGAGAATCTGGGAAAACAGAGTTTGACATCTGTTTGTAGTACTGTACTCGCCAACCAAAGTCTGGTTTGTGAACCTGGTTTACCTCCTGGAGTTTCCTCCTTTAAGGGCATGACGATAGAAGATGTTTATTCTGCAGCAGGCTGGGCCTCCCTATATACGTTAATCAGGTTTTATACTTAGACATGGATGCTACTCCTGCTTCAAGAGAGCTTTATCTGTCTGAACAGTGGTCAGTCCAGGTCTTATGGTCTGTGTTAAGGCATCCCATAGTGTCAGCTACTGATGCAGCATCTAGTGAACCTATGAAAGGGAACCATTCCAGTTATGTACATAACCATGGATCCCTGAATGGGGAACGAGACCCTACATAGCCAACTATTCTCAGTCATTGCTGCTATGCTTTCCTTCACAAAGTCTAAGATGGATGTTATGGGTATCCCCATAAGTTGTTGTTCTAACTTGAGGCTGTGGCATCTTGGGGTGTTCCCATAATGTTGGCTACATATGTCTCATTCCTTATTCATGGAACCAAGGTTACTGTATGTAACCGAGACATTTTCTGTGTGATTGCTGTTTTGGATCTGAGATATGGCTTCACTTTGCTATATGGTCATTAGGATGTTCTAAATGATTGCAAGGCAGTGACTACACCTTTACCAAGGTTAAATTTACAGGGGTGCGTTTCCCAAGAGCAACTATAGTTGCAATTTCTGTCATTACCAATAAAGTTCATTAGAACTTGCCACTGTACACTCTTAAAAATAAAGGTGCTTTAAAGGGTTCTTTAAGTGATGCCATAGAAGAACCATTTTTGGATCCACAAAGAACCAATTCAATCAAAGGTTCTTTAAAGAACCATCTCTTTCTTACCTTTTTATAATCTGAAGAACCTTCTTTCGCCACAAAGAACCTTTTGTGAAACAGAAAGGTTCTTCAGATGTTAAAGGTTCTTTATGGAACCATTTAGACAAAAAGGTTCTTCTATGGCTTCGTGAAACACCTTTATTTTTAAGAGTGTAGTTGGCTAACAATGCTTTTGGGAAACACACCCCAGATTGGTTGCTTTTCCGAATGAAGTGAACCTATCAAACAAGCAAGTTTTCCTAAATATCTGCACAATTGCAAATGTGATAGTCATTTTATATAACAGTTACAAACTAGTTCAATTAGAAATAAGATAATTATATTTTGACTGTTTTTGCTCTGTTTCTAACAAAAATTGTTTAAAACAAAGCAGAACAGTTGCATTTAGAGTGTTGTTTTGTTGTTGAACGATTCAGCGTTTTTGAATGAATCAAGTCAATAATCTCACTTGCTCAGCTGGTAATGCTTTTTTTAACTAACAGAGTCTAAGCAAAAAAAAAAAAAAAAAAAACGGTACATTTTGATTGAATTTTGTGACTCTGTCTCTATCCATACTCTCTGATTTTAGTCTTGCCCTTCTCTGGTCTCAGTCTTGTTCTTGGATAAGATGACAAAGTGTACTTTTTTTTGGAGAACTATGCCTTCAGAAGTCATTTAACTGTCCTTTAACATAATTTAATAGCCCTGGTTTGGCATTGGTGGTCCTGTTTAGCACCTCAAAATGGGCCCACTCTCTGACAAATTGAAAGAGTGTGTGTGAACTCTTTCTCTGAAACATTCATCCCTCAACTATGACATTAAAATCATAAGGAGTGGGAAAAACGGTACTGTTTTTACCTTCTGCTCTCCCTCTTTTTCTCTAAAAGCAAAAGGCCACCCAAACAAAACTGTGCAACATTACAACACTCCATAGCATTCCTGCAAACACCGAAAAAACATGCTAACCCTTCTAATAAGCTGCAGCTTATGTCCAAGTTCCTGTTGTGTTTTATTCCCCGTCTCAGGAAATTTAAACAGGCTTGTAAATTTCTCCACCTGTTTGGAAATGTCTTTCATGCACTTGGTCTCTGTGTAGAATCATAAAGAAGGCAGCTATTAAATATATAACATTTGCTTATGCTGAGCGCTCCTTCTGGGCAGAATGAGTCATTCCAACAGATCTCTGCTAACCATTCATGTTATTTTACATCATGTTTACAGTCAATGTCAAACTCACCAAGAACACGCCTACTAATGACATGGGCTAATATTTGTCACCATACAAGCAATGTTGGATTTTGCCACCATAAATCATGTTTAATTGCTTGTCAAATGACTAATAAAAACCGTCGGATAGTTAAAAGAAACAATAAGACTAATCAGGCTTGTATATTCAACAATACAACACAATTCACTACATCTTGAGTTCTATTGTAATATAAACTTGTCTGCAGTAATGTCTATTGGGGAAACGTGTAAAACAGAACATGCTTTGTTAAAGCATGAATCATTCAATGCAAAAATATTTATTAAGGTGTCTAAATCATTCTTTTGAGAAGGGGCTGTACTGTTCTAGGTGAATCAGTGTCTGAGTATTGACATAATTCCTACAGCTGGAGTTTTGTTTTGCTTAATTAATAGATGGTTTATGGATAGTTGCATGACATCTTGTCTTGGTGTCCTCACAGTCATGACATGACCAATCTCATTCTAATACAAGCATAAATAACATTTAGAAGTTATGGTTATATTTTTGAAATATAAAAACAGTTTAATGCAAACTTCCAATGCTGTCTGTTCACCACGATTTGTTAGTTTTTATAAAGTAATTATTTTCTGAGATGAAATTGTAGCATTGTTGTATATTTTTTCAGGGGGATCGGAAGTATTTTACCAACTAACTACCAACTAAAAACTTGCACACCTTTCAAGTGTTTTTCCATTTAAAATATGGGTTCATTTAAAGTTAACACAAAATCAGAATTTACCTTATTTACTTTCTTAATACACATGCCTGTTGTTATTGTAAATGATTCTCATGTGAATGTAACTTGTACTTTTAACACACAACTGGAAGGTTGCTGATTTGATCCTGAATGGTTGGTCCATTTAGTTGTATTTTTTAATCATTCTGAGTCTGTTTCTTCTTAAAAGTTATGTTTGAGTGATTTTGGTATAAATGGAGTAGATTGGGAATATAATACTGATGTTTACACATAAACCTAGAATTATTGTCACCCTATTATTATTATTATTTTTTATTTATTTTTTTGCCATAGGCGAACAGTAAGCATTAGAAGTAAAATGTTAAAAGTTTCATATAGTGCAGTGAAAAATTAATGACTCCACCTCTAACATAATAGAATCTTTTAAGATCTCCATGTCTGTAACCTTCACAGTCTGCCTACACATTAAAATTTTACTGTGAACTGTGAAAGTAATTTGTACGAAGTCTTGTTTTTCTGCACATCTAAACTGTCAGGGCCTCTTCATTATGTAACACAACTCTTGAACCTCTTACCTGTCAATTCTACCCCGACTGAACCAAAATCTGCCTTCAATGAAACAGGAGAAATGGAGGAAACACCAGACCTCAAACAGTCAACCACAAACATTTGTATGGCCAAAGCCTTCTGAGTGAATACCAATTTAGTTCAAGGAATTCAAGGAAGCAATGCTACAGAACCGTTTCATACAAGTTGAGTAAAGAATCTTTACATTCTTTTTCCACAGACTTACTGGAAATGTCAAATGTAAACAGCTTACCACATTTTTATACACCTGCATATGCACATACATAAAATATAATGTTTAATGTTCTTCAAAAGCTTACAGGTTTCACTCATGTTCAAAGGCAATGGGTATCCTTATATATAAAGAGAAAGTTGCAATCAACCCTGACTTTTTAAAATTATATTTATTTTCTTCAGTTTTTCAAATTGTTGGAAACTGTTAGCATAGGATGCTCCCTCGCCTCCTCTATAGCGTACACCTTTCCTTACACACTATGTGAAATTACTACATTGGTGAAGGCCAAAGCCTGTCCAGAAGCCACTGCAGGTCTGATTTGTTTTGGCTAGGCTCTGCTCTGACATGCCTGGGAAGGGCAAGGAAAGGAAATGGGTGGACCAGCAACTCTCAGCTCCCCCAGAGAAGGCCTGAGAGAAGCCAATGAGAAAGAGTGTGTGTTTTTTCTCTCTACTCTGAGCTTGTAAGACAGAGCCTGGGCCCATCTGGATCTAATAACCTAGCCCAAGCTGCTGCCCAACAAATTCAGACTAGATTGCCAGCCCCGCTCAGGGAACGCCGCATTGAGTGCGGTCACACTCGGCAAGGGGGGTTAGTAGGGAACGTGCCATGCATGTCAGCTCCATGGTCCCCAAGCAATTTGTTCTCTCAACATTGATGAGCACCAAATGCAGACCCTTAAGAGCACCCTTGGGTCTTGTGGTGGGTATAAGGTCTGATGACTGTAATGATGCGGGTTTGCCAATGGTGGGCAGTGTAGCAGTTTATCTCAATCTGTTATGGAAACGCATGACTGGTTTGTACGGAAAAAAAAAAATGATTCAGTGAATCTCAACATATTATTCTTCAAATTTATACTCTAAGACTAGAGGTGCCCCATCCTGTTCCTGCAAAGTTCAGCTCCAACCAGCTAATTAGAATCTTCAGGAATACTTGATAATTACAGAGCAGGGCTTCCATTGAACTACAGGAATATAGATCTCCAGGAGCAGGATTGGGAATCCCCGTTCTAGACCAGTGGTTCTCAAATCCTTCCAAATGGCAGACTTGTTTAACAGCAAAATAAAAATTCATTCAGAAAAATCTGAATCTTAAGGAAACCACCGACAACCTCAAAAATAATGTTTTATACTCTGGAAACAGTCTCAGTTTTAACCAATCCATACAACGAACTAGACTTTTATAGTTTAGGCCAATGGCCTGCATTAAACATTTATCACGCATAAGCTAAGATATTAGTTCACTGCACCCATCCAAAAAAAAAAAAGCACTGACTGTCCGCATTGCCATTTGTATCTGATATTTACATTGGTTGCTATAGCAATGACCTAAGTATCAACACAACATCAAGTTACTTTCCTGTACAAAAACTCAGCTAGCTGTCATTGTGGAAAGAGAGGACAGAAAACTGGAAATTTTGACTCTGCTCATGCTATTATGACATCTTGATTTTATGTGGGTGATGTGAATGCAAGGTCACTTGAAATCTGATTTGACATGCTGAATATCATTTGTCGGTGAATTTATAAAAATCTTAATCTAATTTCAAACCACATATAAATGTGATTTATTTTAAATCTGGTTTGTAACAGTCTTATTTCATTTATTGCTCTCTGAACTACAACAAAACATTTCAGTTGAACATACTAACAGATCTTTGCTGCTTTGTCTGAGCAAAGCCTGAGAGTTTTGCTCAAGTAAAAAGTGATTTAGTTATAGTTACGTAGCATAATTTCTTTCTGAATGGCTAGTTTTAAGATTGTTCTTTATCCCTTATCTCTATGACATTGTGATCTTGGGTCTCTACAGGGCTTTACACACTTGAAATAGTTAACCCTGGGTCATTCTAAACACCAACCCCCGGTTTCACAGACAAGGCTTAAGCCTAGTCCTAGACTAAAATGTAAGCCTGACCTGTTTCAACTGAAACAAAATTGCACTGATTGATCTTAAAATATATCAGTGCCTTTGTTTTGTCTCAAGATGCACACCTTTAATGTTTTTTTTCCAAGCATGTTTATAAAAATGACTTAAATGTCCTAATTGAACTATGGCCTAATCCTGGCTTAGTCTAAGCCCTGTCTGTGAAACCGGGCCCAAGTAAACAGAATCCTGGATTATCTTGCTTTCACATTTCACACTGCTCATATTTTTCCCTGGGTTAACAATTTACCTTGGGTATTCACAAAGACTTTATATATAGGAAGACTGTGCCCTCCATCCTTATAGGGGAGCGCGGGGCACAAACTAGTTAGTTGTAACACACATGGTTTAAATATTTCAATACATGCTATTACAACCAAATTTACAGTATTTACTAGTTGCCATAGCAAAACTATACAGAGGAAAAAAAGTGCACCAAAATTCATAGGCCTTTTGAAGATATCGCTGAATATTTATTTTACGGAGTGTCTATTTACACTAATTGCAAATAGCCCGGCTTTTTGGCAGAGGCTACACTACCTCCACCCACCAATGTGTGATTTGAATAGTCAACACTACAAAAGATGGCTGTTAATTGTCAGCTCCAGTGAAGCAGAGGATAAATCGTGTGTTTCATTCTTTTCGATGCAACCGATCCGGGTTCGAAACCCCCTTATCTTGGGTATTCAGAAAGACTTTATATATAGGAAGACTGTGCACTCCTTATGAATGGGAGAAATTGCAACACCCCCAATATGGCGAATAAGCCCCGCCTTCTAAATGAAAGAGCCAATCGTTGATTAGTAAAGTCATCGTGTCACTGCAGCGGCCGTTAGAAGCTCCGGTTCCTATAGAAACAGACAGCGTTCGCACACTCGTGCTCAAGACTGCGTATGTGCATTAGCTGCTCTAGCCTGACAAAATAAGCATTTTTGCTATTTAAGGATTAGAACAATTATGAGGCAGTTGTCAGATTTCATTAGTGATTTCAAATATGAAGTTTAATCGTAAGCTTGGTGAACTGTTTTGGAGAGTTTTATGTTTCCCCATTTAAAGAGATAGGAGCTGCTCTTGCATGCCTAAGAGGTGTTTCAAAGATGGCCGCTGAGTGAAATGACTTGCCTTAAAGAGGTCATCGGATGCAAAACTAACTTTTACATGTTGTTTGAACATTAATGTGTGTTGGCAGTTTGTGCACACAACCAACTTACAATGATAAAAATCCACCCAGTGGTATTTTTTGAATCTTTAAAAGTAATATCCCCTTTTTAAAATCAGGTCATTCTCAGCTTCTTGTCGTTGTGACGACATATAGTTGATTGACATGAGCACCTTACCTTAGACCCGCCCTCACCAAGCTGAAGCAGAGCTCATTTGCATTTAACGGGACCATGCAATAAAATGAGATGATTTTTGCAAAGCTGATTTTGACAAGGTAAAGGGGTGTTTTTTACACTACTATTGAGAATTTTTAACCAAAGTATATTAGAGGCTTGTCATTAAGACCCTAAAGAATCATATGAACTTGTGGAAAATGGGCATCCGATGACCCCTTTAAAAGGGCTTTGGTATTCATAAACTGACGTTTCACACTTTATATTCCAAAACCTTTTAAAGGTTAAAGGGTTAGTTCACCCAAAAATGAAAATTAGCCCATAATTTCTCATTGGGAAACACTGTTTAATTCTTTCCTGCCATTTAAAGGAGATATTTAAACTGAGTATTTTAAGTATTTAAGTTTGTTTTTTAACTGTAATAGTAATATCCCCTTAACAGATGCAGAAGAGAACAGGCAAGCATGAAGAGTTCTGTGCCTCTCTCTTATCAGATTTTCAACTCAATACCCACAATTTAAATTTAAAAAAAAAAAATATTGCTGAGTTTTTTTTTTATCATTTCATCACTTTTAAGGTGGGTGGGATCATTTGCTGGCTAACAGATTGTCAGGTGTGGCTGTGCAGCAGAATGATAAAATTTCAAACAAGCCTTGCACAGGGTTCATGATTCATCATGTCTCCACAGACCCTTGAGACGATGTGTTTAGTAGAAGAGTCAGTGATAAGATGTTGCCCAGATAATCCCACACAGGCTTGCTGTGTAAAGAGAAACATTTGGAATGTTAATCCTTACTAAATTGTTGTCGCTGTGTAAATATTTATCATGGCAAATTTGCTGTTGTTTAAAAAAAAGACACCATTGCACCAGTTCCCAGGCTTCCAGTGCATTTCAGAAGCTTATGGTAAATCAAGTACTGATCTGAATTACAGTAAATCACACTAATTAAAAAGAGGACAGTAAGCATTTACTACAGATTTAAAGATAAATCAATATATTTAATAAATTATGAGAATTTTTTTAATGGACCTGTGACCAGAGATGCTGGGATTTGCTCTATCGTCCCTTGTGACCATACAGGGGATAAACAATTTGCTTCACAGTCATGGATTGTAAAACACTTCTCCAGTGCATGAAATAGGAATTTTAAAGAGTTTATTTATGTCCTACATATAGATTCTGCAGTGAAAACAAGCTAACATTTTTAGCTGATGCCAAGACACAGTTCTCTTTTTGGATAGGCCAAGTCAAACTAACAAATCAATACCTGGCCAAGTAAATACACAAACAACGTATCCAACAGTTCTCATACTTGTTTGTCTTGTTTGCATGTTGCAGTTTGAGTCACTTGTACCTTTCCCTGTCCATCACTCCACCCAGTGCCTCATGGTCATAACTCTCGTATGTCAATTAACTCCATAAATAAACAAAAACAATCAGTCCAAGAGGTGTGGAAAGGTGAAAAGACCTGCAAGCTCTCCAGATGGAAGTCAGGCCTGACAGCATTGGGTTTGACGGTACACAGAGGAGGGAGTCTTGTTGTTTGGAGTCTCTGTAAGTGTTGGGGGAAAGACTGAGGTGGAGAGGGTTGCGCCCAATAACGCAGGTGACTCATGGGATACTGTGGTTCACGGTCAGGTCAGCACAGGCATTTGGCTGCTCTGATAGCTATTGGGTTTGCAGCTGAGGTAAGGGAGGTCTGTGTGTGGCTCGCTTGTTCACAGGGGCGGCAGTGTAAACACAGCAATGATCGCCACGGGAAAGTTCCAGTATCTAATGTGTGATCTCTAATGCATGTTGACTAAACAAGCTTGGCAACACACTTATTGAATACATAAGAGTAAAGTTTTCAAATCTGCATTAAAAGACAATCAGTCATGCTAATTAGGGTTCCTGGACTTGTTTAACACCTCTTGCCACAGAAGGGACTAAACCTGGAGCCAAATACATGTGAATGTAATGCCTAAAGTCATGTTGAGTAGGGTCTGGATTACCAACACAAAAGCTGCAGTTTTAGTCTTAAAGCTACAGTGTGTAATTTCTGCAGCACTGCAAGTGTCACCAAACAGAAAACACAAAATAACGGTTGGGATTCTTAAAGGGGTCCTATTATGCTTTTTCAATTTTTTAGCTTTAGTTAGTGCTTAATGTTGCTGTTTGAGCATAAAAATGTCTGAAAGGTTACAGAGCTCAAAGTTCACTCCAAAGGGAGATATTTTCTTTTTAACAGAAAACACTTCAACAAACAATAACTACAACAAATGGCTTGTTGGGATTACAAAACGATGCTTCTGGATATTGTGAAGTTGCAATGTCAGTCATTTAAATAATGCCTGCCCATGGGTGAGGCCTGATTGAGTTGTGCTAGAGAAGATGAAGAAGAAGAGCTGCTATATACAATAGCCTGTTGCTGAAGAGACAGTTTCTTCCACACCAGTTCCAAAATTGCTTTGTTTTTGCCAAGGTTCTGATCCTCAATTATGCTCTTGTTCATTAACAAGATTCAAATTGGTATGGCAAAATTGAAAATTTTACAGCTGAACAGATGAAACCTATTTTACACCCTAAAACCAAATCAATATTTTGTAAAAGGGCATAATCTGATCCCTTTAAACATTTCTTTCATCTGTCATGATTTATTAAGCTAGTGGGTTGGGTGAGATGCCTAAACAAACAAAGCAATGTTTGACAGCAATATTCCATACCTAGTGGGCATTTCAAAAAGCATGGTTAACTTGCATCACTTTAACTCTGAACTCTTGGTTAGTTAAACTAAAAAAAATTGACTCGTTGTTGTGAATTCCAGAAAATTGTCTAGAACTAAGTTTTGTCAACTCATAGTATATCACAGTCAACAAAACAAATAGTATCTCTGCAGAGGATGAAGTGCATCATATTGCTTTATTTTTCTTTGGTTTAATGGTGATTTGGTGCATATCAACCACATTACTGAGAGGTTGTGCAATCTTTTTTTAATCGTATGTTTTAAGATAGGTTTATTAACAACGTAGAGTAAAACAAACATGGGAAACCAGGAAACAAAAGAACTGTGTGCATGATATGGCAGACTTAAAGTTCAATCAGCTTCAATCAGTTTCATCAGCTGATGAAAAGAGTGCTGAGGCCACAGAGCTTGAGTTGGTTGAGGCCACTGGGAGGCCAGCTGCATGCACCGACATCTATGGTGTGACCTCCAAACTGGACACCAGTCTTAAACATCTAGGGCCTGCCTATGTAGCTTCAGATGCAACCTTCATGATGGCCGGACACACTGATAAGGCATCAATGACAACCGAAGACTGGCGGCCATGTTGTGAAGCGGTTCAGGGATGGTGGACAGGACAGGTCAAGGCTCTGGAATGGCAGGTATGTCATGACAAGACTCAGGAGTGGTGGCCATGATTGGACGAGGCTCTGGATTTGGGACCACCTGACTCAGGACCACTGGACTAGGATGAACCCTCATCCTTGACTTGGAAATGCTGTGAGTATTGGACTTGTGATCACCAGATTGGAAATGCTGGAATTTGTGGTCATGAGCCTCAGGCACATGTTTAGGGGAAGGGTCCTCCTCGACCTTCCTCACAGTGAAGTGGGATCCACAAAACAAGAGAACATAATCCATATATTGTTTCAGCATCAAGTCATTTTTTCCTGAAGGCATGCATGACCTAATAGGTTAGTTTTGGCCATAACAATACAGGTCCATAAAGACTGCATTCTTCCAGTCTAAACAGTTTGAAAGAGCACAGAACTGACCAGTGTAGTCCTCGATCAAGTTGGTTCCCTGTCGAAGAATTAAGATTTTCTCTGCTGGATCCATGTGTAGGTCAGTCGTTCTGTAATGCTGGGTAATGAAGTCAAGATGAGACACCTGATCAGGACCCCTTGGCATCACTTTTTGACACTCAGGATACCCCTTTAGCGTAACTTTTGGACGTGTAGTGTCCTCCATTGCCTTTAGTTGTGGTTTGCATGCATTTGTAAAAATAGAAAACATTTTATATGAATTTATGCTTTTATAGATATTTAATGCAAAAACTGACCATAAAAACGAAAGACATCTTTATGCAAAGTAAATCATAAGTTTTAATCACTGAAAATAATCTTGCTCCTGCACTTATCACATTCAAAAAGATACTCCCGAACTTGTTTAGCATGACACAGTCGTTCACGAGACAATGGCATTTCACAACCAAAGCTGACATAATGCTTCTTCTGGTGGTAATTTTTTTAATTTGTGCACAGACTGCACACAGGATAAGCTTTACAGTGAATAAAGACGCACGTGTAGTCCTCGAAATCAATAGTTTTGCCTCGGAAGACTTGGGATATTAATACTTTTTAAATAAATTGTGACTGTTGTATCTGCCTGTTATATCCTTTGTTTTATATTGACAAATGGTTAGATTTAGTGGCAGGGGTTGGGTTACGTGCTCATAAATGTGTAATTAGTGTAATGTAAAAAACTGTTTTGACTGTTTACATTGAAAAAAAAACACACCCCAACATATACGCAATAATGGCAAAATTATTACCCAATATATAATTTATCATGATGATAAAATGCCTTTCATGTCAACATATTGACGCCAAAGGTTTCTTATTTAAAGCAATTGAATGAAAAATTAAGCTAAAGGGGTACCTGTGTATCAAAAAGTGACACAAAAGTTATACAATGGCAAGAAAAGGTATGTGAACCCATTGAAATTGGTTGGTTTCCTGCATTATGTAAGGAATAATTGACGATGGGCCATTGAGTTCTTAGAAAATAATTCGCGTCGTGGCCGTTACACCTCGGGTGTGCATTATTTTCGTAGAATTCAATGGACCAAAGTCAATTATTCCGCTTATACTATGGTTACCACACCTCAAGACATCGATCAGATGATATACTTAAAGACATTCGTCCGGTTTTTGTACTTAAAACACTATTGTGAGTAGGATTAATTTCTTACGCAGCTCATCCAACCCTTCGTTACTAGTTCCAAAACATCATTTTAGACCTAGCAACGACATTTGAGCGTTTGATAGCAAACTAATGCAGTTAATAATGAAGTTTAGACAGACCGACAGACAAGCAGACAGACAGAAAGAGAGAGGGAAAGAGATATAAAGCTTGTGAATTAACTCTCAGAGTCTGTGCCTCTCTCAAAAGAGACTGACAGCAGTGTCTCTACTAATAGTGAAACTTTAAGTTCATTTTCTTCAAGACCACGCTGTTGTTACCTTGCATGTGATAACTATCATGTAGTTTTTAAGTTGTTAATCGCCAGATCAGCGCTAACAACATTAGCACCTATGCTAACGTGTGTGCAAACTGTATGTGTGTGCATCTGTAAGGGAGAGAGTATGGGAGAAATGAAGTATGTGCTTTCCGTACCTAATAAAACGTAATTGTGGCAAAAAAATGGAAATAATCGGTCATTTTTATTCTATTGTTTACTGTGTTTATTTGTTTTCCCAGTGTCATTGTGGGTTTTGGTTATTTTGCTGTTTTAGGCTGTAAGGACCTTTGAAATAACTGAAATCGTGTGGCAAAGTGATATAGTCATGTAATGCGGTTAAGTGTTGCCTGAAACTACGTTCACCGTGCGTTTCCCTGAAAATAATGCACACCACTAGAATGTTCGTCAGCCAATCAGATTCAAGCATTCAACGGCCCCGTAGTATAATTGGACATAAAATACCATTTGATCATCAAAGTCACAAGTATAGACAAACATAATGTGCTTAAGTTAACAATGTAATGACACAAAGAATTATAACATTCACAGTGTCTCAAGAATAATGGAAAATTGTCAATGGAATGCAGGAAAGAATTCATTACATTCTAACTTTCTGCTGTTTCACTGTGATGCTGTCACAAACTGGCTGGGTTGAGGAGTGTAGATGGAGCAGGAGAACAGGAGTAAATGAAAATAATGAAGTTTATTAAATAAAACACTGAATATGATACAAACAAACAAAAACCAGGAGCATAAACCGAGAACATGTAACATCACATCGACGGACACTGGGGAGTGAGCAGACACAGACTTTATACACAGAAACATGGGCGTGGTCACAAACAAGATAACGAGGGGGAAATACAAATATGGGCAAGACTAAACCAAAAGGACTTAACCAAAAGGGGGAGAACAAGGACTAAACCAAATGAACTAGAAACATGGGGGGGGGGGGGGGACATGACAGAACAGGACAAAACAGACATATTCCTGACAAATTTTCTTGGGGGAACCTAGGTCATAGTCCACCCAGGAGAGCATGGAAGGGCATGCTGGAGAAAGCGCCAGCTCTGGAGGGGTCACTGGAGGCGACACCGGCTCTGGAGGGCGCGCAGGAGAGAGCTCGGCCTCTGGAGGGCGCGCAGGAGAGAGCTCGGCCTCTGGAGGGCGCGCAGGAGAGAGCTCGGCCTCTGGACGGCGCTCTTGAGGAGCGGGCTCTGGATGACTGGACGACCCCAGCGGAGACTCTGGAGGGCTGGGCGTCTCCAGCGGAGACTCTGGAAGAGCAGGCTCTGGGCGAGGGGGAACTCAGGAACTCAGGCTTGGAGGCCATCTTGGCCGGGAACTCGGAAATGTCGACCATCTTGGCCAGGGATTCAGGCTTGGTGGCCATCTTGGCCGAGGATTCAGGAACGGAGGCCGTCTTGCGTGCAGATTCTGGCTTGGTAGCCATCTTGAGAGCAGATAATAACATGGCGGCCAACTTGCTTGCAGACTCAGGCATTGCAGCCATCTTGCTGGCTGGCGTGGCGGCCATTTTGTGAGCTGACGCTGGCTTAGCGGCTGACAGGCTTGAGCACGGAGAGGAAGCCTGAGGTACTGGGCTGAGGACCATCGTGGGGCTTAGGAGGACTTGGGGACACATGGGAGGCAAGAAGGGAATGAGGTCGCTGGAGTGATATGTGGAGGGCACAGGCTGTTGGTGAGATGGGGTGACTGCTGCATGTTTCCAGATGGGAGGAGGATTACCATCCTCCACCATGACTTGGAACGAGGAATCGCACAAATCGAGAACAATTTAGGAAATCTGCTACGGGACGGTAGCAATCACCAGGAGTAATCAAATTAAACAAACTATCATCATTTAGTCCCATCTGGAAACATGCGTTCACCATCTTATCACTCCATCTCACCAGATGGTAAACACTCAGAAATTCCTCCACATATTCCTCCAGCGAACGCTCATCTTGTTGGAGGTTCCACAGTTTGTCTTCAGCCCAGTTCATTTTCTTGTTGGTCCGTCGATCTGTCACAATCTGGCTGGGTTGAGGAGTGTAGATGGAGCAGGAGTAAATGAAAATAATGAAGTTTATTAAATAAAACCCTGAATATGATACAAACAAACAAAAAACAGGAGCATAAACCGAGAACACGTACCATCACATCAACAGACACTGGGGAGTGAGCAGACACAGACTTTATACACAGAAACATGGGCGTGGTCACAAACAAGATAACGAGATGATGAGGGGGAAATACAAATATGGGCAAGACTAAACCAAAAGGACTAAACCAAAAGGGGGAGAACAAGGACTAAACCAAATGAACTAGAAACATGGGGGGGAAAACACTTGGAAAACATGACAGAACAGGACAAAACACAGACATATTCCTGACAGATGCTTTTAGCATTGCCATGTTTCATATTTTTATTTGACTATCAATTTTTAAATACTTTTTATTGTTTGAACAGTACTTTTTTTCCCCTCAGTGCCTGGTATGTTAGTCATTGGCTTGTTTGTTGCCATATTTGTAATGACGTCAAATGACGCTCGTCATTGAATTGGGCTGGATGGGTCTGTTGCTGACCTCAAGGGTCATTCCAATCATTATGTGCAAATAGGAAGTGGCAGAATTCTGAGTTCTGATTTGTCTGGGAGACAGTAAAATAGGGGAATGGGGGGGGGGGGGGGGCTCAGGGAACAGAAATTACAGACCATCAGCAGATGGATCAGCACTTGTGTGCCACTTTCCCACAGCCTGTCCTCGTCGTTCTGGGATGTCCCGACAGATACTATCAGCTTGCAAATGTTTACTAATAATATCTGGAAGCCATAATAAAATTTCCTGTATTCTTTCATTAGGTACATTGTTTGGAAAAGAACAGCAACTGAACACCTGAAACTTTATCCACATGCCAAGTGCCAAAGCACAATGTTGATTTGTTATTACTGTGAAGTAAGGATACATCTAATAGATGTGGGACCATTTGAGCTCTATCTCCATGAGCTGATATAAGAGCTAATCCAAACAATGAACGCCCTGTAATTGAGAATAATAGTTCATTGTGTACCACCCACCACCACCCAACCAGCAATGTCTGACAATATCATTCAAACAATGAATTAACTTGAATCAAGGATGAATTCAAAACTGAGAATCTCTCATCTCTTAAACCTCATAAAATAAATAAAAGTATATTTATATATATTAAAGTTCAGAGCAATTTCCCTTCATGAGAAACAGTTCATGGTTCAAAAGGTAGTAAAGCTCTGCCATGACAACCTTCAGATTCATTGTTGTACTTTCTAATATATCTATATATATTTATATATATAAAATGTAAATTATGTAATGACAGTAAAAGGCAAAATAGTAAAAAAGTAGCCTACTTTGGTTTTTAACACACACACACACAAACATATTGTTTATGTGGTTTAAGGGGACTCATCATAGGTGTAATGGTTTTTATACTGAGCTAATCATATTTTATATCCCCTAACTTTAAACATAACCCTCACGGAAAATAAAGGTTCACTTGTGTTTTTTTGAATTTCAAAAAGCAGTGTTTAGTGTTTTTTGAGCCATATGGTTTCTGTTGGAATACCCATGTCACTATACACATTTGTATAATCCTTATAAACCATTCAAGCACACATACATCAGTGGCCCTAATTTTCAATGATAGAGTTAATTAACAGCTGATCACAAAACTTAATAGTTTAATAGACTTACTGATCCATTTAACAAAATAACTATACAATGCTGGGTCATTCCTGGGATTCGGTACCTTTTGTGTCCCCAGTAAAGATCATGATATTATTGCCTTAACATTTTCAACAACATAAATTTTAAAGTTGTATTTGACAAAAATAGCACCTTTTGAACCTTAAGAATATTTAAGCTTTTTGTTTAAAGGGGTCATCGGATGCAAAACTCAATTTTACATGTTGTTTGAACATTAATGTGTGTTGGCAGTTTGTGTACACAACTACCCTACAATGATAAAAATCCACCAAGTGGTATCTTTAAAAGTAATATCCCCTTTTTAAAATCAGGTCATTCTCAGCTTCTTGTCGGTGTGACGAAACACAGACAGAGGCCACTCCCATGATAGTTGATTGACATGAGCGCCTTACCTTAGACCCGCCCTCACCGAGCTGAAACAGTCCGATCGCCATTGTGTCGACTCAGGTGCAGGGGAAGACAAGAATGTTTCAGATTGAGCGATTGAGGCGTTTCTGTTGTTGGATGTAATAATGAACATAGCAGCCGTCATTTACTCCTGACATCTGAGCCGCTGAAGATGCAGAGGATTAACATTACTTTTGTTTTTGAAAGGAAAGCGCTGATGCGTCCATGTTCATGCGAATCATTCGTGATGCAGCTTCGCCCACAGCAGAAGTGAGTATAAGGGTTTTTATGCATCTGTGCAAATGGCCTTTCTTAATAATGTGCTAGTTATCAAGTTTCGCAGCTAAACACGACCAAATGCAGCTAAAGTAACAGAGGGGCGGGGCGAGTAGAGCTCATTAGCATTTAAAGGAACATGCAACAGAATAGCTCACTCTAAAAAGGGCTGATTTTGACCAGGTAAAAGGAGTTTTTTACACTACCATTGAAAGATTTTATCCAAAGTATGTTATAGACTTCTCATTAAGACCTTAAAGAATCATATCAACTTGTGAAAAATGGGCGTCCGATGACCCCTTTAAATAATTTTTAGACCATTTAACAGCATTTCAAATCACCAAATATCAGGCATTGTGTCTGCCATTTTGATGATGAATACAACTTTTTTTTCTCATTGTTTGGTATATCAGTAATAGATTTCTCTAATGTACTATATATATATATATTTTTTTAATATTTTTATTTTTTATATTCATTTCTTTATTCATTTCGGTTTTTAACTTGTCCTTCAAAATATTGTCCACTTATTCAACTACTGGCCCTTTAAATGAAAGTTGGAAAAAGTAATGACATCATATCAAACGACTAACATCATTTCCTTGGAGGCAAAACAATTGGGAAAGGTGAGTAAGAGCCTCTCTTTTGTTAATTGAATGTTTTTTTCATCTATCCAAACGGATGTGGTCAACTTCAACATGTCCACCCTGTTAAGGGGAATATGAAAAACTGTGACTAATTTTTCGGTCAAAATGTCCACTCTGTTAGTGTCCACCCAAGTCAGAAAACGTAACAGGGTGGATACCTTTAGTGTACATAGTGATATTAACAGCAATTGATGTTAAAGTTGAATAAGCAGTGTATTTAATCTTTATTACAATTTACATATGGTATGTTTTACATCGTTTTTTTTTTTTCACCACAACCAAGTTTTAAAAAGTGAGGATTCTAATTAGCTGTATGTCTCTCAAAAAGTGTCCATATAATTCATAAATCTTTTTGAATTGTTGTTCATTTGTCCCTAACAGGCTCGACATTTTTGGTCCTCCTTCTGAAGGTTGCCAAAAAAACATTTTATATCATTGAAAAAGTAAGTTGGGATGGGACTTGGGCTATTGAAGGGCTCATATTTTATTTTAAAACTCAAATTTTAAACTAATATCCTTTAGTTCATGTGCCAAACACAGATAATGGTTTTTCAGGGTTATGTTTGTGTATGTGTGTGTATATGTATGCATATGTATACGTATGTGATTGTTTTATTGTTCATACATTTGAGCCATAGGCAAAACCTGAAAGAGTGGTTTGGTCACAATTGTGAATAGGGGACTACTGATATACTACTAAATACTGATATGCAGTTTTTCCTCTAACAAGATGTTATTGCAATGAGGTCTCGGACTGTCTGACCGCAGATACCTAAAAATAAACAGGGGAGATTTCTGACTGGGTTTATTGCTGTTTTGTACGCATTGTCATATTAATTATAATTGAAATGCATTTACTTTTATTGACCACAATATTATATTTGTTGAAAGAGGCACTTGTGATTACTTTTGTAAAAGGGTGGGGGCAAGTTGTGGTGGTAGTTTGGGGTTTTGAGGAGTTCACCAGACCAGACTGCATATTTCTTCTTTTCCTGTATAAATTTTCATTAAAAAGCTTACATATTCTTGCGTGTTTGGAGTTACATTGTGCAGACAACACAAGGCTCTCCGTGATAGGATGTGGGAAGCAGGCAAGAGACCTTTGCCTAAGTGAATGTTTGGGTGTCTGTTTGACAGCAAAGGTCATTGCCTAATGTCAGGGAATCCATTTAAATCCAGTGGCCCATCCTTTCCCTTGATGTTTTATTTCTCTTTAGCCACTAAAGGAAACCATTGAGAAGCTGCTTGTGTAGATATCCCAGCTCTCCACACATGGAACAGTAGGCTCACTTCCAACATACACAGTGGGCAATCACCACTTAAAACACAGAGCGTTTAAAACAAATTTGACATCAGACCATTATGGATGCACTGAGATTGAAAACGGAGGTTTCCCGGCACTTTTAGATTTACTAAGTGGTTGTTTTGAAGTAAAAAATCCTTCCTTCTGTCTCCTGAAAACCCTTATGTTGGAAAGAGCAGCCGAAGAACTGTCTGCTGTGGCATTTCCCACAGGCACTGTGTTTGCCATAAAGGAAGTGATACTGGCGTGTGAGGAATAAACTTTCATAGCATCTTGATTTCTATTAAATCAATCATATTCCAACAGATGATCTGTTCTGTCTGTGGCGTCTGAATCCCATGGCTTCCAATTCCCTTCTAGTATCCCTGTTGAAAAAAACAGCATATGTTGGTTAGGTAGGTTTTGATGCTGGGATGCTGGTTTTAGCTGGTTTATGCTGGTCCTTTGCTGGTTTATGCTGGTTCTTAGCTGGTCATGTTGCTGGTCAAGGACCAGCATAAACCAGCAAAGGACCAGCTTAAACCAGCATCCCAGCATTAAAACCAACCTAAGGTTTTCAGGTTGTATGGTGGATATGTTGGATACGCTGTTTTTTTTTTCAACAGGGATGAAACTGAATGCTGAATCAATTACTTTTATATTCATGTTACATTTTATTTTCATGTAAGTATAGATTATTTTGTTTTCATTTTGTTTCATTCATTTTAAGGGTTCACATGGACCTTTTAGCCCCTGTTGGTAGAAGCTATAACTACACAATTCAGTCGGTACTGAAATTCAATCCAAAGTGTATTCTAACAACGTTTATCTTTTATTTTTTTGCAAGGAACATGGTTTAGCATAACATTTTGATATAGTACATGTTCAGATGATTGGCTCAAAAAGTTGGCTCAAAAACCGAATGTTTTAAGGTTGTATGCTGGATATGCTGGTTTTTTTTTTTCAACAGGGATGAAACTGAATGCTGAATACCTAAATTTTTTACATTCATGTTACATTTTATTTTCATGTAAGTATAGATTATTTTGTTTTCATTTTGTATCATTCATTTTAAGGGTTCACATGGACCTTTTAGCCCCTGTTGGTAGAAGCTATAACTACACAATTCAGTCGGTACTGAAATTCAATCCAAAGTGTATTCTGACAACGTTTATCTTTAATTTTTTTGCAAGGAACATGGTTTAGCATAACATTTTAATATAGTACATGTTCAGATGATTGGCTCAAAAAGTTGAGCTGAATGCTCATCATCAAAAATGACAGGATGACACTCCCATCAAGATAAATGGAATGCTTAAAAAAATGCAACTTACATCTATACACACACAAAAGATGCAGTCAAAAACAGCCTTCAAATGTCTTACTCTTACTTTCTTTTATCATATTTGTCAATATCGGTCTTTCCAACTGTTTTATAAGCTCTGATTTTATCATGGGTGTTGCTACTGTTGCTACAGTCCCAGCACCACCAGATATATGTAGATTTTTAAACCAGTTTACAGATATACTGTAAACTGAAAATACAACATGCAGGACCTGCAAAGAGCTGTACAATAATATCTGTGACTAATGTTTTAAATTGATGATTATTTTAATCAGTTAGCACCCATAAATCTTTCAGTCAATTGTTACAGCAAAATAATCTCATTTGTTATAGCTATCACAACTTTCATGTGTTCACTTACTGTTTTAGTTTTCTATTAGATCATTTGATTCCATAATATTCGTTCCTTGTCTGTCTTCTTAGTTTCTGATTCATTTTACCTGTGTCTTATTTAGTTTTCGGTGTATTTATACTCTGTTTTCTTAGTTTGGTCATCAGTTCTTATCTCTGTATAATTTGGCTGTGTTCCTGTGGTTTTGGATATTGAATAAATAAGAGTATTCTATTTTTTTTTTTTTTTTTTTTCAGTTCACCATTAATATATATTTTTTTTTTAGACAAAATCAATATCACCATAAAAGTTAAATAAGCTAAAATATGTGACCCTGGACCACAAAATCAGTCATAACTAACACAGGTATATTTGTAGCAATAGCCAACAATACATTGTATGGGTCAAAATTACTGATTTTTCTTTTATGCCAAAAAACATTAGGATATTAAGTAAAGATAATGTTCCATGATTTTCTCAAGAGCTTGATTTTTTTTTTTTTTTGGCAGACTCTAGTTGTATCTCTTCAAAAGGCTTTTGAATTTTGGCGCTCTTTTCTCTGCAAAGTGTTGCTATGGCAACTAGTAAATACCGTAAATTTGGTTATGCTAGCATGTGGAAATATTTAAACTACGTGTGTTACAATTAACCCCGCGTTAGGTTGTGCCCACTCACCCTACCTGTTTTTATAATGTGATCATTATTGGTTTGTTTGTTATTACAGATAGTTAAATATGTACTACTGAGTATTCATGAAGGATGTAGGCTGTCAAACATACACAAGTGTTAGCCAACCATACCATGACCTTTACTTCCGTGTCTAAAATCCTATTCAAACAAAATGTTTCGATGAGGAAGTTCAAAACAAGGACAGTGTCACGGATTAGGCAGGAACAGACGAACAACGACGTAAATAAAAAGATGTATATTTAATAAATCCAACGGAATACAGGCAGACACAGGAACACCAGGGGAAAACATCCATATAACATTAAAGACCGACAAGAGTACTGGGAAAACACACACCTTAAATAGACAGACAAATTACACACACAGGCGCAGACAATGAGGGAGAAACCAAAAACACTCAGAACTGTGGGGGAAAATGGGAGAAACCAACAAGAAGGTCCGGGGGTGTGACATTACCTCCCCCTCCCGGAAGGCACGTCCTCGTGCCGACAAACAGACAAAAGGAAACAGTACAAAGTCTTAGGAGGGGGCTTAGGTGGAGGACGGACTCCCGGGAGGAGGGTACAAGATGGAGTCCAGGGTGGTGACAGAAGGAGGAGCCAAGGAGGTGACAGGAAGGGGCTGGAGCAGGAGGAGCCAGGTGGGACCCAGAACTCAGCCATGATGGGATTCCAAGGTGGAGCCGATGGAGGGAGGAGCCATGGTGGAGGAGAGGCTGACGACTCCATGGGGCCGACCGACGGAGGCGGAGCAGGTGGTGGGAGAGCCCAAGGCGGAGACGGAAAGCCGAAGATCTTGGGTGACACCGCGGATCCGGAGGGCCAAGGCGGAACCCAAGGCTCTGGCGACCAAGGCGGAGATGGAGATCCGGAGGTCCGCGGCGGAGCCGGAGCACCAGAGGGCCGAGGCTGTGCCCGCGGGAGGGAGGAGGTCCACCGAGCCGGTGGGACGGAGCGACGAGGCACAGCCGGAGGAGTATAGTCCAGAGGCGAAGGTGGGGCGACGACTGACCAGGGCGGAGCCGGAGGGACGATGGAGCCCGGTGGAGCTGGTGGACCGACAGGCGACGGCGGAGCAGAGAGCCGGGGTGGAGCTGCAGGGTCGGAGGGCCGAGGCGGAGTCCAGGACTCTGAGACTGGAGGCGATGGTGAGGGATCCTCCAGCCATGACACCGATGGATACTGGCAGACCCACGGCGAACCCACCGCACAGATGGTGGGCTGAGGGTGAGCAAGGGGACATACAGCAGACAACGGGGATACAGGAAGGCTGGGCGGAACCAGCGGAGATTCAGGTATAGACAGAAAAGGGAGGGTGGGTGGGAAATCCAGGCAGACAGGTACATCCGTAAAACAGTCAATTAAGTCCCCAGAGTCTTGTTCATGCTCACCCCCAGTGGTGGTGCAGTGGGCAGGGCTCTCTACCGCCCTCTCGTTCCACGAAGCACTCCACCGTCGCAGATGTACAGGCCGGCTCTCGCACCTGGTCAGAAGTTTTGAACCCATTGGCGCTCCATACTACTGTCGCTCCGGGCTCGGGCTTCCCGTCTACGAAGGGCTCGTACTCCACGGGTCGGGGTGGCTGGCTGGGCTCTGGGTCCGGAGTGGCACAGTGTCCACTCCACAAACGCGGCGAAGTCCGCTCGAGGGCCGCCCTCGGACGATGGCGCTCTGCAAGACGCGTTGAGACTGGCGTCATAGAACGCACAGAGCGCGTCGTCCGGATAGCTGGTGGTATTAGCTACGAGCTGGAACATCAACGTGTAACCCTCGGGGTCTGAATGGCGGCGCACATCGATGCAGCGGCTTCTCGAGCTCCCGAAACAAAGCCTCTAAATAGCATAATAGACACATCAGATATCACCTGTTCAGCGCTTAAAACGCGTGTGAAGTATAGTGTTACTGATCTGTTGCACATCAGAGACAGATCGTTAATTTATATTCCATTAAAACTAAAATCTGAACTCGGAAGACAGCGGCTCCTAAGAACAACGGAGTGGCGTAAGAGGACAACGGGCAAAAGGAAACGCTGTGCTCGCAGACAGAAGAGAGGAAAGCAGGCAGGAGCGTCTGTGCAGCTAAAGGCTAGACGACCTCCGATTCCAACTCTCTTTTTGGCCAATGTCCGCTCTCTTGATAACAAAATGGACCTGTTACGCTTGAGGATTAATGCTTACTCAGAGATGAGGAACTGCGCTGTTCTCTGCCAAACGGAATCCTGGCTAAACCAGAACATCCCGGACTCAGTCTTTCAGATTGATGGCTTTCGGTTTTTCCGTGCGGACCGTGACCACCGGTCGCGGAAAAAAAGGGGAGGTGGACTCTGTGTGTACGTGAATGCAGGTTGGTGTACGAACTGTAATTTGGTTAAAAGCCACTGCTCCGAGGCGATAGAGTTCATGACAATAAAGTGTCGGCCATTCTATCTGCCTCGGGAGTTCACTCTAGTGTATGTCACCATTGTTTACATCCCGCCGGGTGCAAATGCTAACGTAGCGCTGCAGGAGCTCTACGATACCATCAGCTCGTTGCAGACTAAACACCCGGAGGCATTTTTTGTGGCTGCGGGGGACTTTAACCATGCGAAACTGACGGACACTCTGCCCAGTTTCTATCAGCATGTAAAGATTCCAACACGGGGAGAAAATACTCTGGACTGTGTGTATACAAACATCCGCGGCGCATACAGAGCTCTCCCCCGCCCCCACCTTGGCCCTTCTGATCACATATCAATTCTGTTGGCACCAGCCTATCGTCCCCTGCTGAGGAGGATAAAGCATATAAAGAAAACTATCACTGTTTGGCCCAATGACGCTGCCTTTGTGCTCCAGGACTGCTTTGAGTGCACTGACTGGCAGATCTTCAAGGACGCAGCCACTTACGGGGATATACTGGACTTGGATGAGTATACTTCTTCAGTCCTTGGCTTTATATCTAAATGTGCTGATGATGTATCTACCATCAAGACAATTACCTGCTTTCCTAATCAGAAGCCCTGGCTGAATGCTGACGTAAAAGTCCTGCTGAAAGCTAGGGATGCTGCATTTAGAGCAGGTGATACATCAGCACTAAAGAGAGCAAGGAAACAGCTGACGGCAGGTGTTATGAGGGCTAAAGCCATACATGCCCAGAAAATTCAAGGGCATCTTACCTCCAATGACCCACGGAGCATGTGGAAGGGCATTAAGTGCATCGTAGACTACAACACCAAAGATGCACAATGCCCTACAGATCCCTCCCTGCCAGACACACTAAACTCATTCTATGCCCGTTTTGAGGACCATGACAACCCTCCTCCCTGCATTAAGCTCCCAACACCTTCTGATAGCATGCCTCTCAGAGTAACAACAGCCGAAGTGGAGAGGACTTTAAGAAGAATTAACCCCCACAAAGCTGTAGGCCCTGATAACATTCCAGGGAAGGTACTAAAGGACTGTGCTTATCAGGTATCAGGAGTGTTAACGGACATATTTAACATCTCTCTGTCTACAGCGTCTGTTCCCACCTGTTTGAAGACTGCCACTATTGTTCCAGTTCCTAAGTGTTCCACAGTGACATGTCTGAATGACTATCGACCTATAGCCTTAACGCCGGTAGTCATGAAGTGCTTCGAGAGGTTGGTCATGACCTACATCAAAGACTCCATCGATGCCACTGTGGACCCTTATCAGTACGCTTACAAGAAGAATCGCTCCGTGGATGATGCCATTTCTTCAGTGGTCCATACAGCCCTTACACACCTGGAGAAAAAGAACTCTTGTGTCCGCCTGCTCTTCCTGGACTTCTCTTCTGCGTTTAATACCATCTCCCCACAGACATTAGTCTTGAAGCTTTCCTCCCTTGGCCTAAGTCCCACAGTGGGAAATTGGGTTCTGGACTTCCTGACCAATAGATCTCAAACTGTCAAGATCCATAACACCATCTCCTCCTCCATCACACTCAGCACTGGCTCGCCTCAAGGTTGCGTGCTGAGCCCCCTCCTGTTTACCCTGCTGACGTATGACTGCAAGGCGAGACACTCCAACTGTCATATAGTCAAGTTCGCAGACGACATAGCAGTAGTGGGATGCATCGTTGACAACAAAGAATCCTACTACAGAGAGGAGGTGGAACAACTTGTTCAGTGGTGTAGAGAAAATAACCTCTGCATCAATGTAAAAAAGACTAAAGAGATGGTGGTGGATTTTAGGAAGAACAAGCAAACTCTGCTTCCCCTACATATCGACGGAGCTGCTGTGGAAGTGGTTCCCAGCTTTAAGTACCTGGGCGTTTATATAGCCCAGGACTTAACTTGGCGTGTCAACATCTCGGGGCTGATCAAAAAGGCCCATCAGCGCCTCTACTTCCTCAGGAAGCTAAAACGAGCTGGGCTTGGGAGCCTGGTACTGAAAAGTTTCTATCGAGGAGCGGTAGAGAGCATCATCAGCTCTAACATCACTGTGTGGCATGGAAATAGTACTGTAGCTGAGAGGAAAGCACTGCAGAGGGTAGTCAAGGCTGCACAGAGGTCAGTGGGGAGCAGGCTTCCCTCTATTTCTGAACTGTACACCACACGATGCAGAGGAAGAGCCCTCCGCATCATAAAAGACATTACACACCCAGCACATGCCTTATTTCAACCCCTTCCTTCAGGCAGAAGGCTGAGGAGCCTTCGGAGCAAGACCACCAGGCTTAAAAACAGCTTCTACCCTGAGGCAGTTAGACTGCTGAACTCCAGCTGTGCTCTATAGGCCCTCTCACTTTACTCACTTTATACACAAGGCTGCTAACCCAAGTGCAATATATAATATACAAGTGATATACATGCATAAATAACTCTGTATATTTTGTTCTGTTGTATAAATGTGCAATTAATCTTTATAGCTCTATATATATCTTGTCTGACTGCTCTTATTTGTACTTAGGAATATGCATATCTATTTTTCTTATGTATGTATGTGTATGTATGTGTATGTGTATATGTATATATATATATATATATATGTGTATGTGTATATGTATGTATGTATGTGTATATGTGTATATATATATGTATATATATATATGTTCATATTTATATCATTTCGTAATTCATGCGGCTTAAATCCGGGACCTGGGTCCTAATTTCGTATCATAACATGGAAGTGTGCTGGTATGACAATAAAGAATCCTTGAATCCTTGAATCCTTGAGTGGTAAATCCCCCTGCTTCAGCCGGAGGAGGATGAATTCAGGACGGAGGAAGGAATCCATGGGGAAAAAACACTACGGAAACAAAAAGACTGAAAAACAGAACGATAAACAAAACGGGGTGGAATACGCAAAAAAAAAAAAAATGTTTCGGTCGGTCTTTCTGTCACAGATTAGGCAGGAACACACGAACAACAACATAAATAAAAAGATGTATATTTAATAAATCCAACGGAATACAGGCAGACACAGGAACACCAGGGGAAAACATCCATATAACATTAAAGACCGACAAGAGTACTGGGAAAACACACACCTTAAATAGACAGACAAATTACACACACAGGTGCAGACAATGAGGGAGAAACCAAAAACACTCAGAACTGCGGGGGAAAATGGGAGAAACCAACAAGAAGGTCCGGGGGTGTGACAGACAGAAAATAGCCTATTACCTCTAAATTATGATTTTTTTTTTATGTAAAAAAAAAAAAACTAAAAAAAAAAAATAATGTTTAAGTTTACTTATTATAAATATAATGTATTTTTAGAATGTACGTCATATTTTCTGTTATGTACAAACAAATAAATAAATAAACACCAAAAAAAGTATGAAGCTCACAATAATTTGGGCAGGATGTGTTCTGCACATCAACACTCAACTATCAAGCAAAAGTACTATTTAAACAAAATATTCTTTTAATTTATTCTATCGAGAGTGTATTTGCTTTGAAATAATCAGCTTTAAACCTGATCTCATGATTTTTTTTAATTAAACCAATATAAAAATGTACTTTAAATACAATGACCTGGTCAGCTTACTTTTTTACAGTTTTTTTTTCTTCTTTTTTTGGAAATGCTTTAATAACAAAGGGATGTCAAAGAGTTGAAATCTGACATGCTCAACATCCATCCACCCATTTTCCAAACTGCTTTTCCAAAAATCCACGTCAACACATCAAGAACAATCAAACAGGCCTTTTTGCTCAGCCAAGACTCAAACCACTGCTTCCTTGCAGTAAGACAGCAGTGCTACCTATCGAAACATCATGCTGCCTTGCTCAACATGTATGTTAAAAATATATTTTATTCTGTTCATTTACTAATGCTTACATGAAGACTTGAGAGGAAGATGGAGAGAGTCTTTAGGATGATAGTTGTTTTTGTACTGTATTTTTAGTTTGTATTTCAGTTCTTGTCTGTTTCCTGTTTCCCCTTCTTCCTTGATTGTTTCCAGGTGTCTTTGTTAGTCTGTTACCCTTGTATATTTAAACCCGTGTTTGCTGGTCAGGTCTTGTCCTGGATGTTTTGTTTTGGTTGTTCTCACTTCTATTTCTTTGTTTCCTAGTTCTCAATCTCTTTTTTACTTTTGTATTTTTGATATTTTGCTTAATTAAGGTTCATCTGCATTTAGATTCTGCTATTCCTCATCTCTAAATTTACCCAAACATTACAGTAGTTCTTTGACAAATGTTTCATGGTGACAGCTCCCTCAGTGTAATCGAGTCAGAGTGCAGAGCCCCCGTGCCAAACACAATAAAATGTATGACATGGGAACATCACATCTGTCTGGTTCTCCAGTACTGGACACCATGAGTCAAGTCTGGGACGGGTGGTCTGAAGTGCACTGAGCCTGAATGTGTTTGTGTGTCTGTGTACAACATTGGAAAGTGTGCAGGGGGGTTCTTCTGGTTTTCTCACTGAATATACAGTGGCCTCTTTGCCTTGCATCCTGTTGTATCTTTCTCTTCTCTTTCAAAGTCTTGCCCTTTAGAAAATCACACATTCAAAACTGGAAAACAATGATCCTATGTCACTTTCCCAATACTGGCATTCTCTCCAGCTGACACCCAAAACAGAATAAGGAAAAAGTGTTTCCAGAACCCAGACAGGCCTATAAAACTTAGGTCTGAGTGTATATGTTTACTATTATCATATTTTTCTTTTGAGGAAGTATTTTAACTTTAAGTGAAACCAAACTGTGGACAAGCCCAAATTTTTTGGTATTTCTTTTGAAGTTTTAAGGTTTTTTCCATGATATGTGGGCATCAATTATGTTCTCAAAACCAGGTCCAAATTTAAATTAATTCCAGAGACAGCCTCAACATTTGTTATGAAGATATGTTTCAAAGTGACATTTCATTTGTTGTACAGTGACCAGAAGAGGTTCTCATATGATGCCTAATTTAATTTTTGTTCAGATTTTTGTACATATGTTCATAGTTTTACGTACATACGGCTCTCAGCATTACATATACTAAGTGGCAGTGACATGTGGTGGTCTTTTGAAATGAGAAGGCGAAGTCCCCTCCCTTTTTTAGGGGTCCAAGTACATGAAGATTTCCTTCTTATTTTTATTATTTTACTGCCTTAAAACTGTCTGGTCCACAGAGATTCCAAACGTGCTGGGATGGTCAGAAATCTTGCTTCATGCTCTACAAAATGTAGTTCTCTGAAATAAATTTTTCCAACATTTAGAATTTTTGGAAAAATCTCAAAGTTATAAAAAAAATTTGATTGATCAGAGCATTGCGACGATACAAATTCATTATTTTTGTGTCAGGCGATGCCCCTTTTTGCGTGTTGACTTATATCTGCTGAAGCAATGTGCAATCTTAAAATTTGACACACATACACAACAGGACACTTTGAGGAGGTATACCAAGTTTTGTCAAATTCCTCCAATAGGTGGCACTACAGCTAAAAAAAGTTGAAAACGATCTCTTCACCAAAATACAAGTCTATGTAAAGGCAATTTACAAAATTTGTTTCTAAACATATTCTAAATGTTAGAAATGTATTGCTGAAAACGCATTACAAAGATTGCTAACTAAGTAATACTGGATTGTGGAGTTAGTCTGTTAAACAGTTTTCACCATTTTTATGTTTGGGATTTTTTGGGAGGGGCTAAAATCATGACACACTGGAGCCAATGAGCAAGAACCCACTCCTAACACTATAAAAAGGTGTGTTAGACTTAAAGCGGCGCTGCACAGACTGATCGGTATGACATCAAAGTACCATAAGAGCGTTTCGAAAGCATACAGATTTCCAAGAGTACACTTACCAGGGAGAGGTTATATGTCCAGGACATGTAGAGCCATAGAAATTACCCTGATTTATCCTGTCTTTATTCTCTACAGTAGAAGAGGAAGTAGTCCGAAGAAAAAAAAGGTTAACGGGATATCCTAGGGGTCCCTAGGGGTGCATGTCTCCTCTAGCAAGAAAAAGAAAGAGCAATGAGATGACTCCCAAAAAATATTGACATTTGCCATCCCAAAATGATCCCATCTGGGTGCAGATGCCACTCTCCTGGCCAAGGACTCGCTCTTGACAGCATATCTGCTACTTGATTTTGCAGTCCTGGAAGATATACTGCCTTCACTAAGAGGAGACGAGGTTCTGCCCAAGGAGGATGTGAGCCACCTTGCAGAGTAGAGGGGATGTCAGTCCTCCTGTCTGTTAACGTGTAATGCTGCCCCCACAATGTCTGTCCCCACTAGGACATGACAACCTAGAGGATAAGTTAGGAAGTGGTCCTGAGATAAATTAATGGCCTTTAACTCCAGCAAGATTCCCAGAGGTCTCTGGTCTATGCGTCATGAAGTACCACACCCAGTCTTTTAGGAAAGCATCTGTTGAGATCAGTTGGTTCCACAGAATAAGTCCCAACCATGAACCCTTTATGGTGTTGTTTGGTTCCTGAGACTTGAACTTCCTATCAATGACAATGAACTGAAGAAAACACTGGTGTCCCTCCCAAACTGTAATCTGAATCAGATTCAAGTCAAGTCACTATTATTTACATAGTGATTTTTACAATGTATATTGTGTCAAAGCAGCTTTAAAGTATTAACAGGGAAACAGGAAAAAAGTGTTCTGTTCTCCACTGGCCATACAAAATCAGCAGTTTAATTCTAGGCTGCAACAAAGTCAGATTGTGCAGAAGATTCATCTGGTTCCCATGGTCTTGTTCCGATGGCCAGCTAGATGACAAGGTTTTCGGAAGGGAACTGTCTTTGGGGGTCATCTAGTTCAGTGGTTTTCAATCCTGGTCCTGGGGACCCACTGCTCTGCACATTTTGTGTGTTTCTCTTATTTACCACACCTGATTCAGTTGATCGGCTTGTTAGGAGAGAGATCCATGTACTTAACTGAGTGTGTCAGATAAGGGATACATACAAAAATGTGCAAAGCTGTGGGTCCCCAGGAACAGGATTGAAAACCACTGATCTAGTTGACATGGTCTCCGCTGACATTCAGGGCTGTAGAGGTCCTCTCTATAGGTGCTAATCCACCATCTGGACTGGATTCGGGTGGCTGCAGTGACCATCTGATCTGGATACAGTGTAGATCTGGTGGCTACGGTGACCTCGGAATAAGAAAGAAACAGACTAAATGGAACATGACAGACGATGAAACATGTACATCGGGTGTTTTGGGAAGTGTTCCCAAGTGCTGTTTTTCTTTCGACACGAACAGAATGTTGTCTGTACCTTGTCCCACCTTATTTATTGTTGCGATGACCCAAGAATTGTTTCTAGCACCCTTCCGGGCTGCTACATAGGCTGAATCTTCAGGAAAGGGAAGTAGGCTCATCCTCTGGCTGCCTATAGGAAGCTACTGCTGCCTGTATCCTATGCCTAGGTTGTCTGTGACCCTAGTAGCCTTCACCTCTCCTGAGTTGAACCCTTAAGGTCTCCTGAGTCTACAGCATTTCACCTTTTCATATGATTGCTGGCTTTCTTTGCAAGCGTGATCGTATCTTGTCCAGTTTTAATTGGGAAGAAATTCCATCATCTCCAACGCACAAGTTCAAGCTTCAGATTTTCGGTGCAGCATCCTAACAACACTAGGTTCAAACATTGCTGTTGATACCACAGGAAGCCCTAGCAAAGATGTGCAGTCTGCTGGGTCCAGCTTGGACTGAGAAAGTCATAGGTGTCACCTAGCTGTCCACATACAAGCTATTGACCTCTCTACTGTGCTTTCCTTGCCCTTTGACACCCTCAACAAAGTAAAACAAACGAGCTGTAATATTCTTTGGGCTCAAAGATTTATTGATACCTTGCAGCAGATGGTTAAGATACAGCTGAGGTATAGCTTCAATGCTAGCCAGGCAAACTTTCATAGCAATATCTCCACATAACAGGTCCAAAATACTGTCCCATTGCCCAGCAAGCTTTGTTCAGACTTGGTCTTGGAAAAGTAGGCTCATCCTCTGGCTGCCTACAGGAAGCTTCTGCTGACTGTATCCTATGCCTAGGTTGTTTGTGACCCTAGTAGCCTTCGCCTATCCTGAGTTGAAGTCTTAAGGTATCCTGTCTACAGCATTTCACCTTTTCATATGATTGCTGGCTTTCTTTGCAAGCGTGATCGTATCTTGTCCAGTTTTAATTGGGGAGAAACTCCATCATCTCCAACGCACAAGTTCAGGCTTCACATTTTCGGTGCAGCATCCTAACAACACTAGGTTCAAACATTGCTGTTTATACCACAGGAAGCCCTAGCAAAGATGTGCAGTCTGCTGGGTCCAGCTTGGACTGAGAAAGTCATCGGTGTCACCTAGCTGTCCACATACAAGGTATTGACCTCTCTACTGTGCTTTCCTTGCCCTTTGACACCCTCTACAAAGTAAAACAAATGAGCTGTAATATTCTTTGGGCTCAGAGATTCATTGATACCTTGCAGCAGATGGTTAAGATACAGCTGAGGTATAACTTTAATGCTAGCCAGGCAAACTTTCATAGCAATATCTCCACATAACAGGTCCAAAATACTGTCTGTGGCCCAGCAAGCTTTGCTCAGACTTGGACTTGGAAAAGAAAGAATAGTCTAGAGGGGCATTAATCTCCAGTATATCAGTCGAGGCAGTGATAGACTCACAACTGGCCTCAAGCACATCTGGTACTGATAACCCTGGAGTATGGATTCTCATGTTGCACTGTGGTAGTTCCTGAGCTCGAGCCCTCGAGGCAGGAAGCAAGGTCCTCAGCCTGTTGGGCTAGGGCAGCAACTGTAACAGCTACATCCTGTCTAGTATGCTTTTGGATTACTAGTTGAAGTCACAGCTCTGCCACTATTTGTTGTTGCTTCACACAATACTGCCACTGTCACACAAGGAGATGTTGCTCTACTGCTCTACTGAGGATGAGATTTATGGCTCTCTGTAGGACAGTGGCTCTCTAGGACCGAACTTAAGCTTCCCCTACCCCAGAGAGCCGCTGTCCTGTAGAGTTTAGCTCCAACTGGTAAAAAAAAAATCACCTGCCTGTAGCAATAGTAATCCTGAAACATTGACTAGCTTATTCAGGTGTCTTTGATTAGTATTGAAGCTAAACTCTATAGGACAGCGGCTGAATTTGTGGCTTTAGCCATCCAGCTCTATTAGCATCTGGATCTTCTTCAGATCTACACCACTAGAGGAATGCTATCCTGGTCAGGGAGCAAGACTTTTACTCCTTCCGTCTACACCTAATGTTCGAGCCGATTCTAAGCCCATTCAGCCCAGGCAGATTCACCTCACCACAGTTAAAAGAGAATGGTACGTCACTGAAAGACTGTGTCTGTACTGCACTGGCCCTGTCCAGTAAAAGCTAGAGCTCAACAGCATTCCTCCATGGCTCCGTATAGTTTTTTAAGCCATCCCTGGTATTCAGAGCATACTTCTCATATTAATTGTGCAAAGAATACCATTTTGTTTTGGAGTATCTCTTGTAATACTCTGGTCTGAGTTGGCTTGTTGTTTTGTGAGCACTGTGGTTCTGGACTTAGTAAGAAAACCTGTAGCACAGCCCCCTGGGCTTAGAGCTGCTGATGGCACCTGTCTCCTCTTCAGCGCCAACAGGGAGAGCATTGTATTTGCCTTGATCTCTGGGCTAATTACATTTGGATTACACTCAAACCAGGATCTTTAACTATGCATCAACATGCCCACCATGCCGGCTACCACTTTCACCCCCTGCATGCAGTCATTAGCACAAAGGCTTTGTGTTTAATAAAGTCTGCTGCACTAATTTTGAAGGTAAAATCTAATAGTCAAGTTTATTAATGGAAATGAGTTGATTTTACTCAAATGTTACTGAAAGTTCATTGCACTTAATAGAAAAAAAAAATTGATGCAGTTTCATTTACCACCTGCAGTTCAGAATCATGACCGGGATCTTTTAGCACTGGGACAACTCTATCTTTATTTATTTAAAGTGCACCTGAAGTGTACTTGCAACAGTTCCACTTTAGCATAGTCAAATTTACTTAGGCATATTTAGTCAGACTTCAGCACTGCTTCCGCACAATTAATGTGCATTAAGTACAAAATTATATGTTCCAATTTAGCAGACTTTAAGTATGCCAGTTTAGTATAACAAAACTACAACTGCATAAATTTGTAAATGTTTTTGTAGCATACTTAGCATTAAATAAATGTGTTAATACAAATACATTTTAGTAGATGGCTGGATGGTCGCACCACATGATATTTTAACTTTGAATATCAGAAAAATGACAAATAAGTAATGTTACACACAAATATATTTATTTATCATTGTAATGTTTTATACTATAGTAAGACATTTCAGTAATTATATAGTATTTTGGAATAAACTATGGTTACCATGGCATATTTTTTATGATAATAATATTGCTGTTATCATGAGTCAAACCTGTTTTGGTACACCCCTCTCAAGGGATTTTTTTTTTTTTTCCTTACATAGTACAGTCTGACTTGCTTTGGGCGGGCTGCAGCTCACTAAGATTACTTACTCTCTAGCTTTGTGTATTCATTTGTTTTATAACAGCAAATGAACAAAAAGTCTGGCAAAGCCTTCTCAGATGTTAAAGCTGGGACCACTGGACGCCTTTCATGTATCCTGCACTTGTTCAAATATCAGAACAAGCTAAAAAAACAAACCTGTCAAAAGCCCTGGATAGTTGCCATGATATACAGTTGAGATAAGTTCCTCTTTCCCCCTGATGTCATAGGCATTCAGCTGGCCTACAGACATACTGTAGGTTAACTTCTCTTCGACCTTACCAGTGTTTCTTCAACCACACCTATCATTTACTATGGCACAAGTGACACAGGATAAAATCTTGTCTTTGGTGTTACTTATCAGTAACTGCAGTGATGTACTGTCACCAAGCACTTTGTGTTTCTAAGACAGAGAGAGGAAATGACTTCATGCGTGACCAAAAAAAAAACATTAACAATTATTTAGGAGCATATTAGCTAGAAACTGTGGGGTAGAAGGAGGTAAAAAAAAAAGGGTGTCACATATTTAGGAGCTAAGGTAAACAACTTAAAAGTGAAATCATTTCCTGGAGAATGCTTCATCTTATGCTAGCCTAAAATGTACAAAAATAAGCTATAGAGAGCTGTTGATCATTTTGTTAGAATAGTGACATTTTCATGATCCACCATCATATTGATTTCTCATTAAATTCTTTAATAGTTCAGGTCACAATTTAATGTCCTTTCACCTTATTTTGATTTTTATATCACATTTTCTCTCATAGAAAATATTTTTTAGTTGAA
This sequence comes from Garra rufa, assembly GCF_049309525.1. Lineage (NCBI taxonomy): Eukaryota > Metazoa > Chordata > Actinopteri > Cypriniformes > Cyprinidae > Garra > Garra rufa. The sequence continues at coordinate 45,354,680 of NC_133370.1, forward strand.
TGTTTTTTTATACGTGATTTGATTATATTGTGATCTATAGGTGATAATCCTGATATCACCTGGTTAAGCACCATTTTTGCTGGCTAGTTTGACTGCCTGCAGTGAAGTTCGCAAATAGAAGTAAAGTCAACAAGAATCTCTGAGTGATATTCATCTAGAAAAAAAAATTGTAGGACCTTGTTGTTAGCAGTAGAGGCATGATTACAGCATCCCAGCCACAGAAGTCATGCTCGTGGACCGGCTACACTTTGTTCGCTAAAATGCTAAATCTGATTGGCTGACTTCTACCAAATTATCATTAATGTAGTTTGTGGTAGCCTTTAAATGTCTCCGCAGAAAAAAAGCTCCGTTCAGGAAGAATGTGACAATGAGCACTTCACTTGAGCAACTAAACACTGGATTTCAAACAGACTGTAAAGTTTGGTAGGAGGGTTATAAATGTTCTAAGATATTTAACAGTTATGTTTGTGGCACTTAGTTGATCATTAAAAAAAAAGTGTGGGAAAAGTAATTTGTCATTTTCAAAGCCTGGCTTTGCCAACATATGAGAGAATTCCTGATTTTTTATTTATTTATTTATTTATTTTCTCTAAATATTACCAATTAAAATACTGTAATCAGAAATTGATTTTTTTTTTTTCTGTCAGCACTCTTGCTTGTGTGACAATAGAGATCTGGGATCACGAGTCTGGGATATGTGATCCTGGTTCCAGGCGCCTTAATCCATGCATGGCTTTACAGAATGTCAGCAAGCACCAATAGGCTATTTTGGAGTAAAACTACACATACGTAACAGTTTATGAGATAATATGTTTTTGCTGACTTCCTATTGCAACCTAATATGAATTTTGGCCATATAATAAGGAATAAATGTATCATTTGAAGCTTTTTTGTTCTTAATTGTCCTTTATTCTTAATATAAAACGCACACACCAAACCGCATGAATACACAGATACGAAACATACACTATTGTAATGGTATATATTCATTAGCTTCACTTTTATCTGTGTTTGGTATGTACAGAGACAGAATGCAAAAGTTTACCGGAGGTTCGTCATCAGAAAGTGAGAGTTATGACCACGCTATATTAGACCGTTTGAGATGCCAAAAGGCCTCACATTGAAAGCATAAGAGCATAGACGGCTGCAGCCAGGGAAAGATTAAAATATATGCAGTCAAAATGAACAGTGCTCGCTTCTACCAGTTGATAAACCACCTATTATCAAAGACGGATTTCAACTGAGTTATGCTTGTGTTTTGTTGATAATGCACTGGGTATAATTATTTTTTTTTTAATTCACAAATTCAATATGATAAACAAATCATCCAAGGTACCAGTTATTTAATGCAACTGCACAATCTGGCATAGTGGTATGGCCGTCTAGCTGTTGCAAAAGTTTTTTGGCATACATCAACATGACATCAGGTCAGAATTAAAATAAATTCCTAACGTGGTTACATGCATCTTGCGGTGTTTGGTTCAGATTTTGCTAATCTTCAACAAGCCTATAGACTGATGGATTTGCAGGAAATCTTCTGTCTGCGAGTCATCAATCCTGGAAGAGAGAAGGGCAGACAGTGGTTGAAGCCACATATGAAGTTCCAAGTATAAGTTCAAGAGGAGCCTAATTATTCAGTCCTGTTCATTATCATTACAAGCCTATATAAGCAGCAGTCATTGCATCCCAGCAACAATTCTACAGGCCTCCCTCCACCTCCCCATCTCCTTTATTTCTGTTATTCTCCCTCTAAGTAGTACTGCAATGGGGTAGTTGAACTTTATTAAGATAAAGTTTAGTAACTTTATTAACTTTATTAAGAGGCATAGTAACAACAGGCAGGTTCAAAACACCAGCAAACAGTAACATCCAGGGCAAAACAAAAGGGTAATCCAATAAACAGGCGCAGGTCAGGGCAGGCAGGAAATTATCAGAAAACATAAGCATACAGTCCAAGGTCAGACACAGGCAAGGCAAAACTAGATTAGACAAAACAAGGCAAGAAACAATGAAAACTGTTTGGCAGAGTCTGCAATCCAAAACAATACTTCACAATGTGTATGTGTGAGTGTGCAAGCTTTGTAGTTCTTCTGATATGAAACAGGTGATAGGTGGTATTGAGTTCCTAGGCAGAGGGAATGATATAACACCCACCAGATCAAACAACTCTGCGTTTAGCTGTGGAGGTTCAAGAAAGAAGCTCTCAGTGGATGCTCTGGGAGTGCGAGTCACAGCTCTCTGGTCAATTGGCCGCTGAACAACCCCCAAGTCAGTGAGCCAACCAGTTGTCATTCAGTCATTATTAATTGTGATGTTCTTGCTCCAGCTACAGACCTATGCAACAGCAGAGCTCTCTACTAGGGTGCCATCTGGGAGTCACAGTCCTGTGCTGCACAAAAATCCTGTGCAATCTGTCTTCAGTAAAGACATTTCTCAGCAACTTACTGCTCTTCAACAAGGAAGAACTTCATGGCAGATTATGCCATGAAGTTCCTGAACCTCACAGCAAAGGAATCTTGATTTATTTGACCCGGGGTCCAGCCATGGTAACATCCATCGTATTACTTTGACTTCCTCACTTGCACTTCTCTGCCTTGTGATTAACTTTTCTCTTTGTCCACTCCTGAACAGGGATCATGGACAAATACCTGCCAGTCTCTGGCAGCTGGTATTATCTATCTCTCCTCTTTTCCACTGGGTATGAGGTCCATCTTCTTGAAGAAGTATGGCTCTTTGTGCCTCTGCATAGACTGGGTCTGAACAACATGACTGTTAAGAACATTTACCCCCTACTTTTTGTGTCTTCAGCTTTCGATATTTCTCAGGGCGCAAGATTCTGTCACGGTTTATGGGTTCACTTACTCATCTTTGCTGTGTGTGTGTGTGTGTGTGTGTGTGTGGGCATGTTTTTGTGACATATCAGGACACAAATGTGTGTAATAACATGGGTATGACATAGGTATTACAAGGAGAGGGTGACTTATGAGGACATTGCCCATGTCCCCACTTTTCAAAAGGCTTATAAATCATACAGAATAAGTTTTTTTGAGAATGTAAAGATATGCACAGTCTCCTGTGAGGGCTAGGTTTAGGTGTAGGGAAGGTGTAGGGTGATAGAAAGTACGGTTTGTACAGTATAAAAACCATTACGTCTATGGAATGTCCCCACATTTCACAAAAACAAACGTGTGTGTGTGTGTGTGTGTTTGTGCAGGTGTCTGTGTGTGTGTGTGTGTGTGTGTGTGTGTGTGTGTGTGTGTGTGTGTGTGTGTGTGGGTGTGGGTGTGGCTGTTCGTTACGAGCTGATCGGATTCAGCTGCGGCTCATTATCCACCTCTATTTAAGATCAGCTCTGTCTTGTCCTCATTGTCAGATCGTTTGGTGTTGCTCCGGCTCGTTCTGTTCCTGTTTCCCCTCTGGTCCCTGCTTCGCTGGAGATCGATCATCTGGCTTTCTGACACTTCTGTTCCGGATCTTCTGCCTGGGTTGTCCACTGATCCTGCGTCACCAGTCATCCGTCCCGGCACTCGACCAGCCTTCTGACCATCTTTTTCTTCACTCTGTTTTCTAAATAAACTGTTTAATTGCATCACGCTCGTGAATCCTGTCTCTCTGTCCTTACAGACCTGACAAGATTCTTCATGAAGCTTGATTTAATCAACATGGTGATGGCTAGATGCCTGGATCAGAGCATCTTCAAAATGGCAAGTCTTGTGAAGTGTTCCTAGTATGTAGTGGTTAGATCATAGCAAAATTAGTATAAAGAAGCAACTGGTGATCTAGCTAGCATCTGGGACATGGATGTCCACGGCTTATTGATGAATGTGGGGAGCAAAAGCCAGCCTGTCTGTTCCAGTCGCACAAAAGGGCTACTGTAGCTCAAATTGAAAAACCTAATACTGGCCACAACAAAAAGGTGTAAAAACCCACAGTGCATTGCAGTTTGCTGCATTGCTACAGACTGGTCAGAGTATTTGTCTTTTAGATCACCCTTGTCTTTTAGATCAGGTACATGGTTGGGTGCATTTGGGTCATTTACTTGGGCAAGAAAACAGCAGGATACACTATAAAAAAAAGGCAGGCCAGCGGAGACAGTGATCCGGTAATAGTGTTCTCCGATAGCAGTGCCCTCATTCAGCAGGATCATGCATCCTGCCACTCTGCAAAAATTGTTCAGATGTGGTTTGAGGAACATTACTCAAGATGTTGTGCTAGACCAACAAATCTAATACTTGCAGGCCCTACTAATGTTGTGGTGGCACAGGACATGTTCAGAGGTATTGTGTAGTCCATGACTTGACACTTCAGACCTGTTTTAGCAGCACAGACACAAGGTGTCTGCCGACTCTTCTTTTTGTTCCTTGGGAAGTCTGCGCTGCCATCCTTGAATAGAGCCATGCATCCAGATTATTGTGCCACCCAAGGGTGAGGAGGCTGTTGGCAAACATTCATCTGCGCTTTAGGTGAATAGCCATGGCAAAGGATGTCTGTCGGTTTGTGGGCACATACTCATTCTGTTCTCAAAACAAGTTATCCATTCAACCATCCCTTGGTCTGTTGCACCCCATCCCTTCCTGCCCCGGTCACATTTTACCCAGGTTTTTGTCACCAGCCTCACTCTGTCTAGAGCAGGGGTGTCCAAGCTTTGTCCTGAAGGGCCACTGTCCTGCAGAGTTTAGCTCCAACCCCAAGAAATCACACCTGAACCAGCTTATTAAGGTCTTACTAGGCATACTAGAAACTTTCAGACAGGTGTGTTGAGGGAAGTTGGAGCTAAACTCTACAGAACAGTGGCCCTCCAGGACCAAGTTTGGACCTCCTGATATAGAGGTAAAACTGTGATTGTCTGTCATCTGGATTCCAGAACAGAAAGACAAGGCGTGCAAACCAGGATCTCAATTAGATTTTCTGATGTCGGGCCTCCCATAACCCCTACACCTAGAGTCAGCAGCCAACGTCGGCTGAGTAAGCTCACAACTCATTGCCAGTGTCCCTGATAGGTCTGTCATGGTTTTACATGTTGTCCCTCAGTCCAGGCTCTTATCTAGCACTGTTACCAAATCTGGAGGAGGGCCTGAGAGGCGCTGGTCCTGTCTGGGGTAAGCAATAACCACTATATTTCTGCCTTTCCAAAAGCGCCTCCTACTGGCAGAGTGTGAATGTGCATTTTCAATTATCAGACCAATGCAAAAATCTACCTACATAACTGACTCATCCCTTTTCCTAAGAAATGGTTTAAAAGCTCAGTTGTGAGGTTTAGCGTTTTATAATTTATGTTTTTTTGAAAACATGTATCTCAACTGTAAATCAATTGCTATTTTGTGGTCTACAACATGAAAGAAAGCCATTATTACATGTACATGAAAATTGTAGAAACATTGGACAAAACTTTGGAGCACCATTGTGCAGCAGCAAGCATCACAACAAAAAAGGAACCTCAAGGTTGATCTAGGTAAATGTGTGCAAATGTATAGGGCATTCCTATATTTTGCCTGGGGCCCCCAAATCACTAAATCCACCCCAGGCCAGAGGGTGTGGCTCTACAACATTAACCTGCCTCTATGGTTTCCAACACATAAGCTGGTTCAGTGTTCAGTGAATCATGCTTTAACGTAATCATCCTGACGGCACTGTGGCTTTGGCCACCACACTCTCTGCCTGTAATGGCGCTTTTCCACTACACAGTACCAGCTCGCCTCGGCTCGACTCGGCTCGACTCGACTCGGCTCTGTTTGGTTTTCCACTTGTACCTGTACCTCCACAATAGTACCTGGTTGTCATAGCAACGCTGCAGGAAACTGCCGTGACGTAATCTTCTACGCGACACACACCCGCTGTCTGCACCTCCTCGTTTGACCACGCCGTATTCTTCCGAGTTGCCATAATATGTAATGGATTGGATATGTCACGCAATCTCTGGCCAAACTTTTTAAAAATGGCGGGGTTATTCTGGATACTATTGCTGGTGCGTGCAATGATGACGCAGTGAATAGTGACGATTCTCTCTGACCAATCAGCAGTCTGCTGTGTTTTCACGTCACATTTTAGTATCGCCTCAACTCGCCTCAGCTCGCTTGGAACCTCGCCGGAGGTGGTACGAAAAAAGTACCTGGAAGCCGGTACAGGTACAACTTTTACACAGTGGAAAACCAAACAGAGCCGAGGCGAGCTGGTACTGTGTAGTGGAAAAGTGCCATAATTCATGTCTCACATGTCAAACCAGTCCTCTCATTCCCCATCTGTCTCTGCTCCATCTTTCATCTGTGTGTAAATGACCTCTGCCTGCCACTGATCTTGGTACTAACTGCCCACTTATCCTGCTGTTTATGTGTGACTTGTCCTGACCTACCCTGTCCCAGCTACTGTCTTGGTTGGATTCTGTCTGGATTTTTCCTTGATTTGACCCACACCTGTTTGACAACCCCTCTGGATTACTGGAGTGAATGTAAATTTATTTATTTAAAAAAAGAAATTGCTATTATTATTACTATTTTTCCCCCACAAATTCCACCCTGGATATAAAATTGAAGATACTCGATTGATGAGTAGAATAGACAATAATGACAACTATGATGCACAACACCTGTTCGCAATATTACTGCAAAAGCACATTTGCTATTTTTGCTGCATAGCCACATTCACATGTCAGGGACACTAATATCTACCGTTTTTCCACTATATCAGCCAATACATCATGCTACACTGAGTTTAAGGCCACTGACTCACTGAAGGAATAGTTCACCCAAATCTGTATCCATGTTATTCTGCAGAACACAAAAGAACACTTTTGAAATATAATACAAACATTTCCATAAATGTTTTTTTATGGAAACCAGCCTCCTGACCAGCTATGAACAGCTAAAACCAGCATTGTTGACCAGCTAAATTCAGCCAACCAGCCCAGGCTGGTTTTAACTGTTTTTAGCAGGGAGGATATAACAGTAAATGATGACATAGTTTTCAGTAATTAATAATGATAAAAGATCACTGAGAAAAAAAAAGGAATAAGTTAGCTTTTCACTACTACTGTGGTACAGGCCAGCAAACCAGTTTGACCAATTAGATCAATTTGTGAATTTGGCATCGCTAGTCCTGATTCTAATAGCCGATAGAAGGCATGCATGACATGATCGTTAAAATATTACCAAAAAATGAAAATGGTTTGCAGGTCGGTATAAGGGACGGTCACACTACATTTTTCATTCAGATGATCTTCAGAGGCAGCAGAACAACCTAAAATTAAGCATCTGACATGTTCAGTGGCAAAGATGAATTACAGAATAAGTGAATTTTAATTTAGTAAATCATCTTTAATTAGATTTCATCTGTTCACAAGACACTTTCCCAAAGATATTCAATGTTACTCAGGTGTGTTTAATGAAGTGATTTTACTCTCTTTCTCTTAACAGAAGAGTGCTCCAGGGTCTCTGACCACATAAACACCCTTTCACTGGATGTGGAACAGATTGAGTAAGTTGACACCATTCAACCTTTTTTTCTGAAAGTCAGTTTGAATTTGTGTGCCAGTTCCTTGGGTAAGTTTTCAGCGACGTACAAGCAATTCTTTGCTGCAATTTGTCAAATTTAGTTTTCTCTTGAAGCCACTTTCAGGCAGGTCAATTGAAGTTCAGTGAGCCTCAAACTACCTGTTAATATTATTTATGGTGGAAACAGGAACGTCAAGGTCTCAAGAGATGAAGTCCTGGCCTTGAGATAGCATGGCTACATCCTTGTGGCTGACTTCCTTAGACAGTTCCATGGATTCCGTTCTCTGTGCTTATAGTGGTACATCAAAATCATTTTCTTTTTCAGAATGGTTCAGTGACATTTTATGTTATGCAGGCAGAAGTGAGTTCATTTCCAATTTTAAGGGGCTAAGGGACGCCAGGTTCTTGTTTTGCTCACCCAATCACCTTGGATCCAGGCCCTGTTCTACAGCAGGGCAATTGTAATGCCATTTATTTCAAAGCATGGCCGTCAAACTAAGCTACTGCAGAGCCTTAGTCCTGCAAAGCTTTGTTCCAACCCTTCTCCGGTACACCTGCCACATAGTTTACAAGTAATTCTAAGAGGCTTGATTAGATGATTCAGGTGTGTTTAGTTAGACCTTGACTCTCCAGGAATTGAGTTTGAAGCCCTTGTTCTACAGCATTTTTGGGGTTGTGGCCATGAACATGACACTAGTTGGCAAAAAAATCATAGCAAAAATGGTTAGTTCTGAGAAATGTTAAAGTATCATTTATTTGCAGGAACCACTTGATTTTTTTACAATAAAATGTTTAACTTAAGTTTGACTTAAGCTTTTTGGTGTAACATTAGTCACACATACACACCTCTCTGAGCTAGATAGGCAAGCATCCCTAAAACTGTTCCTCAACCATTTCTGTGTTAGTTATCTGTAATATAAGCTGAAGTACTTCTGTGATTTATCAGGCATAGCTGCGTTTACTGTGTCCCATATCACACAGGTATGAATCATCGCTCCACACCCTCCCAGCTCAGAGATTTTCATCAGATTGGCAGCGCCATAAAGGAGCTTTTGTTTTGTTTCTAATTGAACGATTGGCAGGGGTGCTATTACTTCCTATTGCACACAGGTAGAATGCTTTCACACAGCATACCGTGGAGAGTTCAGGGAAAATAGAGTGCTGGTGCTTGACCTTTCTGGGGATTCTTGTAGCATATCAGCTTCCTTAAAATCCAAACCAAAGCTCAGTAATCGCAACAAAATAAGACAAACCAACAAATAGACCACTAGGGGCAGAGCAGTACAACCCTGACAAGATGCGCTCAAAATTTAAAAATTTTAATTCTTTTTAGTTCCATATATTAGTTTAATTTTGTCTGACTTTAAAAAATAGGAATGTCTAACTTTAACTAATTATTTCCATTCTGTTAAATTCCATCCTAGGAAAGCCCTAAAATGCATTGCATTTTTTTTTCAAATGGAGGATAATAAATTACAACAATTACCCTTTATTTGGACTCTGTCTGTTCTTTAGTAATCAATATTTAGTGATCAATTATAATATAATTTATAATAATTTTGTAATAACTGGGTACTATTACATTTTTGTTTATATTACATTTTGTTACATTATATTCTGTATTTATGTGTATATTCTATATATTTGGTTTAGTTAACATGCCTAAATACTATATAAATTATATAGAAATTCATTTTTAATTTACAAGATGATTACTAGATTTAAAATTAAAGTGCATGGGCCCGAACCCTATTTTAGGGTCTTATTTTGATAAAGCAGTCACATAGCATTCACTGTTGAGACCAAAGTAACACCCTAAGTAGAATCACAACATCTAAGCAACTTTATGGCTTCACTCTTGAAACTATTAAAAACACCCTAGCATTTTTTCCACACACAAGTTTCAGCATCTGTTTTACATACTATCTGAAAAACCTACATATTCCAATTAAAGTCAACTTTGGGCTGTTCTGAACCCAGGTAGATAAGCTATTATCAGAATAAAAGATTTTAAATACCATCACAAAACATCAAGTAAAATAACAATGGAAGCAATTATTTTGTAATGCATAAATCATTGTCATAAATCCACTCGCAGCATACATATTAACTTTAACATATTAACTTTCATAAAGTTAACTTTATGTCTATTTAAAGTACTGTTGGTATATGTCAAGTATTAAAATCTAATACCTAAATAGGAAACTACTAGCATAGTTAAAGTCCAAATGTGATATGTTAATTTAGCTACAAACAGCAGTTGCATAGTTCTGCTATAGGCAGCTCTACAGAAGGCAATGGTGCCATTTAGCTCAATTTAATGTTGATTCAGTTCAGTTCAATCCACCTTATTTTGCAACACACAAGTAAACTATTTTTGACTGTGCAAGGCTTCAGATTCATTAGTTAAATAAATAAAATGTTTTTTTTTTTCAGAATTGGTTGGTGCAAAGGTTCATTTCAAACCCTTTTCACATTGAGTTTTAGAGTTCTATACTGTTACAATTAATGCACAGTTAAAAGTATACTTTAATAAACTAAAAATTGGGTCAATTTAAGTATTCTGAGAAGTTTTGGAATTTGCATTTAAAAGTATACTACTTGAAGAATACCTCAGCTAAGTAAGGGTAACGAGGCTTGTGCAGTTCAACGCTGCCTTTAACCAGTTTTAACCTACTCATGTCACTTTAACAAGTTTATTTACACTGAGTTAGTGCTTATAAAGGTTAATTTATATTATATGTGACCCTGGACCACAAAACCAGTCTTAAGTAGGGGTCAAAATTATAGATTTTTCTTTTATGCCAAAAATAATTAGGATATTAAGTAAAGATCATGTTTTATGAAGATATTTTGTAAATTTCCTACTGTAAATATATCAAAACGTAATTTTTCATTGGTAATATGCATTTCTAAGAACTTCATTTGGACAACTTTAAAGGCGATTTTCTCAATATTTAGATTTTTTTGGCACCTGATTCCAGATTTTTAAATAGTTGTATCTCTGCCAAATATTGACCTGTCCTAACTAACCATACATCAATGGAAAACTTATTTATGATGTATAAATCCCTTATGACTGGTTTTGTGGCCCAGGATCACATAATGGTATTTTCTCAGCTGAAATGACAATAGTGCATCAAATACCACTACGTAAGGCTAATGGCCAATTTCAAAACAATTGCTAAATTCTCCTAACTATGTCAAGCTGGTACTTAACCAAGTCTTTGCTTTCCAGATTTCAGCAGCCGTTGTGGTCATAAGCTGGCGCAACACCGTCTCGTGTCACCTTGCATTCACACTGACACCCAGAGAGATGGTACTGCCAGGGGAGAACCCATTCATCTGATTTGTAAGTATTTAAGCTTAGCCACATTAAGATGATTTGGGTACTTTACGCTGCAACTCTGCCATTTGTGTCTAAAGCGGCTCTAAGTTGTACTGTGCCACCTGCCACAAGCTTTCATTTCCCCACACCACAAAATTCACCTAATTATGTCATGCCTACCTTCTGACATCACTGGGATCTTAATGTCGGAACATATCTCAGAGAAAAGATCAGCAGCTTCGAAAAAAGCCCAGTCTAATGCTAATGTGCACATGTTTGTAGAGAACCAGATACTATGTTGTTTCCAGGCAATTCCAGTCTGCTGGAACTTTTGGCTGAGACTGATCAGAGAAAGAAGAGGGACAAGGTCTGTGGTTGGTTTTTGATTCCAAGGCACATAGTTGACCACGACATGAAAAATGAGGAGGACGACTGGGCTAAGTTATGAAATTACATGAGAGGGTAGACTGTGGTTTAAATACTGTCCAGACACCCTACAGTTTTGAAAGAACATAATAGCAGCGGTTTCGATTTTCTCTGTGACACTTATTTTGTTTCAGGCACATCAGCATGCATGTCTGGCTGCATATTAGCGTTTAATACGAAACAATGCTTTTCTATAGTTTATTGCACTCACACAAGGCTAGTGTTACTCTTGAGGTGCCATTTTTGTGTGCACGGATGGCTTCTTCTAACTCTCCGCTCCTCTGATCTCAGGCCATGGCTAAACTTCTCCTTTGTCAACACTGTTACAGTACCTCAGTGTTGCAACAAATCAATATCTATGACCTGCTGACAATGTCCAGGTCCGTCATTCCCCACCACCCCTCCATCTGCCCAATCTTCTATCTCCAGCAAATTCTTACACACAGTCACCGGCGAGCCAATGACAAGCTGGTCACACAAGTATTATGTTTTATGTTTCTCCATTACTGTCTACTGTTTCACATGGAGATTGGGAGCATCGAGGCAAACTGAAGCTCACCAAATAATGGGCCCATTGATTTCCCAGAGGAACAGTTTGAGCTAAGGGAGAGTTTTGCACTGGGCCAGACTCAAAGGGGGCTATTACCTTCTTCTCCAGGGCTGTGATCCATGACTGGAGAGTCTTAGCACAAGGGGAGTGAGGGGAACTGTCCTGGCACCAATTCACCCAAACCCAGGCACCTCTCTGCCATATACGCTCTTAGGCACAGACTGCTGCACTTTTTAAATGTTTGATGAGGCGACAAATGTTTTTAAATCTCAGGGTTTTTCTTCATCTGTTACTAAACTATGGTATTGTTAAAAGTGCACCTATTATGGATTTTTGAAAATGACCTTTTATGCAGTGTGTAACACGGCTCTAATTGAATGAAAACATCTTGCAAAGTTAAAATCTGAAAATGCATCATTTTTTTCTTTCATAAGAGTCGTTTTTAAAACTAATCCAAAGCTGATTCATGTTGACGTCAACGTGAAACATTAGCATATTGCCTGCCCACTTGTTGCGCATGTAGACCCAGGAAAACTTGAACCCCTCTCCCTCAAACACTGTAGTGGATAGCATCATGTCAGGGTAAATCAGTTAGGGTACAGTTAGGGTATGTCGAAAAACTTCTAAACGATCCCAGCCAAGAAATAAGGGTCTTATCTAGTGAAACGATTGGTCATTTTCTAAAAAAAAATTTATTTATAGATTTTTTAACCACAAATGCTCACCTTGTCTAGCTCTGCAATGCACATGCATACTCTGCACTCTGTTTCAAGACAGTTAGGGTGTGTCAAAAAATGCATTTAATTTTCTCCTTCAACTTCAAAATCACCCTACATCGCTGCAGAAGTACCGACCCAGTGTTTATAAAGTGAACGTAGAAGGAGGGTCAAATACCCTTTGCAAAAAAGGGTGAAAAACAGCAATGTAGGATGATTTTGAGGTTGAAGGAGAAAATTAAATGTATTTTTTTGACATAACCTAACTGTCTTGAAATGGAGTGCAGAGTAGGTATGTGCATCGCAGAGCTAGACAAGATGAGCATTTGTGGTTAAAAAGTGTATAAATATAATTTTTTTAAGAAAATGGCCAATCATTTCACCAGACCATAATTCCTTGGCTGGGATCGTTTAGAGCCCATTGAAGCTGCCTTGAAACTGCATTTTAACCTTTAATCTGTTGAAATTAAGAGAAATTTTTATTCTGAATCCATAAAAATTGTTGCTCTCGTACTCTGTAGCATGCAAAAAACGTATTTAGTTGTGTGTGTTGTCTTTGCTGTGCACAGCTTGGTCTTTGGCTAACCAGCTAACAGCCACATCTGTTTGCTCGCAAACGTCTAGAAATGTGTCGATGAATAGTGAATGTTTGTTGTTGTTATTACTTGGAGTTATGATAAAGAAGAGAGCAATACATTGGTGTACAAACTGCAGTGCTTTATCAATATGTTTCTGCATTGAGCTTACGCATATTCCATGGCTGTTTAGGTTTTTAGCCCTTAAATGCATGGATGTTTTGCCAATCATTATTACATATTCAGGTTTTTAGCGACCCAAACCTATACATCCAGCACGGATGGATCTCTAACTTCTGCAATTGTGAAAACAATTACAGAAGAATAAAATAAAGCATATTTTGTTATCTTTTGAAACTTAGAAGTTCAGTACATTTAGCATCTGGCTCATATTCGCATTCTCAAGCATATTCTCCAATCTATCATTTTCAATTACTTCAAAGTCAATATTTTAATCGCTGGCAGTTTATTCACCATATCCACTATCATATAACAGTGACATTTATATTTTACTCTGTACAGTATTTGCTCTGCAGTAAAGCCATTCGAACCAGTTTAATTTTTGCTGATGATATTCTTTTGTTTTATGCCTGCGATAATTATGAGTCAAACATTACGTCATTATTGTTTATTAATCAGTGCCTCCTCGAGGAATAAAGGTGAATTGCATGTATTAAGTCATCAGATACTTACACTATTACACACCTTGTGTCTCTAGCGACCCTATACACTTTTTACAAAAAAATGTATTCAAAAACAGATATTCTTTTATATTTTATATATATATTTTGTTATATTGTTTATAATGAATAGATTGAGGAATACTAAGAAAGTTGACATCAAACTCAAAAAAAAGTGGAGGAAGGGGGTAGTGAATGACGTCCCGGGTCACTAAAGACCCGAGGTATGCATTTAAGGGTTAATATAATGGTGATGGGCGTTCCATTTCCGTCATGTGCTGCACGCAGTAGACCAATAACAACAGACTGGGTCAACAGACCAATCATCGCAGATTAGTGTCACGCAAAGGAGGGCTTCGGAAACAATGTATCGTTGAGTGAATTGTTTGGGAGTCATTGAGCAAATAAGGTAAAATAAATGCATACTATAAGACAATGAAAGTGTTTTTGACCTTGCATGCATGTCAACCTGTTGTTGGGGACTCCCAAAACCAAAATATGAACCTTTCATAATTCATAATAGCCCCTACTTTGGTTTTGGGACTTGGAATGGATCGGCTAATGTTTTGCCACATATTCAGAACCAAGAAAGAGGTTGTATGGTACAAAATAAAGTTTCAGACAATGTTGTTTTAGTTCAGATTAATAACAGTGTAAAGTTAATCATTTTAAAACAGGTTTAGTTTAACTATAAGCAGTTTTGTAAAAAGCAGCAATGTTGTTATTTAGCTGTGTTGATTCAGTTCAGTTCAATACCAGTGTTAATGCTGCAAAATGTGATTAAGCTGTAAAGGAGCTGGGTCAATATCACTAAAAAGTGCCTTTGGTGTCCCCACCAGAATCACTCAATCATTACCATAACATATTGTAACAAATAATAATGAAATTCTGAGGTTTTAATATAAATGGCCAAACATGTACACACATACAAGTAAAATGATAAGTCTCATTTTATAACATTATCTTTGATAGCAGTGAAAGAGACGTGCCATAATCACATACATGCAAATTTAACTTCAGGGAGTGTAAAAAGTAGATAAATGACATAAAATTAAAAAAAAAACCTTTTGAATGTTCTTATAGTCCTCAACAAGTCATTTTGATCATTTATATTCTGTTTTCATAATAATAAGCATTTTGCAAGAAACCTTCTGATGTACTCATAACATCACCTTCCCCATTTTACCTTTCTTCAGTGGAGGTTAAAACATCTGCTGCACACACAGTAATTATCTACACTTATATTTCCTTATTAACTTTAACAAAAAATGTCACCGAGCCTTTCATGACAGGGTGGACATGTGCATAGTTTTGTGACACATTTTGATATTTTTTCACATATTACAACTGTTATAACACACATATTACACTGGTAGATGCTATACACGATTGGACATGATATAAACTTTTGGCAATATCTATCAGTCCATATAAAAATAATATTGTCCTTATAAAGTCCATATAATGGATTTCATTGACTGAAAAAATACAGCCCTAACATTGTAAATGAATAAGACTAGGCAAGCCTAGTTTAGCTGGACCACCTATTAAAGGGGGGAAACAGCAGTTTGTAAGGTAAAGTATTTTTTTCCCAAGGAATGAGTCTAATTGGAGTAGAATTGAGGAAGGTGTTTTGGACTGCTCCTGCTTTAAACTTCAGGAGGTCAATCTAACTCATGTTTGACTTTTATCTGATAAATCCCCATTGCTTAAGGGTTTCTTATTGTTGTTCCTGTTGTTTTTCTGATGTTGCTGTTCTCTTAGTTCACATATTAAAGACTTTGTCCACCCTGTCATGCCAATGTCCAGCCTGACATCTCGTTGTCCACCCTGTCAACTTTTACGAAAATAAACTAATTATTTTAACAATAACAACATTTTGTTGGTAAAGGTACACATTATCTTCTGCAAATCTACATGTTATAATCACTGTGCAATGAAAATATATTTATAACACTAATTTGTCCATGACACGGTTGACGTCTGTTGTTATTTGTTCATATTTTGTCTGCTTGAAGTTAATAAAAGGTGCTGGAGCTTGACCAACATGCATTAATATCAGCCTAAGGTCTACTTAATACAAAAAATATGAGGTTAAATGGAAAATCTCAGATTTTGGGGGGGAAATTGTGAAGTCTCAAAATCTGAAAATTAAGTGTCTTTCAGACCTGAATTAATTAAGGCAGAAGGCCTTGGAGATAAAACAACCTTGTTAGAAACCAGCCTCTGTTGAGGGACCAGTTCTCTTCTGGCAACCCGAAACTGAATATTTCATCACAGTTTAGCAGAAAAGAAGGGTAACACTTTATTTTGATGGTCCCTTTTGAACATTCTGTTGACAATAAGTAACATTGCACCCATATGTCAACGAACTCTCATTAGAGTATGAGTAGACTGTCTGCTTAACATCTGCTAAATTTATATTGTGATGGTTGCCCAACAGACTACATAGGCTTATTAGAAATACATGCCTCTATACATTTCTGAAAAACTGAAAAAACGTATACTTATATGTATGAATCACTGCAGTTTCCAGTTAAAATGAACACTAGAGGCAGTAAAACAATTTTTATTCCTTTTCACACAAAGTGTGATTTACACACAGAGTTTTGATTAAGTAAGCCCAATTTTCACAGTTACTTGCAGAATATTATATTATGGTTTTAAAACAATCCTGCGTGATTTGAAAACTGATACTTCTGAATGTTGTCGCCACATATACAGCTTCATATGCATGCGTTTCTGATTCATTAGGTTTCGGTAGCTCATGTGATACGGCGTTGCACTTGAGTGATGAAGAGCTCCAGTATGAACCCTGTGAAACTACGGTTCGACAAATCAAGTCAAATCAGCATAAGGAAGTTAAAATAGCATGGCTGCATCAACATAAAATGATTTTTATATCACTTTTGCATTTGTTAACACTATCGGGTAGGTTTAGGGTTGGGTTTGGTGTAGGGTTATTATTTTTAACCCAAAAGTGCATTAACCTTTAAACCATCAAAATTAAGTGAAATCAAATCTTTATGAAATTATCAAAAGTATCAGAAAGCCCTAATTCAGCCTTAATTATTGCCTCCAAGAACAATTACAGTGCTTTGCTTTCAACAGGAAGGACTAAATAATTTTATCACTGCATCTAAACAAGCAACATGTTTCTTAGACCCCATACCTACTAAATTAGGTAAGAGTTGTTGCTTCTAGCAGAAGAGCTTTAGTTTTATTAACTCTTCTCTCTAGATCACATCCCAAGACTCTTCAAGCGGGCAGTTATTAAGCCCCTCATTAAGAAGCCACAACTGGATCCTAGTAAACTGGCAAATTACAGCCCCATTTCAAAACTTCAGTTTATGTCTAAAATGCTCAACAGAGAATTTTTGAAAAATTTCAGTCTGTCATACAGCCCCATAAAGCACATAAACGACACTCAATAATATTAGAAATGACTTGCTTTTAGCATTGGACCATAGCTGCATCTCAATGCTATTTTTTCTTGATATCAGTGCAGCATTTAACACTATGGATCATGACATATCATGACTTAAATGTGCCATAGAATGGAAAACTGTATTTACCTTGGCATAGCTGAATAATAACAGTTCTGTACATGGACATGTCATACAGTGAGTGTTAAACACCATCGTTTATATACAGTAAATCTGGTTTTTGCAAACGACCACTGAAAAATAGGCTAATCCTAACATAACATCGACTATGACGTTACAGTCTCGGGACCATTAATAGTTACGCCCACACCATTTGCATCGCCCAATCATCAGACGTTCTGCAGCTGGGCTATTGTGGAAAAAAAACAAAGCGAGGACAATAGCGAAAATGGCAGATCACGGAAATAAATGTTATGTTCCAGGTTGTGCAGAAGATGTTAAGTGCAGGAATGGTTGGTGTCTGTACTCAGAAAGGCAAGGAAAACAAATAAGGCATTCTAATAAAATAAAGCGAGCCACTGAAGGGACACGGTTAGCTTCTTGTTAGCAGTAGTCTGTTACATTGCAGTACATAAAATTTTACTTACCACATAAACAGAGTAAGGAGAGATGACTGCCCGGACAATGGCGAATGATTTACAGATCCTGAGCACCACTAACAAGCATCTAAACTTGTCAAATGTGTGGTAAGTACTTCCGCTGTAGTATAACGTTACACAGAGCATGTGCAATGGCAAATCTCAAAAGTGAAAGTAAAATGATTGTGCATTCAAAACGGCAGTTTCAATGAGCCGCATATTAATAGCGGCTCGTGCTCCGTGATTAAATATATATTCATGTGTGAGCTACTGAATGAACCGCTCTGTGAAACAGCCAATCAGAGCAGAGCTCATCATTAATATTCATGAACCTTCCAAATAAGGTAATAACAGACCATTTCATTTTAGGGTTGTAAATGGACCATTTCTGGAGAATTTTTGCCCATGCCATATACTACATATTCTATGTAGATATCAGAGAACAATTTAAATTATGGTATCAATGCATTCTATGGCACCTTTAAATCAATTATAAAATTATAACTGATATTCAGGGACAGGCATTAAGTTGGTTTGGATCCAAACTGTCTGACAATTTCCACTTTGTTTATGTAAGTGGGTAATTGTCTAAAGGATATGCCTAAAGGATATGTTTTCTGTCCACTGCTATTTTCAATAAAAATTCGGTATAAATTAGAAAAATTATTAGAAAACTGCTGATGATACTTAGCTATATATTTCATCAAGACCAGATGAACTTTCTATATTATTTAATGTAACAGTATGCTAAAAATATAAATATCTGGATGACCACTAGTTTTTGTTTTTTTTCAACAGTTTCAACAGTGCGCTTTCTCGAAACCTTCCCAATGTGGTACATAATTTTTTTTTCTTAAAATCAATGATTTCTCTAGAGCTTTTCTATAGAAGACTTTTCAGCTGGGGTCGTGTAGATCACTTTGAAGCTGTCTAAATGGAATTTGGACCATCCAAAATGGTCTATGTTGAGCCCAGTTCACTTGCATTAGACTGAGAAAAATCCTGGAATGTTTTCTCCCAAAAAATAAAAAAAAAGATAAATTTGATAAATTAAAAGCATCCTTGCTAAATAAAAGTATTCATTGAAAAAAAAAATGACACCAAGTTTTTGAATGGTAATATATATTTTATTTCAGATAAATGCTGATCTTTGAATCCTGGAAAAAAAATGTACTCAACTGTTTTAAATATTGATAATAATACATTTCTTAAACTGAAAATCTGCATATTAGAATGATTTCTGAAGGATCACGTGACACTGAAGACTGGCATAATGATGCTGAAAACTTTGCTTTGATTACAGGAATAAATTTCATTTTAAAATATATTCAAATAGAACGAGGTTATTTTAAAAATATTTCACAATATTCTGTTTTTACTCTCTTTTGGATCAAATAAATGCAGGCTTGGTGAGCAGAAGAGACTTTAAAAGCATTAAAAATCTTACTGTTCAAGAACGTTTGACTGGTAGTGTATATTGTGGTCAGTCTTTCTAAAAATTCCCAACTTCCACTCAATTTTGCAAAATGCAAATATGGAAAAGCCACTGTTTTTGAAAAAGCAAGAGGTCAGGGTAACTTGGGCACTGCAAAAGTTTAGGATTTTTTTTTTTATCTGATGTTCTTTACGTTAACTAATTTTCTCTCAAACTCCAAGGAGGTTGTGTGGTGCAATGTATGTTGCACGACTTTTGAATCTGTGTAAAAATATGTTGCTAAATAAATCTATATGATAAATATCATAATTTCTCAGAATCGAAATCTCCAACCCACAGCTCAAATTGGCAGTAAGAAAAAAATTAATGTTTATGGTTAAGCTTTGTCTACAAAGCAGTTGTGCAAAGTCTCGAGCTTTGCTTATAATAGCAGGATTAGTTTAGTTGCATCACATTACACTCACTTGTGCGGTATAAGGATAATGTTGTTTTGTCATTTCCTTTAAGTGTCCTTTCCTTCAGCAGCTGTAGCAGCTAGGGAGTGTGCATGTTTAAATCTTGGAAAGTTGGGAAAACATGCACAACACACTGCAGCTGGCACCGCACCAAAATGCACCTGCACACTAAGTTTAGTGTACAGACACATAGCACTGCTTTACCGCTCTCTTTAAATCTCTCTGCTCCACTTTCTCTCCTTCTCACACACTCTTTCCACCTCTTTCACACCCTTGTTCGCACTTTCACTCCGAGTATCACTCCCTCACCCCTTGTCTAGACTTGCTGCACCTGTGGTACATTAATCTGCAATAGTCCTTGGCTGGATAGCAACTCCTTAACATGGCAGCATAGACCAGTGACTTCACCACACCTTACCTTCTCCCTGCAGAGAAGAAAAGAGCGAGAGAGCTTGACCAAGCTTGGCTTTGCAAATTTACCAAATGCATTGGAGGTAACACTATACAACTATGCTGAAAAGCTCTCTAGGATATGCTGGTCCCCATTTTGGGATGCTAGACTCCCTAACTAGCATAACAAGAAAGACCTAATGCCAATCAACCAAAGTCTGTAGTTAAAAAGCAATAATTAATTTGTAATTAAAAGCTACATTTTGCTGGCAAACAACATTGCATAAACCAGCCTGAGCTGTTTTTTAATAAGTATATACACCAGTGGTTCTCATCTGGTTTTACTTACTGTAGGACCCAGAATTTGCGTAGTATTTGAGGTTGAGGGTTATGTCATGGGACCTGCACATACCTGCCTAATTTTTTCTAGATTTTATTCATTGACAGATTACGTCGCGTCAAATATTGCATATACTATCTTGTTGCCAACAAGAAAGGTGTGTTCTCAATTTAATAAGCCTACTGATTTTCCTAGCCTAACTATGCTTAATTATATGGTTACATGCATTTTTCAGAATGTTTTGTTTTCTCCTGCTATACCCTTTCAGAACAGATACATTTTTGCACCGCAAGCTACTAGTTGAGAAGCAATGCTATAGACTACAGCTGCTATAACAGGTGTGTTCAAAGGGTTCTTTGGCTGCGCTTAAACACCTTTGTGTTCTTGTGCTTTTCTGGAGCTCTGCCACATTCACAACCCAGTTCTCAGCGTCTCCTGTCAGGCATCTTTACCGGCAGAACTGGGCTTGCTCGCCTGCCTGCCTGCTTGTTTACGTCAGTGTTAGATGTATTTAAACCCAGCAGCACCTTCATTGCATTTCTGTGAGGCCGCAACATTCCCATATTTACTCCCAGGGCAGGGACTCATTTACAAGAACCCTATTTACTATGTACATTTATTGGGCTTGAAGAATGTTGATTATGGGACATGCTCAGTTTAATCTAGTTGTTATTAACAGCTGCTTTTTGCTTTGAAATTATATGAAAGAATCCCTTGGGCAAATCATGGAAAGGTTTCCAGAGTGTTGTGACTCTGAGTCAGATGGTTTGCGTAGCTGGAATCAATCACTTTTTTTGTTTTTTACTACATAATGTCCCTGCTGAAAAGGCTATCATGGCTGGTCACCAGCAAATGTTGTACAGAACATCACTGCTGAAAACGCTTGTTTAGACTAACATAAATTTCCATGTAGGTCAAGGCTGGTTAATGTATCTTTAGGCCCCATAGCATTCACAACCCATTATATTTCTGTAATGTTACGTATCTGTGAGCGGAGCTTGATATTCAACAAGAAAAAAATATATATATCTAAGGTTGGATTTTATCCTTTGAGAGTTGCAAGTCGCTTTGGATAAAAGCATGTGCTAAATGAATAAATGTGAATGTCTTGTATTGCAAACTGCTCCCAGCACACATTCACACCTCTCTGGGTGGAATATGCCAGTAATTATCATTTCTTTTGCCTTTATTATATTTACTGATGCCTTTCTATTCTTACAGTTTTAATCCCTAATTGCACTGATCAAAATTCTCACTTCCCCTTCTTTGCCTTTGTATCAAATGTCCTGCTTAAGAAAGAAACACATGTATTTACTTTTCAAAATGAATCATAAAACATAACCTCAACAGGTGCATAAGGACTAGTTAGCACATTATCATTTCATCAAAGCACGTCAATTTACTGTATGAGATTAGAGTTTTTGCTCCAAACTCACTTTATAATTTCAGTCAAGTGTTTGAAATACCTTTTGTGATCTAATGTGGTTTCTTATCATAGAATGAGCCAGAAGATATATTTTTTGTGACCCTTGACCACAAAAACCAGTCTTAAGTAGCACGGTTATGTTTGTGGCAATACCCAAAAATACATTGTATGGGTTGAAATTATTGATTTTTTTTTTATGCCAAAAATCATTAGGATATTAAGTAAAGATCCTGTTCCATGAAGATATTTTGTAAATTTCCTACCATAAATATATCAAAACTTAATACTGATTAGTAATATGCATTGTTAAGAACTTAATTTAGACAACTTTAAAGGCGATTTTTTTAATATTTTGATTTTATTGCACCCTCAGATTACATATTTTCAAATATCTGTTGTATCTCAGCCAAATATTGTCCTATCCCAACAAACCATACATCAATGGAAAGCTTTCAGATGGAAGATAATTGACCCTTACGACTGGTTTTGTGGTCCATGGTCACTTTTTATACCTCAAGAATGCTTGAGTCTAACTGGTTATGCAGTTGACCCTACAACAGATAAATAAGTGACATCCCAAATAGCCATCAAATCGCTGTACAGAGAAGCCTTGTTTCCATCTGCCATTATGTCCATCAAGCTTTAAAATCTACTTTGAGTACTGAACTTTTGTCAAGTTAACTATGGTATTAAAAAACTGTAAGAATAAAGCAATTTGGGCAGTTTTCATTAAGGCTAAATGCAGTTTAGTTGATTACATGTTTTATATGTTAGTTTTAAATGGCAGTGTGCTTCAAAGTCAGAAAAAATGAACATGATACTTGTTTTACTTCCTCTGTAAATTTCAGTCTACTGTTAGAGTGAACATCTGTATACTAAATGCACATGGGATTCATCCAAGATACTTCTGGTGCATCTGTTGACTTCATCTTATGTGGATTAGTTTTATTTGAAAAACAGAAGCATGTTGAATGGACTCTGGAGTGAATCTAAAGTAATAAATAACATAGCATGCAGCCAAAGAAAAACACACAAAACACATTATTCACCCATGTGTGCATCTGCAAAGTGTCCATTCAACATTTTTAAAACATGCAAAGAATGTTTTACGGTGTCTTAACCGGGGTATACATGGAATAATTGACACCTCGGGTAGTCATTATTTCTCAGTAATTCAGTGTTGAACTAGTTAATTATACTTTTTTCAGTCACACTTTATATTAAGTTCCAATTATCGCTATTGACAAACCATTAACTATGACATTTAATAATCCTAATTTGCTACTTATTAATAGTTAGTAAAGGTAGTTAAGTTTTAGGTATAGGGTAGGGTTAGGGATGTAAAAATGGTCATGCATAATATGTGCTTTATAAGTACTAATAAACAGCCAATATGTTAATAATAAGCATGCAAATAACTATATATATATATATATATATATATATATATAGTTAATAGTGAGAACTGGTCCCTATACTAAAATGTTACCCTTTTTTCAGTAAATAGTAGTGTAACTGATTACTAATAAGGTCTCAGTAATAATACATTATAACAGTTACCATTCATACTTAGTTACTTTTGATGCCTCAACCCCTACTGATTTGAAGTCCAACAATCTTATAATTCTACTATACTGACATGAATTTACATTTCCTTTAGCCTGAGGCTTATTCGTTTCACTTTTGTTGGGAAAAGGCTTTTAAATTAGCCAAAAATAGAACTTTGTTTAAAAAACGAGTAAGCCCAGCCCAGATAAGAAAAAGTAACACAAATGTAATTTAGAATGTTACTTTTTGTAAAAAGTAACTAGTAAATAAACATAATTTGTTACTTTTTTTAGGGAGTAGCGTAATATTATAATGCATCACGTTTAAAAGTAACTTTCCTCCTGACAGGGAGACCACTGTTATGCCTAAAGTTGAAAAGTTGCAAGTTGTAAAAAATAACATGACCTATCTTTATACAGTGCGTGCCATTGTAAAGACGTGTTTTCATCTCTGTTAAATTCAATATGGTGTCTAACCAGGTTAAGGTCTATTAGTTTAATTTCTAGCCATTACAATTTCTTAGATGCATGTTTTTTTGCTACAGACCAGACATATCATCATGTTCCCACAGCCATAGCCTGTAACTGACACTTTCATACATTGGGATCTGAGTTTGGGTGGTTTGGGACTCATGCCAGTGCCTTCACATTAGCAAATTCAAAGTATTAACAAGTTTCTCCTCATCTAAAGGAGACAGAATTTAACTAACAAATAACTAAACTCTTGTAAAACAGACCGTTCTCCAGTCTGAGCCATAGTTCTTCATGTTGAAGGAGCTTCACTTGTTGAGGGCTTGGAACTTCCCCATCAAGTGTTTTTCTGATTCACAAGATGCCCTGATACTCTGAAGATTAAGTGTAGTTAGTAAACACTGCAGACAAAACTAGAATGGGTGGGAAACTGGCTGAGGAAGAGCAGCACAGATTTGTGTTAATTTTGGTGAAATACTTGATGCAATTCACAATTCTGACTGGCCACAGCAGTATGAAAAGAAATCAAATTTATGCATCATCACATTATTGATGTTAACAAATAAATCAGACAATTTATGGGAAATTTAGTAATAGCCCTGCAGTTGTGCACTCTTAAAAATAAAGGTGCTTCACTGTACCATAGAAGAACCTTTTTTGTCTAAATGGTTCCATAAGGAACCTTTAACATCTGTAGAATCTTTCTGTTTCACAGAAGGTTCATTGTGGTGAAAAAAGGTTCTTTAGATTATAAAAAGGTAAGAAACGATGGTTCTTTAAAGAAACTTTTTAACTTTGAACTTTGAAACCAAAAATGGTACTTCTATGGCATTGAAGAACCTTTTAAAGCACCTTTATTTTTAAGAGTGTGGTCTTACAAAAAAATCCCAAGTCCTTTTAGTCTCAGACCGAGACAAGTACAAAAGTAGTCAAGACCAAGACCTTCAAACAAACGGTAGATTAGAATAAAAATATTAACAAAACAAAAAAGGGGGCATTACGTAAACTATATACCACACAGCAACATAGATTAAAGTACAAAAACAATAACTTATTAATATGGTGTGAGAGCCCGAAACAGGTTACAATACAGGTTTACTGTAAATCAAATGGCATGTGTTTAAAATAAATCAACTGAACACTAATATATCAACAATACTGTCAAATAAATGCATTTAATATCACCGCCATGCCCACTCCAGACTCTCCCGATCCAATCACACTCTGCTTAAAATCCCTGGAGTTCAGTAAGTCACCCGCCGCTGTAACTGTGCAGCACTGGGACGGGATGAGGTAAGGATCTAGATACAGCAGCATTTATTAAAATAAACAAGAAGACAATCCAAAAGGTTAAGGTAAACGTGAATGTGACAGATTTGTGGAACAAAGAGAATAACAGAACATTAACCAAAGAAATCAAGGGCTATATATATACAAAGGATAATGAGCTAAACTAGAAACAGGTGAAGAACATAATCTGTAATCAAGGTGACTAACTACTAGAACATACTCAGACACCAAGGCAACAGGAATTAAACACAGGAAACAATGCTGCGTTCCACTGACCTCAGATGTCAGAGTTAGCAATAGCAATCCATACACAATCCATACATACCAAACATATTGAAAATCAAGTACTTATGTACATTAATATCAACATATTACAGACATATCATGTCCACAAGAGGTTAGAATTTATTAAGATACAGACAAACTAAAGTGCTAATAAACAAAACAAAAAACAACAACAAATCAAACTGGCTATTAATCCTGAAAACATTTGGCATATGCATTATCTTGCATTGGTAAATAGCTAGAATCTTAAAGCCACAATATGTAAGATTTTTTTATTAAAATATCCCCAAACCACAAGAACAGTGTTATATATTTTGCTGACTTGTATGACGTCATACACCCTTGATTTTCTGGTTTTATTTTGTAGAAAACATGGAAACCCCAAAGACGCTTTAATATTTTATGCATTTTATTAGTCAGGTGACGAAAGCACAGAGTAGCATTATAACCATGGGTGCACACACATGGTCCGCAGGTCCGCATGCGCGACCAAAATAAGAAAATTTGCTGTGTAAATAAGTTCAGAGCATGCATTTGCGACATGGTTGACAGCTGTTAATACACAAATACCATTTTAGATCAACAAACTGTAATACTGTATTATGTATGTATAGATTTCTATTCTAACTGAAAGCATAATTCTAGGCTATTCACTGCTGTTTTAAAAGTACAATGCAAAATGTGACATTTCATTTACTGAACGCTTTTCAATCAGAAGTGCTAAACCCGGGAGCGCCTATACTTATGCGCTTCAGTAGCTGCTTTCCATTACTCTTGGAGTAGCACAAATTGTAATTGCGAATTGATAATACGCCTAATGGAAACGCATCAATTGCACAAAAACTCCCATATATCGCAAAAAAAGTTTTTACGCTCTTATGAGGTGGTTTTTCAGGCAATTCGAAAAAGGAATATTTCGAAAAAAAGAAATATAAACTTTTTTAGCATTTACAGGTCACATTAGATTAAATACTGCCAAAATCCCACAAAAATCTGTTGGCATGGTTTATCGTGAGAGGAAAAAATTACGTTTCAGTCGCATAACATTGGTTAATGGTAACGCTGTCATTTTGCAATACTTTTTAATCTAAATAAATAAAATAGCGCCAAGGTTTTGTGCAAATCTGTAATGGAAACACGCCTACCGATGCTCTATACTGATGCACATAACTATTTGCCGGCAACCCGTCAAAATAAAAGCTTGCTAATTTAGGTTTAAAATTATGAAAATTCATATTAAAAAAGCAAATATTATAATTTAATTTTTAAGTTTGCTATAAAATAATACATCCTTTTTATTTTAAAACATAATAGTACTACCACACTTTATTATTTTGTTTATTATTTTATTTAAAAATAAATAAATCAAGTCCAGTGATATTATTATCACTATTATTAAGTCATTTTTTTAGAGTTATACAGTGGTATGAAAAAGTGTTGGCCCCCTTAATGATTTTTTATTTTTTTGCATGTTTGTCACACTTTAATGTTTTAGATCATCAAAAACAAATTTAAATATTAATCAAAGATAACACAAGTAAACCCAACATGCAGTTTTTAATTGAAGGTTTTTTGTTTTTTTTTATGAAGATATCCAAACCCACATGGTCCTGTGTGAAAAAGTGTTTGCCCCAAGAGCGCAGCGACGACTCATCCAAGAGGTCACAAAAGACCCCGCAACAACATCTAAAGAACTGCAGGCCTCTCTTGGCTCAGTTAGGGTCAGTGTTCATGACTCCACCATAAGAAAGAGACTAGGCAAAAATGGCCTACATGGCAGAGTTCCAAGACAAAAATTGCTGCTGAGCAAAAAGAACATAAAGGCTCGTCTCAGTTTTGCCAGAACACATCTTGATGATCCCAAGACTTTTGGAAAATACTCTGTGGACTGACGAGACAAAAGTTGAACTTTTTGGAAGGTGTGTGTCCCATTACAGTAGGACAATGATCCAAAACACACCAGCAAATCCACCTCTGAATGGCTGAAGAAAAACAAAATAGATACTTTGGAGTGGCCTAGTCACTAGTCCTGACCTGAATCCTATTGAGATGATGTGGCATGACCTTAAAAACACGGTTCATGCTCGAAAACCCTCCAATGTGGCTGAATTACAACAATTCTGCCAAGATGAGTGGGACAAAATTCCTGTACAGCGCTGTAACAGACTCATTGCAAGTTATCGCAAGTTATTAGTTGTTGCTGCTAAGGGTGGCCCAACCAGTTATTAAGTTTAGGGGGAAAACACTTTTTCACACAGGGCCATGTGGGTTTGGATTTTGTTTTCTCTTCAAAAAAAACTTTATTCATAAAACTGCATGTTGTGTTTACTTGCATTATCTTTTATTAATATTTAAATTTGTTTGATGATCTGAAACATTAAAGTGTGACAAACATGCAAAAAAAAATAAAAAATCAGGAAGGGGGCCAACACTTTTTCACACCATTGTATATAATTGGTCACACTATGTGCAGCGCGAGGACCAAACCAAATCTCCAGGTACTCTTATTAGAACCAGACTAAAAAACTTGTGCACCCCTGATTATAACTGAACTTTCAACACACTCAGATGTATCTAGTATGATAAAACAGTGATGCATTTCCTACATACGCATGACCGGAAGAAGCTAAATCGGTTGACTGTGCCATAATAAAATCTGCGCTGCTTTCGAGATGTGTATTGCGCTCGTCCTTCATTAGCAATCATTCAGCGTCCTCGTTTCACTTTCACGACTTTCAGCCCAATCCTGCTTCAAACTACAGTGACCTTAAAATGTCTTTAATACATAAGTTCATCCATTAACATGATTTCTGCCCGAGTCCCGACGGATTGCAACGGCTGTGGGGATGAAGACGAAAATCTCCCATGATTCCACACTCTATCACAGCATCATCAAATGACGCCTTTGGTTATTTGTTTGTTTTGAATATGCAACCTCTAGTGGCGAAAACATACAAATTGTGCCTTTAAGCATTTATATTATAAGTAATTAGTTTAGCTAGGCTCATTGGAAATACGTGCCTCTACATCAAGCAGCAACCTCCTGCTTTCTCTATTGAAACCAACACGGAAGTCACTTAAACTGCAATTCAACGACTGGGTGCTAAAGACTGGCTCCAAAAGGGAGTCAATCCCATAGAAAATGTTAAAAAATGTCCCTTGTTAAATGCCGAACTTTACAGCAGAAAAAAAAAAAATTGTTTACAGCCTGGTACAAAAAAGTGGTTTTGGTCTATATAGCTAATTTTGGCCTTCTTGTCAACTGCGAAGAAATTAATTAGCATTATAGCATATGAAGCTGTATACTGTATGTGTGTCAACAACGTTTAAAAGTATCAATTTTTAAATCGTGCAGGATGTTAAAATAGTTTTGAAGCCATAATATGATATTCTGATGTAGTAACTGTGTAAAAATTAGGATTTATTAATCAAAACTATGTGTAAATCATACTTTGTGTGAGAAGGAATAAAAGTTTTACTGTGTCTAGTGTTCAAACTACAGCGATTGGTATATTTTTACAGGTTTGCAGAAATTTATAAAGAGGCATATATTTCCAATGAGCCTAATTTACATCATTCATATGTGACCCGTGCTGGCAAAATGAGTCAGAATGAGCGAATAAAAAAAAAAAAGTTCTTTCAATTTAATATTACCTTCTTCATTTAAATACCTTCAAAATGATATATGACTTGTTGGAAGCCGTTTGAAGGCGATAGAGTCAGCAGAGTTGTTTTTGAGAAAAATCGAGTTAAAGTTTTCTGAAGAGTCCAAAGCAAAATCACCAAGCAACATTGCATATTTTCCTCCAATTCTTTTCTTAATAATAATTATATATTATTAATCACAATATAGATTTTTTTTCTTATCTTTGTTTAAAAATAAGAACAAAGATGCAAATAGACAGTAGTTTAATCAACTACTGTTGATTAAACTACTGTTGTTCTTTTAATGTTTGATTATCATTGAGACCGATCTATATTAAGACCTAGTGTAATGCATGGATCTAATATAACATCAGATTTTTCCCCTACCATTAACTAAACATTCATGTAAAACATGACAGATTATATCTGTGTGAATCTTGCTAAGACATATTTCACAATAATGTACTTTATAGGGAGAGCATGCGCTCTCTGAGAGGCGCGTCTTATGCATGCACTTTGCAAATGTCAATCAGCGTGATGAGTTTCACTGGTATTTCACTGATTTGGGCTCAATTCTATATGAATATTCCTAGACCTAAAACTTGTGGTGAGTAGCAGCAGCAGTCGTCCAGAAATGAGTAGAGAAAAATGTCATTTTAGATGTTTAATTACTATTTGGAGCACTGGAATCGCTAGAAGGGGGTTTAATAAACTAATTTTTGTAAAAACCTCAAATTCGAACAAAACTGATATTTTTCACTTCTTTTGTCTGTAGTTCAAAATTAGACTGTGTACATTCCAACTCATTTTGCCAGCACAGGTCACATATATGACCATGGACCACAAAACCAGTCATAAGGTTAAATTTGACAAAACTGAGATATATACATCATATGGCAGCTCAATATATAAGCTTTCTATTGATGTATGGTTTGTTAGGATAGGACAATATTTGGCTGACATACATCTATTTGAAAATCTGGAATCTGAGGGTGCAAAAAAATCTAAATACTGAGAAAATCGCCTTTAAAGTTGTCCAAATTAAGTTCTTAACAATGCATATTACTAATCAAAAATTACATTTTGATATATTTATAGTAGGAATTGTACAAAAAATCTTCATGGACAATGATCTTTACTTAATTTCCTAATGATTTTTGGCATAAAAGAAAAATCAATAATTTTGACCCATGCTATGTATTTTTGGCTATTGCTACAAATATACAGTACCCCAGCGACTTAAGACTGGTTTTGTGGTCCAGGGTCACATATGATCTTCATTTACAAATGAAAGTATCACAATTCCAGATTTACCAAGCAATGGTGTCAGCTGTCCCTTTGCATCACCCGGTGGTGATTTTGTGAACGAGAGCTTTCTCCTGGTCTAAAGGGGACAGAATTTAACCAACAAATAACTAAACCCTAGTAAAACTGATCCTCCTCCAGTCTGAGCCATAATGGCTCTTCATGCTGAAGGAGCTTCACTTGTTGAGGGCTTGCAACTTGCCCATCAAGTGTTTTTCTGTTTCACAAGACCCCCTGATACTCTGAGGATTAAGTATAGTTAGTAAACACTGCAGACAAAACTAGAATGGGTGGGAAACTGGCTAAGGAAGAGCAGCTCACATTTGTGGATGGGATTATGGCCAGCTTGGCTCATCCCAAACATTTGCCCAGTCTCATTTCACAAGCTGACCTCACACATTCTCGCAGATCTCATGCATTTGCACCAGTGAGTGCTCCAAAGAGACGGAGAGGCATTGTTATGTGTCTGTGCAGGCAGTGCTGACGTAGTCATCTGTTGCATAAAAAAAAGAATGTCTTGAGTTCTGAAACTTTGTACAACTTTTTATGTCAAAAGATCAAGAAAAAAATCTGATTTCTCTGAAGATTTCTTTTTAGATGATTGGCATTTTTGGATGTTTGGTAGACTTTGATTTGCATATTTTGCCAAATGCCAAATTGACTGGTAAATAAACCATTTATTTACCAAACCAGTCAATTTGGCTATTTTATAATAAATTATAGAGTTTAATGTGTGAAATCAGCTATTGACTTTTTCTTGAAGTCAATAAAAAAAAAATTTATTTAGGTAACACTTTAGAATAGGTAACACTTATTCACTATTAACTACGACTTTTCCCTCATTAAATTCCTAATTTGCTGCTTATTAATACTTAGTAAGGTAGCTGTTAAGTTTAGGTATTGGGTAGGATTAGGGATGTAGAATAAGGCATTAATATGTGCTTAAGTAGTACTAATAAATGGCTAATATTCTAGTAATATGCATGCTAATAAACAACTAGTTAAGAGACTGTAAAATAAAGTGTTAACATATCCATATTTGCTGTTACTAACTTCTTATATTACAGGAAATTATGAAACGATGCTTAATAATTATATTTCTTCATACTATTTTTTAAAGCCAGATTCATGATTACAAAATATTGAAAAAACAGACTGTTACAGAAAGATTAAAGGATGTTTTATAGGTTTTTCACATTATTCTAATATCACTTTCCATGTTGAGCACTAGTGAACCATTTATGGATCAGTTATAAATATTAGTAACTTGTGGAAGATCGCCTTCATGTAAAGTGGATATTTTTAATTCGTTTATTAATGAGTTATTGCCATTAGTTAGTTAGTGTTAAAGTGGACAACTTTGCTCACAATTTTTGTTTTTTATTAAATGTTATTTTATTACTAAATTACTAAAAATGATTACTACAAGTTTACCAGACTTCTATGTCTTTATTTTGGCCACATTTGCGCTGGAAATAAACAAGATGACAAGAAGGTGCTTTTTTCGCAACCACTTCAGAAGCAAGAGAGTTTATGGCAAGTAATGATTAAAATTCAATGTCGTTATCAGTTGTTTTTGCCCTGGAGTAATTAGTTTGTTTGTTTGTTTGTTTTTTTAGTTAGAAGACTTAATTCCAAAAACATTTTAAAGCAGTACACCTACAAGTTTATTACTAGTGCATTAACATTAGTATACCTATAACTACATCAAATATACTTTTTTAATATAGTTTAATAAACAAATTTTTGTAAAAACCTCAAATTCGAACAAAACTGATATTTTTCACTTCTTTTGCCTGTAGTTCAAAATTAGACTGTGTACATTCCAACTCATTTTGCCAGCACAGGTCACATACAGTATGATCTTCATTTACAAATGAAAGTATCACAGTTCCAATACTTGAAAAAATACTTTAGTTTGAAATGGGGAGCCATCCATGGCATACCACCCATCACATACTGGAGTACTACTTAAAGGAATCCAGTATATGAGGAAAAAAGTAATTAATAAGGTACTCTATCAAAATAGTGAACACAAATACAAGCTAAGTACACTTAGAATATTTAATTATACACTTCTTAAGCACTGTATATCAAAAGTTGATCAAAAGACAAAGCAGAAGTATAGGCCAAATATACTTAAACATTTTTTGCATGCTTATAAGTATTAGTTAAGTATGCTTAAGTATTTTAAGTATATCTTTTGATTAGTGCATAAAAGGTCAACTGAAAGTACACCCTCTTATTAAGAATACTAATAGCACACTTGAATAAACTTGACATTGTTTTATTGTCAGGGTTGGCCGAATCATTCACAGTATGAGTTGCTTTCATCAGGACTTTCAAACTAATTCTTCATTCCAGACTATGACACTTTGTTGTTGATGGCACAGACCCATTTGGGTTTGTGTGTGTGTGTGTGTGTGTGTGTGTGTGTGTGTGTGTGTGTGTGTGTGTGTGTACAGGTATGTGCGTGTTTGCCCAGTTCACAGCTGTGCTCTACTTCTACGCACAGAATCAGTGTGTCACTCTGTTTGTCATCCCAAATGTCATTCGGGTTCCAGTTGCCTCATTTGAACCAACCTTTGAGTAAAAAGACACAAAGAACCCAGAGTGCTTCCTGAACTTTCAGTACAGTGACCATTTATCATCTCAAATGACACATCACATCATCACTTAGAAGTACGCAGGGAAATATTAAACCTCATTTGTGAGGTGAGATTTGTTTTAACAAGAAAAGGGCAAATTCTTTCCTCATATGGTTTACTGGCATCAGGTTATGGGCAGTAAGATAAACATCCCATTTGCATTAGCTTATGCTATTCTTAGGTTGGCAGCGAACAAATAAAGACAATAGCAATGAAACATTTCATTAAACAGGGACAATTGCTAACAGACTGTCATCTCTATGAATAACACCTTATTCTACAAAACACTAAACCGCTAATATAATGCTTTCTCTCGAAGTACCAATAGACAGAATCCATTCCTGGTAGAATAGAGCAGAGGGTCTAGAATGTCCGACCTGATGACGGCGAAGGTACCAGCCCATCGCTGAGCCAGAGGCGCCTGCTCCAGCCACGGTGCCATGAGGCTTAAGCTTTTAATCACTAAGCTTAATCCACTGGACAGCTGGAGAATCTTTACGAGCCAAACTGTGCGTGATGTAGCCTGTTAGTGTGCCCTTTATCTTTCTCTGATTCACAGTTATATTAGGGTGGTGGGAAGTAAGCCTATTAGCCCACTGGAATTTGGAATCACAAAAGTCCTATTGGGAATGTGATACTGCTATCAAGTTAAAGCAAATTATTGTGCTTTATGAGTCTACTGTTTGTGAATGCGTCATAGGACCAAGCACATTGTGCACATACTTTTTCTCTTCAGCACGTTTTCTTAAATTCAGATTATATTAGAAATCATTTTCCCCATGGTCATCCAAGATGTTCCTGTCTTTCTTTCTTTCTTTAGTCGTGAAGAAATTATGTTTTTGGAGGAAAACATTTCAGGAATTTTCTTCATATAGTGGACTTCAATGGTGCCCCCGAGTTTGAACGTCCAAAATGCAGTTTAAATGCAAAAGCTTAAAAGGGCTTTTGCCTTTCGGTACTTCTGCAGCGATGTAGGACGATTTTGAAGTTGGAGGAGAAAATAAGATGGGATTTTCTCAACATACCCTAACTGTATTGCAGTGTTAATTTTGACAGCAAATTTTGATTTAGTTTTAGTCATAGTCTTTTGACTAAAATGCCATTTAGTTTTATTCATATTTTAGTCATCTAAATTTAGTCTAGTTTTAGTCAACTAAATGTTATAAGTACAGTAGATTTAGTCGGTTGAAATCTAATGAGTTTAGTTACAGTGTAATGCATTTATTAAACATTTCTCTAAAATGAACTGAATAAACTCATTATGTAGGTGTCATATTAAGGTTTTATTGATAGACACAGATTTAACTGCTGTGATATGCAACTTGCTTTTATATTAAAATGAAATGAAACCACTTCTCATAAAGAAACAAGAACATTTAGGCTAATTATGCATTCTTTATAACAACTTGTTTACCACATTCTTCATTCTTTCAAGCAGACATTTATTTATATTTAGATTAATCTTTATTAGGGCTACTAAAGGGACTTCTAAGATGTAACTGATTATGTTTACGTGAATACTCATCAATTTTGTATTTCTCCGTTCATGAGACGCGAAAGAGTAACTTACTAGTGTGCTGTGTGAGAGGCGCTCAGAAAACCGGACCGAATTGAGTTCTCTTTTGTGTCATCAAATTTATCCATATGTATGCTCTTCTCTTACTCCCAGATATTGTCATTTTTTAATGTTTTATGAGGTGTGCAGCAGAGGTATGCCAGCTTATGTTTATAATCTATCCTACAGGATAGCTCAATAGGCTATGATACAGTTCATATATGATTCGTTCTGAATCAATCTCTTGTGAAATCGTCCCTCCCTTTTATTTGTTGACGAAAATGTCAATAGATTTCTGTCATAGTTTTTGTCATTCGAAATGAGTTTTCGTTTCATTATCATGTGAAAAAATGTTGTTGATGAAAATTATGACACAAATTATTCGTCAAAGAAATTAACACTACTGTATTGAACCGGATTACACAGAACGTTTGAGGTTAAAAAGTATACAAATTTCTATTTTTTTTTTTTTTTTAGAAAATGACAGATCGTTTCGCTAGATAAGACCCTTGTTCCTCAGATAGGATCATTTAGAGCCCTTTGAAGCTGCATTTAAACTGCATTTTGGACATTCAAACTCGGGGGCACCATTGAAGTCCACTATATGTACATATAGACAATCTATTTAAAGAAACTGCCGATAATGTGGAAAAACAGTGAAAAAAATCGATTTTTCTTTTTTTAGCTAATTATAAAGAACAGACATTCAAAAATAATCTCCCAAAGTTTCGTAGTCCAGATAATTGAGTAAAGGTATTTAAATGACAATTAAAGTTGACTTAAAGTTTTACTAAATTCGCTGGAAATGAACATTGCTTTTCTAAACTCCTCTCGTCACTTCTGAGCATTTCCCTATATTTCGAGTATCCCCTGAAACGTCACTATCTCTGTATAAAACCAATCAAAAAGCTTAGAATGTACACAAACAGTGACATAATTTTTCAGTTTCGACTGAAAGGCTGTAAAGGTTGGAAATTCAACGATGGAGAGCCGTGTTTTATAATTATTTGGATCTGTATTCTAAAGTGAAGATCATGGTACCAAATCTATAAGAAGTATTGCTATCCAAAACCTTACAAAAACCTTTTTATGCTTTCTCTCTGTGACTGCATGTACATGTTCGTGTACGTGCAATGTTTTATTCAAATAAATACTTTAAAATAATTTGAGCTTCAGGCTGGTTTAATAGCATTTATATATATACAAATGTCTTTGGTCAAATTAAGCTGTAAAATAAATAGTTTATCCCTTTAAATGCAATAGATTTTGAAAGACATCAACAAAAAACAGGCAAATATATATATATATATTTTTGAAATTTGGTTCACTGTGACCTTGCTTGATCAGGTCACATATGAAGAAAATTCCTGAAATGTTTTCCTCAGAAAGCATAATTTCTTTACGACTGAAGAAAGAAAGACATGAACATCTTGGATAACAACAGGGTGAGTACAGTATCTGTAAATTATTAGCTAATCAGTACTTTTTTTTCATATCTCCCAAAGAACTAAGAGCTACTATATACAGGTTCATAATTAATGTGAAGAATGCTAAATGTATAATTAACTCTAAAGTGGAGATAATGGTAACCCACTAGTAATGACTTAGGTATTATTAAATCCATCAGAAAAAATTACTAATTATTTGGATCATTATTCTGAAGTGAAGATCATGATAACTCCCTAGTAATGACTAAAGTCATTAAAAACTATTGAGGTTTTTGTAAGGTTCTGCATAGTAATACTTCTGATGCATTTGTTACCATAACCTTCACTGTAGAATACCGATCCAAATAATTATTAATTCCTTTAGAAGGATGTAGTAACACTTGAGTCATTACTATCCAAAACATTACCATGATGTTTACTTGAATATTAATTATACATTATGCATCTTTCATATAATTATGGACCTGTATATAGTAGTTCTTAGTAGATATCCAGGAGATATTTTTTAATGCCGGTTTGTTGAGAAATAGTATGGCATCATTTATGGATATATCTAATTATGTAAATATGACAATAATTAGTGTTTTTTTTTTCATAGCTCCTAGAAATATTGGCGGAAGTTCCCATTTTTTGCTTACACCGCAGGAACTGGGAACGTATTTAGTTCAACACCTTAAAAAATAAACGTGCTTTAAAAGGTTCTTTACAGTGATGCCATAGAAAAACCATTTTTGGTTCTACAAAGAATCATTCAGTCAAAGGTTCTGTAAAGAGCTATCTCTTTCTTACCTTTTTTATAATCTGAAGAACCTTCTTTCACCACAAAGAACAGAAAGCTTCTTCAGATGTTAAAGGTTCTTTATGGAACCATTTAGACAAAAAAAGGTTCTATGGCATCATGAAGCACCTTTATTTTTAAGAGTGTAGGAACTCCATTTGGAGGAGCTAAATTAGCTCCTTACTTAAAGTAGGGTCTAAAACAGTTCTATAGGAACTACCAGTGACGTAAGGGTACACTGATTGGCCAAATGCATACAAAACACTGGCTACCTGACATGTTTCATAATTGCATTAATATACATTTTTCATTTGCATAAATTGTGCGTTTACATTCCATTTCCGTTATCACGAAACACACAACAAAAACAGCTCCAATCACTGTGTCCTCTATTCACTGGTTGCTGATGTTTGTAAATACCGTGCATAAAGACATTGCTGTCTGCCACTTCAGAGCTGCCGGTGCAAATGCAACCAGAAAAACGGCCAGAGGGGGAATAAGTCCAATCTTAGGACTGCTGCATAGACAAGAGCTTTGGAGGTGAAAACAGCAGCCTGCAAGGTAAAAACCTTCTTGAGAAGAGTAATCTGTAGATTTATTCATCCTAATGGAACTTCTGCCTCACCACTGGCCAAATAGAGAGGACCAAGGGATCAGGGATGGAGATTATCTTCTGGCGAGCTACTTGAGAAGACTCAATGGCTTAGAGCTAACCTCAAAGCAGTGGAGTTTATTTTTCCAAGATTTGAGGATGATATGAGTGTTACTGTGGCAGACAAGGTGTTGTTGAAAGGCTTTAAAGGTTGGAAGGGACACTTGCTGTTGGTGTGATGATGCTTTGTGTTGCACTTTTAGACACTTTTAGGCTGCAGAGCATTTGATGTCTTTGGTGCTGAAGTGTGCTGTCAAGTTCTCACATTAAAGGAATAGTTCACCCAAAAATTAAAATTTGCTGAACATTTACTCAGGCCATCTTCATCAGAACAGATTTGGTCAAAATTAGCATTACATCACTTGCTTACCAATGGATCCTCTACAGTGAATGGGTGCTGTCAGAATGAAAGTCCAAACAGCTGAAACAAATAAAAAAAAACATCACAATAATCTCTGCAAATAATCCACACAACTCCATTATCATCAGTGATAAGATGCATGATTTTAAGAAACAAATCAGTCATAAAGATGTTTTAACTTTAAACTTCTGGCCAAAATACGTTATCCATAATCCAGTGAAAAGCCCAACTCCTGTTGTCTTCTCACAAATAAACATATTTGTTTAGAAATGTTTTTTTATATATATAAATTGTGTTTGATCTGTTTATTTTTCCCTTCTTATTCAGACAAGATGACTTTTCACTATCGAAAAAAATGTCCAGCTTCAGATATGGTCAATTCCACAGCATCCTCAGCTTGTTCCTGGACATTTTCCACTTTGCATCCCCACCTTCCCACTCTTTCCAGCATCATCCATCCATGAATCCATGTGCAGTTTACCTTCTCAGTACTAGCTGGCAGCACTCCAGTGCAAACCTTCACCTGTGAACAGGATCCAGACCACATGCAGCTATGCACATCTCCTGAATCTTCCCATCCATCTTCTTTGGCACGGCAGGACCTACACAGAGAAATTCAACAACTTGCTTCACAAGTGCAATTGAGATACATTGTTGGAAAAAGATAAAGAAAAAGCAAAGGCAACTGAAGGTAACTTTCTCCCAACACAAGTGCCAAATTACCAGGCTTGCTGACAAAACCCAGGACAATCAAAGACAAGTTCTAAAAAAATCTACCTTTGTTTCTGGCTTGTTCTTCATGGTGAAACAGCTCCAGCTGGAAGTTCAGCAGAACTTTAGAAATATAAAAAAAAAAAATTATCAATGCAACATCCAAACTTTGCACAGACCTAAAGGAGCCTGAACTGAACTGGTGGACAGATTCAGAATACAGGAAAAAAGTAAGGCATTTTTACTATCACTTTACTACTACTGTACCTCTAACTTCAGTGACTGCACAAATGTCTCACACTGTTCCAGTTGCACCTTTAGTTAACATTTTCCACACTTGGAAGACCTTCAGATGACTCCTAAGCCAGGTGGTCAGCCTTCCATCAATGCCATTTCTGCCACAACTACAGCCAAAGCATCCTCAGCCCTTTGGAAAAAATAACATCCACTGCTTCTAAGTCAGTTGATGTAATTCAAAAATTACTTGTCCCACATAAGTATCGGCATCTGCAAAGGGAAAGCCAATGAGTCTTTGGAAGGAGCTCACCCCACCAGACGGTCTCCATCTCTGGTCTCTTGGTCTACTCTGTTTGGCCATTGGTGAGTTAGAAGTTCAGTTAGGGTTCAGTTAATTTAAAGATTACTCATCACAAGAAGGTTTTTATCTAACAGGCTGTTCTATCCTCCAAAGCCCTTGCCTATGCAGTAGTCCTAGGATTGGACTTCATCTTCTTTTCTGTAATGATGTGCTTCCATGTGCATCTTTCATTCTACAAGACAAGAGAAGTAAAGAAGAGCTTAGAATTTTTTTTATGGAGCAAGATAGCGAGACCATGATAATTATGCAGGGTTAGGTAATGCTGTGCTCAAAAGTCAACACTTCAGCACTGCATACCTGTCTCTGTCCCTTCATGTCAAAGATAATAGAGTTGTTTTCAGTAAACTCTTTAAGATAATTATCATGTTTGCATGTCTTTCACTGAATAACCTAGAGATGACAACCAATCTACCTTTATTTCTGGTCGGGAGTGCCGCAGGGATCTGTGTTTGGCCCAATCCTCCTATTGATATAACATTGCTGGGAAGGGTTTTTTTTTCTATCACTTTTTCTGGCATCACACACAACAATACCTGTCTTTTCAGCCTGACAACTTCACAAAATAATCTCATATTTCTTTTTGCCTTTTAGGCAAAACTCCACACAATCTCAGCAGCTCAAATTATCCAATAACAATATAAAAATATATTTTTGCCAAATTGTTTTAACTAGAAACCAACCAGAGGGTTTGTTGTTGTTGTTTTCCCAAGCTACCAGTAAGTCTTTCAAGAATGTCTGAATTTGTAATATTAAAATTACTGTGCTCATATTTAATGTCAGATTTTTTACAACCAAATTATCCATCCAAGTGTTGTGAGACACTTAATGATATTTTTGAAACATCACATGATTTTGATCTGGGTGGTCTGCAATCTCATTTTGTGGTTGTGGTTCCTCACTATTATGTAAATGGTAACACAAAAATCCAGTAAGTGAATAAACATTGAGACACTGAATGGCTAAGAAAAAAACACGTTCAAGCACAAGCTGTGGGGACTGACCTCTATCTTTTAAATATCTTCCTGTGCCTTGGCCAAGTAAGATACGCCAAGCTCTCTTATTTTTCCTCCGTGTTTCGACATGGGTTCATGAGAGATTTATGGCTGTCATTTTGAGGACCATATTTCCTTTAGCACTATTTACTGTTCCTTGTCTTGTCTAGCTTTTTTACATATGATAGCCACCTGTAGACACGGAAAAAGTCATTGCCCTCTCTGTAAAGGTATTCCAAAATGTTACAATACAAATAACAGACACCTGATTCACCATAATGGACAGTTTCCACATAGTGTTCATGATGAAACCAGACAAAGATGGAAGTGGGATTGCTCAAGTTAAAACCACCCATTTCCGATCCTAAAGTGCTCCATTTGTGGTTATATTGTGGTGATACAGTACTTCCTAATAAAGTCATTGGTTTGAAAGTTGATTGGTCTATTGATCCATCATTAGGCATCAAATCTCAGTTGTGCATCTTTAAGCATCATCCCATTGTTTTTTTTTTTTTTTGTTTTTTTCAAGTAGGAGTTGGGATAATTCTGAACAGTCTACCAAATTCGAAGTTGAAGAATCCAGATTATGCTAAAGAAAGGAGCATGTGCACAGAGTTTGTAATTTTCTGTGTGTCTATTACATTGGTCTTTCATTATAGGTTCACTAAAACCTATCCTTGATCAAGCTATAACAAACATCTTTGTAATAAATTCAAATTATAGAGTAACTCAAAGGGGTTGCACACCAATGCATTCCACATTTAACGCATTCCACATGTCTAAGGCCACCGAGCATGTATGTAAATTTAGCATGCATGTAAATTTAGAAAAAAAATGTATGTGCAAATTTATTGATGAACCGTTATTAAAGCATAAAAACACATACAGGTTTTAACCAAAATTTATTTGTGAATTACAAGGTTAGTGAATAAGATCCAAGTACATTTTTTATTTCTAAAAATAATAAACTGTTATAAAATGCACATTTGAAGTTAAAGCAAACTGCAGCACACACAGTTCTATACAAATGTCTATATAGAACTTTACCACTATGCTTCAGAGATTAAAGGGGTCATCACAAATGTTTTCCTTTGTCTTTGGAGTGTTACAAGCTGTTTGTGCATATATAAGATCTGTAAAGTTGCAAAGATTAAAGTCTCAAACCCAAAGAGATATTCTTTATAAAAGTTAAGACTTAGCCACACCTTCCTAAAAGCACACTGTGCTTTTCAGAATGATTAGCTTTGTAAAAATCAATGCGTTTCAGAAAGGCGGAGCAGAGAGGAGCAACGATAATGTACAGTATGTGGAAAATAATGTGTATTTTGAACCTCAAACCATGTAAAGACATTTGCATTACACCAAATACTGTTTTTTTTTTAGCAACATGACCCCTCATATGACCCCTTTAAGATGAATAAAGGAGTACTAGGTGGTATTTCCTCTTAGATTAAAATGTTGCTAAGCCTGCACCTCTGTTGGCAAAGAAACTGATTCACCCACAGCAAACGCAAGCATGTAAAATCTGCCAGAACCTGAGGCCCAAAGGACAGATCCACTTCATGTTTATCTCATTTTATTTGAAATCCAGCTATGGTCTCTCAACGTTTTTCCCTAGCTGTGCAAGTATGTGCGTCAATGCGAAAAACACATGCTTTGTGTATTATTTATAGATGAATTTGTTTATTTATCAGAATCTTTTGCTCAAGGAAAACCTGCCTCAGTTGTACCATTCATTTAAAAAACAATTTTTTGTTTTGTTTTCAATTAACTCTCTACTGCTTGTATTTTTTTGCCTGACTACATGTCATTTCAGTTGGACAACTTAATCTAAAATCATATTATAGCCATCTTAGATTTAGAGATCACAACCTTCAGCTCAGCCCTGATAAATGCATCATTTATAGATCCATTTTCTCATTTATTATGTTTACATTTTTCTACATGTAAATCTATTGCTTATGTCCAAATTTATAAATAACCTTAAATAATATTTTTATTAATAAACATAATTAAACAGGTGCACAGACACAATATTTGTAGTTTGACAATTTGTGGCTGGTTAGGACGCAATAAGAGCCTAAGCACTGATTTTTTTTTTCTTTTTTTTTTTTTTCTTTTTTTTCAGTTTTCTTTACCTCTCTTCCCCCATACAGAAATGCAATGTGTGACTCTGGACCACAAAATGTAATTTTTGAAATTGAGATTTACACATAAAATTTATATATAAAGAGAGATATATAAAGATGAGATTTATATATTTAAAAAAAAAAAAGCTTTTTGATGTATTGGTCGAGATAACCTGGAATCTGAGGGTGCTGCAAAAATAAAATAAAAAATAAGAAAATCACCATTAAAGTTGTCCAAACGAAGTTCTTAGCAACGCATATTACTAATCAAAAATTAAGTTTTGATATGTTTATGGTAGGAAATTTGTAAAAAAAAAAAAAAAAAAATCTTAAGGGAACATATAATATCCTAATCATTTTGGGAATAAAAGAAAAATCCATAATTTTGACCCATACACTATATTGTTGCCAATTGCTAATATACTTATGCTACTTGCAACTGGTTTTGTGGTTAAGGGTCACATATATGATCTATATTGCTCTATATCAAGAGTGATATTGTCATATGTGTTACCTATAAGGCCTATATAATTTCACATATGTACAGTATGTCACAAAAGTGAGTACACCCTTCACATTTCAGCAACCATTTTAGTATATCTTCTCAAGGGACAATACTATAGAAATGAAACTTGGATATGTTTTAGAGTAGGCAATGTGCAGCTTGTATAGCAGTACAGATTTAATGTCCCCTGATAATTAATCAACATACAGCCATTATTGTTAAATAGGTGGCAACAAAAGTGAGGACACCCTAAGTGAACTTGAAAGTGTCAATATATTGTGTTAGCACCATTGTTATCTGGCACTGCCTTAATCATCCTGGATATGGAATTGAACAGAGCTGCACAGATTGTTGCTGGGATCCTCTTCCACTCCTCTATAACATGGTGCTTCTCCACCTTACACTTGAGGATGCCCCACAGGTGCTTAATAGGGTTCAGGTCTGGAGACATATTTGCCCACCCAATCACCTTCAGCTTCAGCTTCTTCAGCAAATCAGTTGACATCTTGGTGGTGTGTTTGGGATCATTATCATGTTGGAAAACTGCCGTTCTGCATAGTTTCTGGAAGGAAGGCGTGATGTTCTGCTATAGAATGTACATTACATAATGTAATCCATGTTTCCCTTAATGTTCTGCAGCTCCTCAGTACCAGCAGCACTCATGCAGCCCCAGAGCATGATGCTACCACCACCATACTTGACTGTAGACAAGACACAATTTTCTTGGCACTCCTCACCAGGGCATCGCCACACATGCTGGACACCATCTGAGCCAAACAAGTTTATCTTATAGTCTCGTCAGACCACAGGACATG
Source organism: Garra rufa (assembly GCF_049309525.1). Classification (NCBI taxonomy): domain Eukaryota; kingdom Metazoa; phylum Chordata; class Actinopteri; order Cypriniformes; family Cyprinidae; genus Garra; species Garra rufa. The sequence continues at coordinate 45,398,247 of NC_133370.1, forward strand.
GTTCCAGTAATTCATGCTCTTGGACAGGTTGTCTTCAGCAAACTGTTTGCGAGGTTTCTTGTGAGCCAGCGTCAGAAGAGGTTTCCTTCTGGGATGATGCCTATGCAAACAGACTTGTTGCAGTGTGCAGCGTATGGTCTGAGCACTGACAAGCTGACCTTCTACTTCTACTTCTGGCAGCACTCATGCATCTGTTTTGAAGCCATGTTCTGCACCTGATGCACAGAACGAGTGCTCAACTTCGTTAATCGACCCTTGCAAGGACTGTTCCGAATGAAACCCATCTTGGAAAACTTCTGTATGACTCTGACCGCTGTAGTGTAACTCAGTTTCAGGCTGTTACTGAACCTCTAATAGCCTTGGCCATCGTTGTGAAGAGCAACAATTCTAATTCTCAAATCTTCAGAGAGTTCTTTGCCATGAGATGCCATGTTGAACATCCAGTGGTCAGTGTGAGAGAATTGTACTTAAAGCACCTAATTTTAACTGGTCTAATACAAGACAGACAACTTTGTATGGTCCTGTCAAACAGACAAAAACATAAACTAGATTAATAGGACATGTGGCTTTGCTTGTTATCACTTAGAATGTACTCACATTTGTTTTTTTGTTTTTTAGAGGACAGTAAATCTATACTGCTATATAATGTTATATTTGGTGTTTGTAACTGTACTATCTTGACTGATGTGATGGTCTCTCCACAAACCCTCATAGTTGCCTAGAAGCACTACCTGTGTAAACACTGTTAAACTTGCAGTGCAAACGCTTCCATTTCTGTGGCTTCTTCACCTCGTAGCCCTTGATTTCACATCCAACCTCAGGCAGAATGAAACATGCCTCAGCACAAAGCTTCTGTGGAATAGGCAACTACACACTTCTGCTCTATGGGAGACTTGTGAGGGGACTGCTTACGTACTTGTGTTGTTTTCGGCACACAACAATGTTTTAACTGAGATTATCTCACTTTCCCACCCTTCTTGACCACATCAACCCTGTTGTGGGGTTTAGCAGAAAAAACGATGAGAACGTAGGAAACAGATTGCTCTTATGTATGTGTGTGTGTATGTCTGGTTGGTATTTTTTCAACAGCCTTTGCTCTAGTTGCACCCACTTCCTCAGTGGTAACAGCTGTCAAAACGTTGCAGGATTACAGTACATCGCACAGTTACGGCTGGCGTTAGAGCCTGGCACAGGACAGGAAGCTAGGAGGGGTGATGCATGCTGGGAATAAGGGTCATACAGAGCGAGGTAGGAGCAGCCCAAGGGAGGAAAAGCTAATACGAGACCATTCTAATGCTTGTCATTCTCAAACGTATGTCAGACAAATAACAGGGTTTCTGTGATGATCTAGCTAACAAAAATTTACCATGTGAAAACTGAACGTTGTTGTGACACCGTTTAAATTACCACCACAAGCTAAACATAGTTAGGCTCAAAGTCTCTATATACTTCACTATTCAGTCAGGGCCAAGTAATAGTTTTTCAGACACTAATAATGATAAAGACTTTATAAACAGCTGAAGCACTCTGTTTCTGTTGCATCAACTAAAATAAGAAAGCGGCAGGTGTGAAGAGCAGCTTGTGTCCATGCAACAGAGATGTAGCCAAGAGAATAAGTAAATGGAGGATTGCTCTGATTTATGCCTTAAAGAGATAGTTCAACCAAAAAATTTAAAATTACCTATGATTTACACATCCACCCCTTACCAAAAATAAGTGTACTTCAAGTTTATTTTATTAAGTATACATAAGTAAAGTTTAAGTATATTTTTAAGTATAATTTATGTAAAAAGTATATAAATATTAGTGTTCTAGTAGTATACTTTTAAGTGTACTATTTTAACACTCCTTGGGACTAAATTGGACCACTTTCTAGTATATAAAAGTATACCTTTAAGTATACTTTAAGTATAACTTTGAGTACACAAAAAGTTTACATCTATGCTTTTAGTTTGTACTGCAAATACTAAAAGTGAACTTAATATACAGTCGTGGCCAAAAGGTTTGAGAATTACATAAATATTGGAAATTGGAAAAGTTGCTGCTTAAGTTTTTATAATAGCAATTTGCATATACTCCAGAATGTTTTGAAGAGTGATCAGATGAATTGCATAGTCCTTCTTTGCCATGAAAATTAACTTAATCTTAAACTTAACTTAACTTAAAAACTTTCCACTGCACTGTTAAGAAGGCTTCAGGGCGTCCAAGAAAGTCCAGCAAGCGCCAGGATCGTCTCCTAAAGAGGATTCAGCTGCGGGATCGGAGTGCCACCAGTGCAGAGCTTGCTCAGGAATGGCAGCAGGCAGGTGTGAGGGCATCTGCACGCACAGTGAGCCAAAGACTTTTGGAAGATGGCCTGGTGTCAAGAAGGGCAGCAAAGAAGCCACTTATCTCCAAAAAAAATATCAGGGACAGATTGATCTTCCACCCTCCAACAGCAACTTCTTCCAACAACCCAACAACAGTTTGGTGAAGAACAATGCATTTCCCAGCACGATGGAGCACCGTGCCATAAGGCAAAAGTGATAACTAAGTGGCTCGGGGACCAAAACGTTAAAATTTTGGGTCCATGGCCTGGAAACTCCCCAGATCTTAATCCCATTGAGAACTTGTGGTCAATCCTCAAGAGGCGGGTGGACAAATAAAAACCCACTAATTCTGACAAACTCCAAGAAGTGATTATGAAGGAATGGGTTGCTATCAGTCAGGATTTGGCCCAGAAGTTAATTGAGAGCATGCCCAGTCGAATTGCAGAGGTCCTGAAAAAGAAGGGCCAACACTGCAAATACTGACTCTTTGCATAAATGTAATTGTCGATAAAAGCCTTTGAAACGTATGAAGTGCTTGTAATTATATTTCAGTACATTACAGAAACAACTGAAACAAAGATCTAAAAGCAGTTTAGCAGCAAACTTTGTGAAAACTAATATTTGTGTCATTCTCAAAACTTTAGGCCACGACTGTATATTAAAATTAAAATTCCAAATCTTCAGAGGCAAAACGATTGATTTGTGAGAGGAATAGACTTTGCACAAATTTAAAAATTGCTGCCAGAAGAGGCCTTGCATCAGCCTTGGATGTGAAATTTCATTGTCTCTTGTGTGTCTTGTGACCAATTGCATCATGCAGTATCTTTTTGAATGAGATTTGACCGTGGAAATGAAGTGTGGCCATTCTCAGCAAATAAAATCTAATGTTTTACACTCTTCTTTGCATAAAGATATCATATGGCTTCAGAAGACTTGAAATACAACTGTCACAGTTCTGTCAGTTCATGTCTGTTCTATTGGTTTCTCCCATTGTCTCCCCCTGTCATTTTGTCATCTTTTGGTTTAGGCCTTCGTCAGTGTGATTCCCTGCACCTGTCCTTGTATGATTAGTCACCCTTTATAAGTTTGTCTTTCAGTTCAGTTGATGTCGGTCTTTATTTGATGTTACTGTTTCATGTGTGTGGATTATCCTGCCTGTTCCTGTCTGTTCCTTGAAGAAGATATTAAATATAGTGTTAATTGTTGATCTCGACTTCGTCTCGTTCATCCAGCACGTCTATACCGTAACAGAAAGACCGACCAATACAGTTTACCCGGCACGTTTTCCCTGCGTTTATTTTTTCAGTTTTTTACTCAGTGTTTTGTTTTTTCTGTTATTATGGACCCTACTGTTCTCCTGATCCTCCTGAGGCAGGGGGAACGCTCTCTTGAGGACCACACACGTGAGTTTCTCTTCCTGGCGAACCAGTCACACTTCCCGGATAGCAGCCTATGCATCCACTACCGCTTAGGACTGAATTCCACCACCAAGGCGCTGCTATCCGGGGAGGGTCCTCAAGAGAGCCTGCCGGATTTCATCGAGTGGGTGCTGGCGTCCTGCCGATCATCCTGGACTGTTGACATCGTCAAGGAGGACGTCAGCCCCACTCCAGACCCAGAACCCAGCCAACCATCACCCCGACATGCGGAGTTGCAGCCCGAGCCCACCGCAGATGGAGAGACAGAGCCGAGAGCGATAGAGCCAGAGCCTGACCCATCTGACCAGGTGCGAGAGCCGACTACAACATCTGTGATGGTGGATTGCCACGTGGAGCAAGAGAGGGCGATAGAGAGCCCTGCCCACTGCACCACCGCTGAGGGTGAGCTTGGACTAAATTCTGGGGATTTAATAGACTTTTTCTCGGATCTCATCGAAGATAACTCTGGTAACTTAATTGACTTTGATATGGAAATATCCGTCTGTCCTGTCTGCCCGGAATTCCCACCCACCCACCCTCTGTCATCCGATGCCATGTTCGTCTGGCCGCCGCTGTCCCCTGACAGCCCCTCAGCTCACCCTCAGCCCACCACCTGTGCAGTGGGCTCGCCGCGGGACTGCCAGCGTCCATCGGCGTCTCGGCTGGAGGATCCCTCAGCTCCGCCTCCAGCCTCCGAGTCCAGGACTCCGCCTCGGCCCTTCGACCCCGCGGTTCCACCACGGCTCTCGACGCCCTCCTCTACACCGTCGCCCGTCGATCCACCAGCTCCACCGGGCTCCATCGTCTTTTCGGCTCCGCCCTGGTCAGTCGTCACCCCATCGTCACCTCAGGACTCTGCTCCTCCGGCTGTGCCTCGTCGCGCCGTCCCACCGGCTCCTTGGGACTCCTCCTTCCTGCGGGCACAGCCTCAATCCTCTGTCGCTCCGGCTCCGCCGCGGATCTCCGGGACTCCGCCTCCACCTCGGGCGCCAGAGCCTGTTCCACCTTGGCCCTCCGGATCCTCGGCGTCACCCCGGATCATCGGCTCTCCGTCTTCGCCTCGGGCTCCTTCTCCATCTGCTCCGCCTCTGTCGGTCGGCCCCATGGAGTCGGCACGCCTTCGTCCACCATGGTTCCTCCCTCCGTCGGCTCCACAGTGGGCCGTCATCATGGCTGGGGTCTGGGTCTGTTCCTCCTGCCTTACGCCCCACCCATGTCCTCCCTGGCTCCTCCCTCCGTCGTCGCCCCTCTGGACTGTACTGTCTGTCACCTGGACTTTTGTTTTGGTCCCCCTCCTGGGGTGGCGTCCTCCGCCGAAGCCGCCATGGACATTTTCCTTTTTTTTCGCCCCTCTTTTCTGTTTTGTTTTTCTTTTTCTACGGCGCGAGGACGCGCCTATTCGGAGGGGGGCGTAATGTCACAGTTCTGTCAGTTCATGTCTGTTCTATTGGTTTCTCCCATTGTCTCCCCCTGTCATTTTGTCATCTTTTGGTTTAGGCCTTCGTCAGTGTGATTCCCTGCACCTGTCCTTGTATGATTAGTCACCCTTTATAAGTTTGTCTTTCAGTTCAGTTGATGTCGGTCTTTATTTGATGTTACTGTTTCATGTGTGTGGATTATCCTGCCTGTTCCTGTCTGTTCCTTGAAGAAGATATTAAATATAGTGTTAATTGTTGATCTCGACTTCGTCTCGTTCATCCAGCACGTCTATACCGTAACAACAACAACACATCAGTTTTTGCTAAAAATACCCGTTACTGTACTTTTCTTTTCCTTATATGTGTTTTTATTGTGTGTTTTTTATTGTTCAGAAGTAGGTAGGTTTAGGGTAGTGGTGGGGTTAGGTGATCCAATTAATGTGTAAATTTATAAACAGCGATTTATTTATTTATTACAAATGCATGCAAATCATTAATTAAAGGCAAACAACTGAAAGCAATGGAGGACCCTGCATTTCGAAGAGTGATGCTAAAGGGGTACCCTGTACATTAAAAAATGACTTAAGGGGTACCCTACGTTTTAAAAAGAAACACCAAAGGATCCTGACCAAGAGTCAAAATGTGACAAGTTGGGAGTGAGAACATGTTGATATTTTTCTTACACAATCTCTTCGCTTCACTTCAAAAGGCATTTATTCACACCCTGAAGCCATGTGGAGCAATTTTTTATGATGGATTAATGCACTTTATTGGACTTTAAAATCTCCACATACATTTACTGCCATTATAAAGTTTGGAAGAGCCAGGACATTTTTAAATATAACTCCAACTGTATTTGTCTGAAAGAAGAAAGTCATATATACCTAGAAAGGCTGGAGTGTGAATACCTAAAAGGTAGATTTTTTTTTTTTTTTTTTTTGGGTGAACTATAACTTTAATTGTAGATCCTTGTCCATGACGGACAGATCATTAATGGCTGGACCTTGATTTAATTACAATATATCAGGCATGAAATTCAAACATTCGCCTATAATTCATCAACCTTAGATGTGGCTTATCATTTTAAAGTAAAATATGTAAGTAGTAGCAACTTTACATGACTGCTCAAAAAAAATATGCAGTAATTTTTGCTTGTTTAGAGCAATACATCATTCGAAACTGTAAAGGGTCTACACTCACAATCAACAACACATTGTGTTCTTGTAAAATACAGAAAACAAACAGGGGCGTGTTACAAAAATGAACCAAATCTTATTGTATAGCCTATTTTATCTATAGAAAACTTAAAATGTCTACTTCTAAATTAACCAATTCTCTGATTATTGAATCCGTATTAAAGGTGCATTTCTCGCTGAAGGATGACAAGTCAGCCTTGTTAACTTCATCTTTACTCAGGAAACACTAGTTTATTAATAAATAATTAAAATATGCCCTTGCTATTTTTATATTCATATTCCTAGTCATTACTTTTGTACCAAGCGTTTGTTTACTTTGCAGCAAGCTTTATGTATGCGCTTAAGCGCAGAACAGGCTATATATTAAAGGCCCCCCCAAGTACATATTCAAGTAAATTAATATAAACATGCGATTAGTCAACTAATGGCTTAAATGAACGGCTATTTGTCAACTAGAAATATTTTTAGTCAGGGCCAGCCCTAGGGTGAACTATTAATAATTATGTTAATTACTGATGTAGATTTTCCAATCCCAAATTACATTTATTATGCATTTTCCTATGGTCTTAGCACATGAATGTTGTTGGGAAACTCAGAGCTCTCTCACTATAAGCCCTTACACAGCTGGTGAAGAACTTGAGGCTGTTGACCGAACAAAAGATCCTCAGTGGGGAGTTAGTATCATAATCTGGCAAAGTTGTTTGACTTCTGATTCAACATAATCAGAGATTCTTGAGCCATGTCAGCATGACATGGAGCAGGTTTTTGCAAAAACGTGTAAGCAGAGCGGCGCATATTAGGGCTATTCTGCTGTTTATATTTTACAAATCACTGTAGGGTTTGGTACCAAGACAAGTCAAAATGATTTATGAAACTGTATACTTCATTTTTTTTCATCCCCATTCTGTCCATCTGCCCAGATGTATATCTTCCTCTCGGCTCACCAATTCTCACTAATTACATCTCTGGTGGCGACAATCTCAATCCCATCCCCAATTACAGCCGGACATTGGAAGATGCTATTCCAGCAGGAGTTTGAAACGGATGGCTTTCACTGAACCAAGGTTGTGAACTTTACTACAGATATGAAAGCCATTAAACAAAGTCATTACAGAAATCTGTCACTGAAAAAAAGCACCTTGAGACAGCTGTTTCCTGCCTGTAATTAATCTCTGTGCCCCCAAAATAGGATAAAGACAAGAACAGGAAACTGTGACACACCATGGTGATCAGTTTCGTGTTCTTAGTTCCCTGATGACGTCTTTAGACTTGATTGTGTAGCTTCCCAAATTTCAGAGGAAAGGGGGTCAGTAAAAAACCAAAAGGTTTGGAATATCATATTACATGTTAACCTGCCAGTATAGGTTACATTTTTAATAAAGAAAACATAATATGTGCCCCTCGACCACAAAACCAGTCTTAAGTAGCAATAGCCTACAATACATTTTATGGGCCAAAATTATTGATTTTTCTTTTATGCCAAAAATCATTAGGATATTAAGTAGAGATATCAAGTAAAGATCATGTTCCATTAAGATATTTTGTAAATTCTGCAAATATATAAAAAAAAAAATTTTTTTATTAGTAATATGCATTGCTAAGAACTTTAATTGGACAACTTTTAAGATGATTTTCTCAATTTTTTTTGGCACCATCAGATTCCAGATTTTAAAATTGATTTTTAAAATCTCAGCCAAATATTGTTCTATCCTATTTATTCAACTTTTTGATGATGTATAAATCTCAATTCCAAGAATTGACCCTTATGACTGGTTTCGTGGTCCAGGGTCACATATACAGTGCCTTGTAAAAGTACTCATACCCCTTCATTTTTTTCACATTTTGTTTTGTTTTTTGTTTGTCCTTTGTTTGTTTTGCAGCATTATGTTAAACTGCTTTAAATTAGTTTTTCCCCGCATCAATTTACACGCCATACACCATAATAATGACAAAGCAAAAACCAGATTTGCAAATTTTACTAATTTATTAAAAATAAAACACTGAAATAAGTACATTGCATAAGTATTCATACCCTTTACTCAGTACATAGTTGAGTATGATGTGACAAGCTTTGCACATCTGCATTTGGCAATTATCTGCCATTCTTTGCCTCACCTTTTCACCTCTCAAGCTCTGTCAGCTTGGATGGGGGCTGGTAGACATTTTCTAGAGTCCTAGTTGTTCCAATCGTCTTCCATTATGGATAATGGAGGCTACATGCTTCTGTGAACCTTCAATTTAGCAGATTTTTCTGAACTCTTCCCTAGATCATCGCCTTAACGCAAGTCTGTCACTGAGCTCTACAGGCAGTTATCTTGACCTCAGGACTTGGTTTTTGCTCTGATATGCATTTTCAGCTGTTAGACCTTTTCTGAGAGGTGTGTGTCTTTCTAAATCATACTCATTCACATGAATTTGCCACAGTTTAACTCCACTCCAAGTGTAGCAACATCTAGAAGCAATATGAATGCTCCTGAGCTAAATTTCGAGTGTCCCAGAAAAGGGTATGAATACTTATGCAACAGGATCTTTTTCGTTTTTTATTTCTAATACATTTGCAAAGTTGTTACATACCTGTTTTGTGCTTTGTCATTATGGTGAATGAGATGTAGATTGATGTGGAAAAAAAGTAATTTAAAGCAGTTTAACATAATGCTGCAACAAAACGTGAAAAAAAGAAGGGGTATAAATACTTTTGCAAGACACTGTAGCTTAATGAAATCCAAAAACTCAAAAACAAAAAAATTAAATCAAAGTTTTTCGGGTTTGTTTGTTCATTTTTCTATATTTTAAAGATGATTTTCCAAATACAAATGAGTCATTTCTGACCATCACCAACTTGACAAATGAAAGCTCACATCTAAAATCAGAAACACAAAATCTCAACATTCTTTTAAAAACTCTTTTATTATTTTCAGATTTTCTTGCCTTTGTTATACAAAGATGTTAAATAACTTAAATACATTCTTACCAGTCATTCATGATCAGTTTATACCTACAAGCTATACACATGAGGTAGAGGAAATAATTTAGAGGAAATCAGTTTCCCATAAGACAAGAAAAAGTGGACAAAGACAAACTACTGACAAAAACTCTGCCCTTAAAAGAAAAAGAATACCTTTTAATAGTTACAGCATTGCACAAACCCTGACAAAAATCAGAATAGTGACCAAGCCATTGGAATTTATGGAAAAAAATTACTGTGCATTTGTTCAATGCCAAGTGTCTGTGATCCACTCTCGATGAATGTAGGTCTAAAACAATCAACTGACTTGCTAGTTATGTTTATTTCATAAAATCAATATGGTAGTATAAAATAGTATAAAATTTTACAGCCTTTATGCTACAAATGATGAGATTGCTACAGCTAACTGGGACATGTATAGTCTTACTGTGGGTGTTGTAGTTGGGTGTAGTTGTTAATCTTTGGTATACATTCCTTATAATAAATAAGGACAAAGATGTATTTCAGACATAGGAGCAGAACAGAATTTTAAAGGGTTTGCATTGTTTTTTTTTTGTTTTTTTGTTTGTTTGTTTTTTTATCTTTGGGGGGAAATGTTTTCTTTTAACCATCGGGAGCAATTATACAATGTATGTACAGGAATAAAAAAACATATACCTCAACCCCAGAAAGCAAATACCCAATTACAGGCCAGATGCAAGACAGAGAAAATATATAGAAAATCATCTTGAACTTTACAAAATGTACAATTAACACATGCTCATAAAACATTTTAAAATAAGTTATATTTTGTCTCTGTGTCCATTTTTCCTACCAAATACATTTTGTACAGGTTTCATTGGAAAGTGAGAATAAGAAACCAAGAAAACAACAAAAAGAAACTTATAACTTATGCTTTCACAATGCCTTCTGTCAATGACAAAAAATATTACTGATTACTGAGAACATGCAGCATGCCAAAAAAAGCAACTATATGTGATCTCTACATTGTTTTTCAGCATATGGAGTGAGTTAGAAGAGAATTGTGTCTTATATGCATGTCATTGCTGTTTTCTGTTCACTTCTGCTGTGGGCAGACACCATAACTGGTGAAACACTCGGCATAGCCATTATGGTTTCCATTTAGCGTGCTAAAGTCTATGTTTGTGTTTCCATGCATTCTTTAATTGGCATGTCTCCCCATCAAATAACTATTTGGAATTCAGCTTGTTACTTCAAATGAAAGAAAGAAATTGAATCCCTTCTCAGACTCAGTACTCTTGCACGCCTTGGTTTTTGGATTCAAAATTTGTTTCAAAATCTTCACTGAAAATAACTGTATTGATATGAAATATCAGCACTTTGTGTTGTTTCCCATGGAAAAAGTCTTAATATCTTATGCAAATTTGTAGAAGAAAATGTGTTTTGTTTTAAGGATATTTTTACCAGAAAAACACAAATGAATTAATAAAATGATTTTCTGTTGTGCTGTCTATTAATGTAGATGTCATTTTCAGTTGAGCATTTGGCCATCTTCAATTCAACACCAAAACATTTGATCGAAAATTAAAATGTAAATTTGCTTATTTAAAAATTTGACACAAAAAACTTATAAAACACAGTGCTTTCCAGGTGATGCATACTTTCACAGAGATCTATAATCGAATCATTTATTTACAAAGCACTGAACTTGGCACTTCATAAAACATGTGATCTTTTTGAGTTTGACCGAACTTAAAACAGCAACGTACCTCTACTTAGTCAGACAGATCTAAACATCTTTATTCTGGAAAGTTCTGCCCAAAAGCGTTATGCATGTGCCTCACTTTTGTCTGAATGCCACAGGAACATAACCATAGCTATTTACAACTTAAAAAAAAGAATACATAAATAAATAAAAGAGCTTCCAAGCTTCAGTGCGTGAATGGTGCCATTTTTCTTGTTGTCGGTCTCTCACTCAGTAGTTCATTCACACTAAACTAAAAAAATAAAAGAGCATATATAATCCATTCATATATATTTTGTCATATCTTAATTTCTATATATTGTATTTACACGATGTGGATCTCAACAGAGTTCGGCGATCTGAATACAAAGTCATACATGGTCAAAGTTTGTGCTGCCGCTAAACTGACAGAGCGTTTAAATGAATAAAAGTCTGATCAGAAACTTAGATCCTGTCATTTGGTCACACAGCGGCATTCTCCGTGCCAGCTGTCATGTTAAATAAATTTCAAAAATATGGAATTCGCAGTGTTTACATTTTACAATATAGATATATGGACTTCTACGTCCATACAGTCATAATAATATGCCATGTCCAGCCTCTCCACGACTGTGAATAGATTCAATGAAACGGTCATTGTTGATTTGTTAACAATGTGACAAGACAGAACCACAGTCAAGCAGTACATCATCCACACTTGAATGTAAAAAAGTTCACTGTAGTTTTCCAACATCAATACTTGCTGGAAAATGTATTAGATTAGCTCTGAGGTTAGATATTTCCCCCCTAGAAAAAAGGCAAAAAGGGGAAATTTTCTTCGTTCCAATGCAAATTTGTTTCTCACATGTTTATTCCCAACACTTACTTGCACTCTCCAGCTGACAGAACGTAAAGCAGCCATAAAGCATGGCATATTTCATATTTAACCAGCATTGTCCTGAAAAGCACTGCTGCAACGATTACAGCAATGAATCAGCAGCTGGATGGACAGATCTGTCGTCAAGTGGAAGCCTAAATCACGGAGACTAACGCTCCTTGCGATATCTCTGAGATTTCTTTACCATCCAATGGCGCGTAGTGGTTTCGCTTGTTCCCTGAACAGTCGTTTGTAGAGTTTGTTTAAGGCCGAGTTAAATCTTAAATAGACTGGCAAAGATTTCCACTGTCAAGCAAAAAAGTACATAATAAAATAAAAAACAAAAAGGAAGGAAAAGCACATTTCCTTCCACGCAAGGACTGCTCCTTGAGATGTTGCATAAATTATATCCACAGAAAAACACAAATCAAAAGTATTGCTTTCCTAAGGGCCTTGTCGAAGAGAATTACAACACAAAGTGAACGCGAGCACACAAACAATAAAACATTTGTGTGGTTAGTGGTTATTTAGCATACTCAGATAAGTGGTGTATATAATAGAATTATAATGCAATTTTATCTATGTACATATGCATACACACTCTCGTGTGGGTGTTGGATACATGTGCATGTAGAATTAATCTGACGCCATTGCAAATTCCAGTTGGAATCTCCAAGTTGGAATTGAGTCACACATACTCTTACACATACGGCTTGAAGCTATTATTCAGAGGACTGTCAAATCATTGGACAAACAATTGTCTGTCCAAGACTGGACTTCACTGCTGATTGATATCTTGGCAGACGAATTACTCCGCCAACTGTTTCATCTAGTTCCAAGGTGTCTTTCAAAGCTGTAGACCATTCCCTTAGGCTTGGTATATTATACAGCTTTCACACTGCTCCACATGGAAAACAGAAAAAATGCCCTGCGAAACCTCTCAAAAAAGTGCTTTCAACTAGTTTGATGTCTTTGAGACCTTTCCCCAAACTAGTACGACTTGTCACTTCTCCTTTCTTTTCACTGTTCTCAGACTGGTGAGAGATGTTCTGCACGGTCGTGGCGGTTTTTACCCCTTACAGGTGTAAACCTCTTCTCTTTGTGTGCACTGTTTGCATTCAACATAGCAGCACCAGCGCACCTGGCACTGACACGGTCTGGTCACCACCCGGCTCTGAGTGTTGTGGCCCCTGCCGCAGCAGATTGCCTCACAGTTCTTATCCTTGTAGCATTTGCGGGCCATGGTGCCTGCCGAGTACTTGCTAGGCCTGCAAAAACTCGGCGAGTCCTCGATGTGAACCAGATCAGAGGTGCGGGGAATGATGTCCTGTCGAGGGCCCGGAGAAGGCTGCTGCCCTTGGGATCGTGTCTGGGAGATCTCCCCTTCCCCGGTCGCCTCGTTGTTGGAGCTGGCCATTTTGATTGAAGCCTCGTAGCGCTGCTTGAGCTGCTTGCCGATTTCGTGGAAGGGCGCCAGCTGCCTCCAGCATGTTTGCACGGTACACGAGCCCGAAACTCCGTGACACTTACAGGTGGTCTCCACCCCCGCCTTGATCACCTGTGCGGGACAAATGTTAAAAGTAGTCAGACGACACACATCAAAGGAATCACACGCGAGATTTTTACCAAACATCAACATTTGTGTCTCCAATTATCTCAGCAGACACAGCACAGCGCTCAGCTGCGATACATCAAAGACACAGTGTTTACTCAACCCTTATGTTGCCCCTTCGTATTGAAAAATCTGTATAGGTCAGTTAAACAGATGGGCAAAGCTATTTACAAAACAAGAATTTCAAAAGCACATTGAGGCAGCGGCTTTGATGTTCCCACATATTTTGATTGCTTTTACCCTTCCCAACCAAAGACCGAAGATATAATACAGGGCATTGAGGAGCAGGGCATTATCGTCATTCTTACCTAATTGCCATAATTATGTTTCTACCAAATGCATCGGTTGACATTAAAAGGCTGTGCTTTAAAATATGTCAGTTGTATACAATTCTAAGAAAAAGTGGGCCAGATATGTTATTATTATGATAGCCGTGGTAACTTTAATTTCAGTCGCAAGGCACAAAGTGGAGGCTTTTTGATGCTTATTATTAGAGGCGAACAGTAGTGAAGTATTTTTACTTTACTCAAATAAATTAAAAAAGTATCTGTGGTTTATCAAAGGGTTTATCAACCTTTTTGGAAGACTTTACTTTAATACATTCCAAATCATAATGTCATAATTTCCCTGCACTACATTTCATGAATAAAAGTTGTTTGTTTTATTTCTAATACTTAAGACCATTACACATGTAATACTTTCTTGTACTTGTCTAAAAGTAAGAAAGTAATAGATTTCTAATGTAATTAAGTATAAAATTAAATTTTATATTAATGCAATATTAAGTAAGTTTACTAAAGAAAAACACTGATAAAGTACAGACACTTGAAAAGTACTTTTACAGCTGAGTAAAAATACTTCACTGCTGTCTGCCTCTGATGATTATAAAGTATAATATATTTTTATGTATTTTAAAACTGTCATTCTTGAGTTTACCACAGAGATCTCACTTATGGTTTGATGTTTTCTACTGTGTAAGAAAAAATAATCTGAAAAAAGATTCATGAAACCGCTTCGAAGTCCCGTTCTGAATAAATCTGCAATCTGCGCTCCTAGGTCCCGATCGAAAGCAAAAGATTTTGCTCGGTTCGCAAATCATTCAACTCATTGAGTGAATTAAGAACCAGTTCTGAATTTCCAATCTGAATCAAATGATTTGCGATACGCAAAGTTAAGATCCAAGTCAAATTATTTGTGAACCCGCTTCAAAGTCCTGATCTGAATCAAATGATTTGCGATATGTGATCCAATTAGAGTGCTTCGAAACAGTTAATCATGTTGCAACGCAATGGTTTTTAAAACCACTACAAGCGATGTCGAAATTCGAAAAAGGATGGCTCTTTTAATTTGATCTGTTTTTTGCTATAATTGCTTGAAATAAAAAGAAGTCATGAGTTTGAATTTTTCAAGTACCTCTTCAGGTATATTGCTATTTTTAAGGGTTTTCCAGGCCTTAAATTTCAAAAAGTCAAATTCAAGTACTTCAAGCACTTTAAGGGGAGACAATGCGGGCAAAAACGCTGTTTTTTCAAGCACCTGTCAAGTTTGAGATTTGTTTTTTCAGACTAGCGGAAAGAAAACATCCAAAAGACACTGTTAAGTGTTTCTTTTATAGCACTTTATCTATTTTTTGTCAGTAGATTTCAATTATAATCCATATTTTTAAAGACTGTTTTCTTAAATAGATTTTTTTTCTCCTACACTGAGCTATAAATCTCCACTTCAGTAGCACTTACACACACCAAACTTAAAATTTTTATTCCTGTCTATATCCTGAAGGTTTTTTCAAAGGGATTTGTTCATATATAATAATAATAATAATAATAATAATAATAATAATAATAATATAATATTAATAAAATATTAATAAAATATTAATAAATAATAATTTGCTTGATTTTATACATTTTATTCCCTAAATTATATATATATATATATATATATATATATATATATATATATGTATATATATATATATATACAGGTCCTTTTCAAAAAATTAGCATATTGTGATAAAGTTCATTATTTTCTGTAATGTACTGATAAACATTAGACTTTCATATATTTTAGATACATTACACACAACTGAAGTAGTCCAAGCCTTTTATTGTTTTAATATTGATGATTTTGGCATACAGGTCATGAAAACTCAAAATTCCTTTCTCAAAAAATTAGCATATCATGAAAAGGTTCTCTAAACGAGCTATTAACCTAATCATCTGAATCAACTAATTAACTCTAATCACCTGCAAAAGATTCCTGTGGCTTTTAAAAACTCCCAGCCTGGTTCATTACTCAAAACTGCAATCATGGGTAAGACTGCCGACCTGACTGCTGTCCAGAAGGCCATCATTGACACCCTCAAGCAAGAGGGTAAGACACAGAAAGAAATTTCTGAACGAATAGGCTGTTCCCAAAGTGCTGTATCAAGGCACCTCAGTGGGAAGTCTGTGGGAAGGAAAAAGTGCGGC
The DNA here is from genome assembly GCF_049309525.1 of Garra rufa. Classification (NCBI taxonomy): domain Eukaryota; kingdom Metazoa; phylum Chordata; class Actinopteri; order Cypriniformes; family Cyprinidae; genus Garra; species Garra rufa. The sequence continues at coordinate 45,414,197 of NC_133370.1, forward strand.
AGAAAACGTTGCACAGCGAGAAGAGGTGACCGGACCCTGAGGAAGATTGTGGAGAAGGACCGATTCCAGACCTTGGGGGACCTGCGGAAGCAGTGGACTGAGTCTGGAGTAGAAACATCCAGAGCCACCGTGTACAGGCGCCAGGTCAAGCCACTTTTGAACCAGAAACAGCGGCAGAAGCGCCTGACCTGGGCTACAGAGAAGCAGCACTGGACTGTTGCTCAGTGGTCCAAAGTATTTTTTTCGGATGAAAGCAAATTTTGCATGTCATTCGGAAATCAAGGTGCCAGAGTCTGGAGGAAGACTGGGGAGAGGGAAAAAGCAAAATGCCTGAAGTCCAGTGTCAAGTACCCACAGTCAGTGATGGTCTGGGGTGCCATGTCAGCTGCTGGTGTTGGTCCACTGTGTTTTATCAAGGGCAGGGTCAATGCAGCTAGCTATCAGGAGATTTTGGTGCACTTCATGCTTCCATCTGCTGAAAAGCTTTATGGAAATGAAGATTTCATTTTTCAGCACGACCTGGCACCTGCTCACAGTGCCAAAACCACTGGTAAATGGTTTACTGACCATGGTTTACTGTGCTCAATTGGTCTGCCAACTCTCCTGACCTGAACCCCATAGAGAATCTGTGAGATATTGTGAAGAGAAAGTTGAGAAACGCAAGACCCAACACTCTGGATGAGCTTAAGGCCGCTATCGAAGCATCCTGGGCCTCCATAACACCTCAGCAGTGCCACAGGCTGATTGCCTCCATGCCACGCCGCATTGAAGCAGTCATTTCTGCAAAAGGAT